>NC_141070.1:8662500-8754039 GCF_041138505.1 Cibotium barometz
CTAAGGTCCACTACTAAAGCCATGTAGAGGGGCCATAAATTCCAATACCCTCCCTGGACCTCAACATGGCCAAGAAGTGTGAAGGAATACCAAAATACCCTCCCATGTTCCAAACACTAACTATGGGACTATCCAAGAAGATTTGCCCTCTCATGAGGCAAATGTCTAAAACATTACATGAGCTACATCATGTGGTGCTCAGAGGTAACTATCCAAAAGTCCCACTACTACTACTACTAAGAAAGTTACATGAGCTACATCATGTGGTGCTCAGAGGTAACATACATCAAAAAGACTTCAAAAAGCCCAATCAGAGTCAATAGAAGCAAAATTTGCTTCTTCCTTTGCCAAAACTTCTTTTTCCTCAACCAAGTGTGCTTTATCATTCTTTGTTGGTGTAGTTCTTTGTGCTCTTGGTCTTCTTTGTATCTTTACATCCATGAAGAGCTTTTTCTCCAATTGGATTATAGTCCTTGTCTTCCTTCTTGTGATGATGCTGACATCTTTTCTTTTCTTGATGAAGCTCAATCTGAATGGTGTGTATGCCATCAATGAAGGATTTTGAGATGAGTACAGAAATCCCATTGTCCCAAACAATGGTGATATAGATTTATACCCGATTTTGGATTAACAAATTGACCACTCAAATCAAGGGGCAAATCTGATTTGATGCTTCATAGAGGTTTAGCAACACTCAAATGTGAGATATGAACCATTAATGGCCCTAAAAACCTTGGATGATTAGCACTAATCAAGGTATTAGTGAATGTAATTTTCTGGTTTTTGAGCAGAAAATACCCTCATTTGTAGAGCACCGTCGGAGGGGCAAATCAAGGGGCTTTCTTGATATGAACCTTTGGCAAGCTGTAGCAAGTCCTCAATGGTAGGTTTGAACCCTCAATGGTCCAAAATCACCTCAAAGATTAGCACTAATCACTTGATTAACAGAGGTAAAAAACTGTTTGCAGTGCAGAAGAAGGGGTAACCTTGGAGTGAAAGAATGGATGTCTTTCACTAAACATTTCCAAAAAAGCTTCAACATGATTCAATAGCAATGTGTCTACATGATAATCATCACCCTAAACACTTGATTAAGCAAAGAAATCATTACTTAATCTCTGTTTTGACCAAAGTGCCTTCTGTAGTTGTGACAGTGCTGGAGGAGCTACAAGCAGTCGTTTTCAGCCAAATCTGATGCTACCGGCGCGTTCGCCATGCCCAAAAACCCCCGGGGTTGAAGGGAATTAGATCAATTTGTAGTGGTTGACTCAATTTTTGCAAAAATTCAAAATTTTCCCTTCATGATGGCGACGACGATTCCGCCTGCTGTGAGCTGCGTTTTGCTTCGTGCCTTCACGTGGAGGGTCGCCTAGGAGTTAGCTTGAAGCCCCTAAGAGGGCTTGATCATTGGTGAAGTGGTTTGTGCACAGCAAGGCAAAGTTCAGCTGTGGGTGCAGATGGGCTATGGTGAGAAGAGGTAAAAGTGACTTATCTAATGAGAGATGATTAGCAAATAAGATTAGGGACTAAACACAACTTGAGGGTGACTTACATGGCTCTGATACCATGTTAGAAAACATGGGAGCTCAAGGATGGATTGAGCACATGATTAGAGCAAGGATAAAGAACTAGGGAGCAAGACTATGCTTAAACATGGCTAGATTAGCTAAAGACAAATGATATGAGCATAATGACAATGTGAATAAGGCAAAAGCTTGATATCTCTTCATTAGATGAGGAGCCTTTAAATAGGCTGAAGTACAAAAGGATTAAGGAGGAGATTAGGATCTAATCCTAATCAAGATGCTTATCACTTGCCTAGAAGCGAGCACCCAAAGCCTAGAGTAGAGTGCAAGATATAGAGATTCTCCACTAAGGCATATAAAAAGCTGAAAATAAGACCATTCAAAAAGGAGCTACTAACCCTTAGAGAAATAATCTACTAAGGTCCATTACTAAAGCCATGACTAAAGCCATGCTATTAAACCTTAGAGAAATAATCTACTAAGGTCCACTACTAAAGCCATGTAGAGGGGCCATAAATTCCAATAGTTGTGTGCATTCTTGCTTCTTCTTCTCCAAGCTTTGTGTGCTTTCCTGCAACCCTAATTCCAACAATTGGTATCAGAGCAAGCATCGGCTCCCAGGGCTACGCCGCTAGCACCCTTCGACTCACGTTCTCCGATTGAGGTGAGCTTTTACGAGCGCTTGCAGCTCCCTATACTCTACAAAAAAGCCCTTGGTGCTTGCAGGTTCTCAGAAATTGCATCTGAGGTCGTTTCGAGCTCCGTTTTTGCATTACAAGTTCTGCACAGGTGTTTTCGTCATTTTGTGCAAAAATTTCGACAGTGCAATTTTCTGCAAAACAGGCATACATATTCTATTGTGGACCGTGCTACATAGCACGAGTTGTTTTCTGTTCAGTCTTTGCTTCATTTACAGGTAGCTTTTGCATCAGTTTCAGTCAGTGGCCATGGCTAATAACAGCAATGAGATGTATTTCGCATGTTGTCTGCTGATGACAAATTTGAAGGAGACAGCAACTACCCACTTTGGGCATACATGATGCAGCATGTTTTGGTTGCAAAAGGAGTGTGGAACATTGTGCAGGGTATGGATGTACGTCCAGGTTCTGTGGATGTAGGATCTGTTAAGAATGTTGCAGGTTCTAGCAGCTCTACTGTTGCTGCTGTTTTATCCACTGCTGTGAACAAGCTCGTTGGGATGGTAAAGATGTGCAAGCTCATGCCTTGATTGCACTTTCTGTCACACGTAACATCACTTCACATATTCGTTTAGCTAAAACAGCAAAACAAGCTTGGGATATTCTAGCTGGTTTGTATGTAGGTCGTAAGGAGGCAAAAATCTCTTACCTGCGTAAAGAGCTAGAATCGAAGATTATGCAAGAAGATGATGACATGAATGTTTTTCTTGTTGCTGAGATTAAAGATCTCAAGGAACAGTTGATTTCTGTAGGTGAGATTATTCCTGATCATTCTCTTGTGTGCAGACTGTTCTTGATGCTTTACCTGAGTCATATCAGACTTTTGCTTCCACGTGGAGACTTGTTACTGAGGACAGACCTGATGTTGTCAAGTATGATACTTTAGTCAACAAGCTCTTGCAAGAAGCGCAGTCCAGGCAAAACAGGGCTAGGCAGCGTGCAATTGATCAAGCATTTGTTGCTGCCTCCAGCAGAGAAAAAGTGGTAAGACAATCCCTTCCACTTTTTCTCTGCCTCCAGCAGAGAAAAAGTGGTAAGAAAACCCCTTCCACTGTTTCTTCTCTTATTAGTAGGTCTGCAACTTCTTCTCCTTCCACCACAGGTAGCAACAACAGGTCTGAGAAGATTCTTGATAAAGGCAAGAAAAAGATCAGGTGCAACTATTGTAAGGTAATTGATCATGTCATTAAGAATTGCCCTAAGCTAAAGGCTAAAGAGACAAAAAAGAAAGAGTCAAATGCAGCCACAATAGCGGATGCTTCTACAAATGCAGATTCTGCAAATGTTGCGCAGGATCCAGAATGGGCATTTAGTGTGTATTGCCAGTATGACCCATCTGTACATAATGCATGTTTGGCAGTTTTTGTTGACTCTGATGTATGGTATTTTGACAGTGGTGCTACAAAGTACATTACCTCGCATCGTGATATGTTCACTTGTCTTGAGGCTGTCCCTAATGGGAATACTGTCACATATGCCAATAATGCTTCTTATCTAGTGAAGGATGTTGGTAAAATTATGCTTACTGCTGCAAATGGCAGCGCTTTCACACTTTCAGATGCTTTGTATGTGCCAAGGATAAAGAAGAATCTATTGTCTATCTCTGCGCTTGCTAGACTTGGACTTGTAGTCAAATTTGTGGATGACAGATGTACTGTTCATGACTTCTGGTGATACGATTATTGTATCTGGCACCTTGTTTCGTGGGTTGTATAGGCTCAATTCTTATGACAAGTGTGTGGAAGATTCAACAAATGCAGGTTCTGATGAAAAGTCAGTTTCAGATGCAAAACTATGGCATGCTCGTTTTGGTCATCTGAACTTTGCTAGTTTGCTGCGTTTGCAGAAATTTGATATGGTTGCTTCATTGTCCCCCTCTTGAGGCACCATTGAAACATGTTTGTGAAGGTTGTATTTTGGGCAAAATGCAGCGTTCTGCGTTTCCAAAGGATGGTTCTGTGCGGGCCACTCGTCGCAAATTGTAACTTGTACATAGTGATGTATGTGGACCTATGCAAACTCTGTCATTTGGTAAACACTTGTACTTCGTGACTTTCATTGATGATTACTCAAGGCATGCATAGGTATATCCACTGAAGGCAAAGTCCGAAGTGTTTTTGTGCTTAAAACAGTTTTTGCTTATGGTTGAAAATGTATCTAATTGTACTGTCCGTTCTGATCGAGGGGAGGAGTACATGTCTAAAGAGTTTGATGCATTTCTAGCTAGTTGTGGGATAAAACACCAATGTACAGTGCCGTATATCCCTCAGCAAAATGGTGTTGTTGAGAGGAAAAACAGGTCACTTATGGAGATGGCACGATGTATGGTCAAAAGCCAAGCTTTGCCACATGCGTTTTGGCTTGAGGCTGTCATGTGTGCTGCATATGTACTCAACAGGTGTCCCACTAAGGCCTTGCAGTCTGTTACTCCATACAAAGCTTGGCATGGCAGGAAGCCTTCTATTGGTCACTTGCGTGTCTTTGGTTGCTTGGCCTATGCTTTAGTGCCTGTGCAACAATGTAAAAAATTGGATGATAAGGCTGTCAAATGCATTTTTGTTGGTTACAGTGTTGAGAGCAATGGTTACAGATTGTATCATCCGTAGTCAAAGCGTATCTTGATTAGTCGAGATGTTGTTTTTGTGGAAGATGCTGTGCACCCTTTGTTATCATGTACCAAAGAGACAAGTGTGAGCTCACGAGATGTATTTGATACGTTGTTGCCTCTGTTTACAGGTAGAAATTCAAATGTAAGTCCTAATGAGGTAAATATTCAGCCTATGCAGATTTCAAACGACATCATAGATCAGCCTATTTCTGATGCAGATTTACAGGATGTAATTTATGAGGACAGGGCTGAAAATGAGCAAGCTAGAGGTATGTCTAAATGGCTGGTGCAAACCTTGCGTGATAGTAAAATTGATGCACCTATGTCTCGTCGTATTCGTTAAGATTTTCAGCATGCCTCTTATGCATCAGATTGTTATGATTTTGCTGTGTCTAGTATGTGTGAAGAGGAAGAACCTCTTTCATTTGATGAGGCACAAAAATCAGAAATTTGATTGGCTACAATGCAAAGTGAATATGATGCTATAATGAAGAATGGTACATGGTCTTTGTGTGATTTGCCTATTGGTAAAAAGGTCATTGGATGTAAGTGGGTTTTTAAGTTGAAACGAAAGCCAGATGACAGTGTTGATCGCTATAAGGCTAGACTTGTTGCAAAGGGTTATGCTCAAGAAAAGGGCATTGATTTTGATAAGACCTTTTTTCCCACTTGTCGTATGACTACCATTCGTAGCATTTGTGCATTGACAGCTCATAATGGTTGGAATGTACATCAGTTGGACATAAAGACTGTATTCTTGAATGGAGATTTGCATGAGGAGGTGTATGTATCGCAGCCTCGTGGTTTTGTTCAAAGAGGGCAGGAAAACAAAGTGTGCAGGTTGAAAAAGGCTTTATATGGTTTAAAGCAAGCTCCACGAGCTTGGTATGAAAAGATACATACATATTTGAGTGCACATGGTTTTCAAAATAGTCCAACAGAAAGCACTTTGTATGTTAAACATGTGGATGATGTACATCTAATCATTGCTCTCTATGTCAATGACATGCTGCTCATAGGACCAAATGAGAGTCATATTGCTGATTTTAAGGCTGATTTGAATGTCTCTTTTGAGATGTCAGATTTGGGACATTTGCATCATTATTTGGGGATACAATTTAAGCAGTGTGATGGAGGAATTGCTTTGTGTCAGACAAAGTATATTGAGACATTGTTACGGAGATTTGGCCTTGAAGACTGCAAGCCTATTGCTACTCCAATGGAGACAGGTTTGAAGTTGAGTCTTCATGATGCTGGAGATCACTTTGATGTCACACTCTATCAGACAGCTGTTGGTTGCCTCATTTATGTATGTATTACGAGGCCGGACATTCAGTTTGCAGTCTCACAGGTGAGCAGGTTTATGCATAGCCCAGGGTCTCAGCATTGGAAGACAGTTAAACGCATCTTTCGCTACTTGAGTGGCACCATACATCTTGGGCTGTTTTATCCCAAGGGGGGATCGTTGCCGCCAAATTTACATGCTTTTTCGAACTCAGATTGGACTGGTTGCTATGACACAAGAGTATCCACAAGTGGTTTTTGTTTCATGCTCCGTAGCTCATGCATATCTTGGTTGAGCAAGAAGCAACCTACTGTGGCCACTTCTAGTTGTGAAGCTGAGTACAGGGCAGCTTTCACAGCTACGGTTGAGTGTGTGTGGCTCAGACGGCTTATGGGCTGACTTGGGTGTTGGACAGGAGTCTGCCACCTCTATCTACACTGACAGTTAGAGCGCATTGGTAGTTGCGAGAAACCCAGTTTTTCATGCCCGCACAAAGCACATTGAGGTGCATTATCTCTATGTCAAGGAGAGACTCTCAGTAGGAGAGATCAGCTTGGCCTATGTGCCAACACAGGATAACCTCGCGGATCTTTTCACAAAGACGCTTCCTCGTGAGAAGTTCGAAGCTTTTCGCAAAGCTTTGGGCTTGCTCCCCTTTGTGGATTGATCTACTTCGGGCATGACACTTCCTTATACATGAGTACCAACTCTCATTCACACCATCACTCCCAGGGAGGATTTATTGCCATATATATAGACAGTGATATGTACGAACACACTTAGGACCGATGGGGTACTTTTTTCCTCTTTAGGAGATTTTTTCCCCCGGCTTGTATATACGACCATCATTCTAGGGCTATCTTATCTTTTGTACATTGACACAATCTAATACATTGTGTGTTGTGTGTATTCTTGCTTCTTCTTCTCCAGCTTTGTGTGCTTTCCTGCAACCCTAATTTCAACAAGACACGCAAACATAAACACACGTTCACACACTCACATCATACACAGACACATGCACATACACACACTAGTACATGTATACAATCAAGACACTTGCACGATGCATGCAAACATGAACTCGACATTAAATAATCACAGCCACGTGTGTATCACAATCACAGATGAGCGTGCAAGTATGTGTGCGTGTGAAAGAGGGAGGAGGGAGAGAGAGAGAGAAAGAGAGTTTCTATGTGTGTGAGGGAATATGAGAAGAGAGTATATGTGCATGTGTATGCATGAGAGAGAGAGAGAGAGGTGAATGTGTGTGTCTGTGTATGAGAGAGAGAGAGGACTGGTGCATGTACATGTGTATGTGTGTATGTGAGGATGTTTGTATGTGCATGTGTGGGAGATTGAGTGTGTGTCTTTATGAGAGGCACACATGTACACATGTACATATACATACATACACATGAATGCACATGTATATATGCACACATGAACATACACACATACACACTTGCACGTATAAACACGTGTATATACATGGCATGCACACTACATAGAGTACATGCACACACACTTAGACGTACACACTTACTCACATGTAGACACATATACACACTCACCTACACAAACATATGCATAGAGTTACACGTTTGTATATGCATATACGCACATGTACACTCACCTACACAAACACACATGTGTGGACACACGTACACACATAGAGATATGCACACTTACACACACATACACATACATGCATATGCACGTACATAAGCACAAATAGATACACATACACACACATACACAAGTACACATGCACATATATGCATATATAGACACGTGCATACACATTTGCACGTGTACATATACACGCTCACACATACATGCATATGTACATATGCACATACATCTATATCTATACAAGATAAAGCAAGGTGCCTACCCTATAAACCTAGCCTTTACGTGGAGAAAGGAGAGGGAGAACTTTTAAAAAGAAGAAAGGAGAAGAGAAGACGGTCTTTGGGGATTTCTTTCCCACGTACCTAGATGCATTAGGACTCATAATTAATTATCACCATCAAGTCATTTGCTCATTCAATGAGTTTCTTATATATATATATATATATAATACATTAGAAAGCAAATTGTCCATCCCTCCTCCCTCCACACACACATCTTCTAATATTATATTATATATATGTGTAAGAGAGAGAATGTACCTTCCTATACATACATAGATAAATACACATATTATATGCATATGTAAGAGAGAGAATATACCTACCTATACATACATAGATAAACACACACACACACATAGATAAATACACATATATAATATGTATGTATGTATGTATCTATAGGTATGTAAGCATGTGTATATAAATAGATCTATATGTATGTCGACGTACATATGTATGTGCATGCACACACGCATACCACACATGATACATGCCCACAAATACATACACACTTGTACGCATAGATACACGTGCACACAGAGATATGTACTTACACGCACACTCAAGCTTTCACACATACATGCGTGTACATGCACACAAGCACATACATATACTCACATACACAAGTACATGTGCACACATGCATACACACATGTATACAGACATAAACTCACACATTTGCACATGGTACATACACACTCACATATGCACGTGCATGTATACACAGATTAAAAAAGATGCACATGGATATATTCACATGGTCACACGTACATGCACACTTACACATGGATACACACACACAAACATACACACCACATACACACAATCACACCATACACACACTAGCATATACGCACGATCAAGAAACTTGTATGACATACACGCATGAAGTCGACATTGCACAATCATGTATACGTATATACATGCACACATAATCACATTAGCGTGCAAAAGAAAAGACAAAAGACATTGTATGTAAAATACACTTATTTAAGAGTGAGCACACCTCACCATGCATCCCTACGTATTAAAATTTAATATTAATTAAAAGTATATGTGTGTACATGTTTATTTATTTTGTAAATGCACATGTATATATAAGTAAATGCACGTGTATATAGGTATATGCACATGTTTATATATTAATTAAAAGTATGTGTAAGTGTTTATTTATTTTATAAATGCACATGTATATACAAATTAAAAGTATGTGTATATGTGTATATACAAATTAAAAGAGAGAAAGAGAGCGAGAGATAAAGAATAAAAAGTAGCTTTTAATAAAATATAAATTAAATAAAAAATAGAAGAAGAGAAGAGAACTTTTTAACGTCGTAGGAAACTATCCCAAGAGACCAAATTGATCTATCCGACAAAAGTTACAACCAATGAGAGAGAAAGAAAGAAAGAAAGATATATTAAACGTCTACTAAAGACCCAATGGACCTATGAGACTAAAGTGGTACAATAATGTCCATGGCATATCTCATCATGGAATGGAAAATAAGAAATATAGCTCTCTCACTGGGGTGATACAAAACTGTCCATGGAACACTAAGAACATAAAAACATGGGAGCAACATCAGCTCCAAGTAGATGATATACCACTCTCCAAAATGTCAAGCATGGGGTTGACGAGTATGGCCGAGAGGTCTCCCTAAGCGTGTGTGTCTCATGTGGAGAGGTCCGGTAGCTGATGCGCGCTCTGGGCCATGCGCTATACGCTTGGATCTCCTTGCAGCGAGGCGGCTAAGTGCACATAGGTAGGGCAGCATATGCTGAGACATTGTTGCTTGCAAGCGAGCGTGGAGAGAGAACCTTAATTAAAAAAGTGGCCACTTAATTGTTGATACTAACAAAACGAAATGTTTTGAATAATACATATACTACCAAAACGAAATGTTCTGAATATACATATACTGCCTCTAAATATCTCGTTACTAGCTATGACAAAGCCATGTGGTTGTCCCCTTGAAGAACCTGACAGCTTTCGTTTATCTTGACTTCATGTTACGCTTTGGTCTAGTCCCTTCGCGTTAACTAGTTAATCTAGCCCCCATTTATCACATCAGTAATAAAACAAAATATATGCCAATGCACCTGAAATAAGAGAGCCCCTTAAATTCATGAGAGGAGCATAACTATATATATATATTTTATCATCTCCTGTCAGGAGACAGCAACACTGCCTTCCACCAATTCTGCAAGAGGTTTCACATTTATAAGAACATCAGTCTGCAACACAAATCTCCGCTCTCAGCTACAGAACCATCATTCATAATCATTGCAAGTAACAAGAACCCGGGCCTGTCGGAGGGTTTCTGGCCAGCTGATTAGTTACAGGTGCTGCTGCAATGTTCCGCTGATTGAGCAAACACCGGAAGTACTCAAGTCTCGCCTCGGCTTCATCAATGCTGTTTGCAGTATAGTCTAAGGGGCTCCACAAACGCTCTGTGCTTGATAACCACACAGTATTAGTGCTCTCTCTCTCTATACACGCACATACAGACATGCATATGTAATGTATTTATGTATGACATGCATGCATGCAGCCATGAATGGTTGTATGTCTGTGTGTGTGTATGTATGCATGCCATGCATGTATGTAAACTTTTCATAAGTTTGCACATAGAATGATAACGACTTATTGAAAACAAGTACTGCAACTTGGCAAGAGTTATTTCACCCACCTGCAGCAGCAGCAGCACGAGGCCATATAGTCTGGAGTAAATCTGATGCATCAACTGTTTCACCCCACATGCATACTTCTCCACCTAATACAAGTTCTTGCTCTGAAGAATCTGTGATATTAGTTAAGGGTTCGTTTGTGTAGAAGCTCTCCCAGGGAACATTTAAATGATCCAGGTACCAAACATCTTGGTTGCTTACAATGCATCGAAATCCTTGGGCAACGACTTTTGGTGCAACTCCTGGTCCTAGCCTGGATAGAACAGGAAGAGGGGGGGGGGGGGGGGGGGGGGAAGAGTAATTGTAAAATTGATTTTAAAAAATGAATGGTTTAAGCACCCTGGTCCTCTCCTTTACCACCAGAGACGGAAACTAGTCCAAACCTAGATAGAACAGGAAGAAAAAAAAGAATAGTTGTAAAATGGAGTTAATTTGATTTAAAAAAAATGCATGGTTTAACCACTCTGATCCTCTCCTTCACCACAAGAAACATCATAGGTCTTCAAAATCATCAGAATTGTTTGTAGACTTGCAAGGTCTCCAGCATGTGCATGAGGCTTTTCTTGAAAAGGCCACGCATAACCAGGTCAGGAAAGCAGAATGGATTCACTCTCAATTCTTCATTCACCAATTCTTTTGCACGGAGAGGGTGAAGGACAACCCACTATTTGACATAGCCAGCACCACAGTGTGTCATCTGCATAATTTCTGCCATTTGCCTAGGTTCTCATCACCTCAGATGTGAGATGAGGCCATGGCGCAGGGGATCTAAGTCACAGGAACTTGCTGTGTATGGACCCTTAAGATGCGAGAGAGAGAGAGAGAGAGAGAGAGAGAGAGAGAGAGAGAAATGAAATGAAATGAAATGTTATATTAACGTCTTCAAAAGGCCATAATGACCTATGAGACCAAAAGTTACATCATGGTGGATCTGATACAATGTCTGGATAAAAAAAAACCCAGAAAATGAAAAATAAAGATGATACTACTGGCACCTAGAAAATGAAACTGGAACTGGAAGGTACACTATGGAGGTACCTCCATCTCATAATATGTGCCGCATCGGACACTGGCGGATCTCCTCAATATCCTCTGTGGTCAACACCCTGACTGGGTGTCTCGCATGCCTCGCAAGAATAATCCGAATCTGCCGCTGCAACCTCCGTCTATGCTGGGATGCCCTCCTCCGTAGTCGTGGGCGTCTGGACCACCCAAGCTCAATCGCACGATCAATCAGTGTACCCCTGGTGTGGGCGGTATCCATGTCCTGCTGCTGCTGTGGTCCATCTGGCGCAGTGATGGCCGGACTAAAGAAGTCTGTAATGTGCGTCTGAGTCTGGCTCTCTGTGCGCCTAAGCAGGCTATCTCTATGTCTCCGCAGCTCAAGCAAGAACAATCCCAAACACCTCTGGTCCTGGTACCCCATGACTCTGGAAAGTGGTCCAAAACCCTCTCTGAATAAACAGTGGAAACGACCACGTATCTCATAGTATGCAGTACAATGGCATATATAATGCAGCTCTGTCTCTGGCTCCCCATGGCATACTCGGCATATCCTGGCCTCAGCTGGTATACCTCTATATCGGCCAATCTCAATCTCAAGCTGGTGTGAGGATGTGCGAATCTGACCAATAGCACATCGTACTGCATGAGACAAGTGTACATCCATGTAACTGGGTCTGATCACAAAACCATCTGCTGTGAGCTGAAGAAAATGCTCTCTGTAGAAAGCCATCTTCGTGCCCAGCTCCTCAGTCGGCTGTATCCATGTCCTCCTAATGTCCAGCTGAACTAAATCCTGACGGATGAGTCTGGTAATCTCTGTCCGTGTAAGAGTGAGAGAGGGTGCCTCCAGAGAATACTGGAAGGGAGGCAATCTGTCCATGCTAAAACCATGTGCCTGGAACCAAGATGTCATCTGTCCATACCAACAAGCCGTGTCTCCCTGTAAAGCCAACTGTCGGGAGGACTCCAGGGCGAGGCGTGCATATCTGTCTCGGGGGAGATCCCACAAGCCATGTATGTAGGAGACTGATCTCGTAAGAGCCTCAATCACCAGAGGGGCAACCGCCAGCTCTGCTCGAATAATCTCATGAGGTACCACAGCCTTGGCTCTAATAAGCCTAGCAATCATAGATACCAAAGGCCTCTCCATACCTCTCCACCCGCCTGCGCTGTGATGGCCCACTGAAGGTCCCCATATCTGCACTCCATAAAGCATAGCTGATGTCACTAGAGTGTCAAAAAGCCAGAGTTTCGTTCGAGGTTCCTGAAACTGAACCTGCGAACACATCCTCTCCAAACCACCCAGGGCTGCATGTGCTCTAGTCAATCTAGTCTCTGCTGCTCTCCTCATCGAAAACACTGGCCCACTGAATACTACCCCAAGATATGTATATGCATCTGTATACTCCACAATCTCCTGCCCATATGTAAATGTGGAAGCTGATCGCCTAACCCACTGTGGCGTGGTGTTAAACACCATAACCTTGGTTTTGCCAAGGTTGACAGTCAATCCACTATCATGTGCAAACTCATGTAAAGCATCCAGATGACGCTGCATACCCTCAGGAGAGTCAGAGATCAACACAATATCATCAGCATATAACAATAGTGGGATCCATGTACCTGCTAGCTGGGCTCCTCTGTCCCCCAATCTCTCAATGTAGTCAGAAGCCTCATCCACATACATACCAAACAGTGAAGGAGATAACGGGCAACCTTGCTTCACTCCTATAGTGGAGTGAACCAAAGTAGAGACCCCCTCTGGGGTGCGTACCTGTCCTGCAACTGATCTGTATAAAGCCATAATCCCCCATATGAGCTCTGTGGGTACCCCCATCTCCTGTAATCGCCTCATCAATCTGGCTCTGGGCACTGTATCAAATGCTTTGCGGAAGTCCACAAAGCTACAATAAATCCGTCGCCCATGCGACCTGCCCTCCTCAATAATGGCCCGCAGAGTCAAGATGTGGTCAAGAGTAGAGAAACCTCTCCTGAACCCTGCCTGTCCCTCTGCTCGAATGCCAACTCTCTCTGCCCATCTACTCAACTGCTGCTCAAGAATGGATGCATACAATCGAGCTAGTGTGTGACCAATCATAATAGTGCGATAATTACCTGGCTCCATAGGGTCCCCTGACTTGAAGATAGGCACGATGGTGGACCTACTCCAAGTCTCGGGTAAGCCTTCGCACATAGCACGATTGAACATCACTGCTAGAAGCTCTGCCAGCATGTCTCTCGCATGAATAAAGTGCTCAGCAACCAATCCATCGTGATCATATGCTCTCCCAGTCTTCATCCTATCAATGGCCTTCCTTACCATCTCTGCGGTAAAGAAAGTACATGTCTGTGGGCATGGTGCTGGCGGGTCAGGAAAAGGTGTCTGTCCAGGAACTGTATATAGAGATGCTGCATAACTACCCCAGACCTCTGTAGAAGTGATGGCCAAAGCAGGGGAGGACTCATGAAACAGACGCCAAGCCTCCCTCGAATCCTGGCTCAAGAACAGCTGGTATAATTCCTGCTCTAGCTGAGCAAGGAAGGCCCGCTTCTTCCTTCGCACAAGGCGTCGGAAGGCAATACGTGACTGTCGGTGAGTAGTGACTCCCAAAGCAACTGAATCATGGAAAAAACATTAAAAACCTGACTAGAGCCGAGGATAAACAGCCATATAAGTGCCAATGGTACAAGCTATAGTGATACAATGTTAGGGGACCAAAGTCCTCAATATCTATGACTGTATAGAGGCTTTGCATGTCCACTACTTGTAGAGGGGCACTCCGTTATCTCTGTAGAATCTCTCGGATACGAAGATGTCGGGTGGAGTATCCTCTCTGAGTCCCCATGGGGAAAATGATAGGCATGCTAGCTGCCACACTTTGCCTATGGAATTGGCTAGAGATGAGCCCCCTCATGGACTGAAAGTTGTGCATAATTTTGGGACAGCCTAAGCTGATTAAATCTCACCTGCCACTCATGCCACTGAGTAAGAACATTTTGAACGAGTCTCATGCATGGACCCTTATGTAAATGCAAGTATTGGGAGGCCCCCGTTGCACGGGTCACCATCGCATAGAGCACATGGCTCCGTGCCGCATGTTTCTAGCCAGGATCTTATGCATGCACCTACTGCTGTCCCATTGGATAAGAGGAAGAGAAAGCATGCAGATGAGGGTCACCATGCCAAGAGGCTTAAATAATTTGAAGCAGGTAACAAAACAAATCCGTAAAATTTGAAGCCTATCATGGTGATTATGATGCAAGTAAGGCAATGGCTTTTATAGCCTAGTTTGATACTATCTTCAATGATGAGAAATTTTCTGAGAAATCCAAGATTCTCCATGTAAGCACATTTCTAAAGGGCTCGGCTGCCCATTGGTGGATCACGGAAAAGCTCTCTAGCAGCCCCGTTTAGACATGGGAGGACTTTAAAGAGAGATTTTATGCACAATTCTTGCCTCCCAATGCTGTGGAGAAGATCATAAGCAAGTGGGATAAGATTGAGCAGAAGGACAATGAGTCCGTGTAGACATATATAAACAAGTTTTGGAAGATCTATTTGGAGGTCTCGCCACTCTTGTTTGTGAGTGAGCGCAAGAAGAAAAGGAAGTTCAAGTCTAGACTTCAACTGGTCTACAAGTCCCGTCTTGATACTCACCACAATGCTACCTTGCAGGACTATATAGCAGCCACTCTTGCCGGAGCATAAATTGTAGCGTTCTGATAAAGGAGACCATGCTTTCAAGGGTAAAGAGAGGGCTGGTCATAACCAGCAAAAGAGCGGATACCATGCTAAAATTTTTGTGAAAGATGTAAAGAGTGGTGGGAAGGCTGAAAATATGCAGCCCAAGGATGCCTCTCAAGAAAAGCAAAAGTTTAGCCTCACTCCTGAGCAAAAATATGCCAAGGAAGGTAAATGCTTCTCATGTGGTAGCAAAGATCACATGTTTCGTGAGTGTCCTAAGCGTAAGAGTAAGGACAATGAGAAGCAGCAAAAGGCAAATGTGCATG
Organism: Cibotium barometz; assembly: GCF_041138505.1. Lineage (NCBI taxonomy): Eukaryota > Viridiplantae > Streptophyta > Polypodiopsida > Cyatheales > Cibotiaceae > Cibotium > Cibotium barometz. The sequence goes on from NC_141070.1 coordinate 8,678,235, forward strand.
CCATTCCCGATGTGAAAGGGAATACAAGAAATGAGGACAAAGAGAGGATGGTTTGCAAAGCTTGGGGACAACTCAAGGATCAGCCCGCACTCTTTATGTTTGACGTCTGTGCCACAGATAACTTCATTTCTGTGGAGATGGCATCTGTATTGAACATTGATGTAGGAGACATGGGCCCCATATTGAGGCGGAGGTTGCTTTTGTGGGTAAGCAAGTGCAAGTGACCCTATCTTTGCAAAGTTGCGCATACGCATCCAGGGGTATCTTGATCATGAGAATTTCTTCGTTGCACCATTGTAGGGATCTGATGTATTGCTAGAAAGCTATGGCATCATTGGAGATGGCATCTGTATTGAACATTGATGTAAGAGACATGGGCCCCATATTGAAGTGGAGGCTGCTTTTGTGGGCAAGCAAGTGCAAGTGACCCCTATCTTTGGAAAGTTGCGCATACGCATCCAGGGGTATCTTGATCATGAGAATTTCTTGGTTGCACCATTGTAGGGATGTGATGTATTGTTGGAAAGCTATGGCATCATGACATTGAGCCACACAAGGAGTATAAAACAAACATGATTACTTTTATGCATAGGGGCCACATACATGTTCTTGATGTTGGCTAAGAGAGAAACTCCATCCAAGTTATATCTCATGTTCAAATTAGTAAAGCAATGAAAAAGAGTGTTTCTGCAAATGTTAAAAATGATGATGTACACGTAGACACTCTTACGAGTGATAGGCTGAAACTTTTAGATGCATACAAAGATTGTTTTGCAAATGCATTGCCAGGAGAGTTATCTCCTGAGAGACCCAAGGATCACTGCATTGGTTTGGTGCGAGATAGCTTCCCACCAAATAGACCCGTATACAAGGTAAGCGAAGCACATCAAGAGGATATTATGAAATAGGTGACGGAGCTATTGGACCGAGGTTTGGTTCAGCCAAGCTCTTCGCCATATTGCTCACCGGTCTTGCTAGCATAGAAGAAGGATGGTTTCTACCATGTGTGGATTACTAGGCTTTAAATTAGCTTACTATCAAGAACTGGGTTCCAATCCCGTGCATAGATGACATCCTCGATAAACTTGATGGATTTGCACGTGTCAACTGCATTGACCTTAAGAGTGGGTATGACCAAGTGCATGTGGCACCACAGGATGTACAAAAAAAAGTCATTTGGGTTATATGAGTTTTTTGTTATGCCATTTAGTCTCACGAATGCCCCGGCCACGTTTAATAGAATGATGGATTGCATTTCCATGAAATTCACACGTGTGTTTTTCAATGATATCTTGGTATTTTCCAAGAATGAGCAAGAACAACGCCACTATTTGGCCAATGTATTTGAAGAGCTTTGTAACCACAAGCTCTTCATCAATGTGAAAAAGAGTGAATTTTTCCTTTCCGAGATTCACTATTTGGGGCACATTGCATCGAAGGATGGCATGAGGATGGATCGTGCAAAGATTGAAGCTGTTCGGAATTGGCTTGAGCTATCTTCCATACATGAAGTACAAAGCTTTTTGGGTTTATGCTTATATTATAGGCATTTTATCAGGCACTTTGCAAAGATTGAAGCCATTCACAATTGGCTTGAGCTATCTTCCATACATGAAGTACACAGCTTTTTGGGTTCATGCTTATATTTTATCGGGCATTTTGCATGGATTGCTGCGCCATTGCATGAGCTCACTAGAAGAAGGAAGTCTTCAAACGGATAGTTGATGAGCAAGAGACATTCATTCACCTCAAGGATGCCATTATGATGGGGCATGTGTTAGTCATCCCAGACTTGTAGAAATCTTTCTGTGTGGAGTGTGATGCTTCCAGAAGTTGCATTGGGGTTGTCCTAAATCAAGGACGACATGCCGTAGCTTATGAGAGCCATCGTTTGCATGATGCAAAGGCATCTATAAGGAGGAGTTAATGGCTATAACTCATGCCTTGACTATTTGGAAACACTACCTTCTTGGGACTGATTTTATGGTCAAGACAGATCATCAGAGTCTAAGGTAATTCCTGACGTAAACAAAGCTTTCGGAGAAGCGTATGAGGATGGCAAACTTCTTGTCTATGTTTCATTTTCAGATTATGCACTCCAGGAAAGAAGAAAGTGGTGGCGGATGCATTGTCCAGAAAGCCAGATGTGGCTGCAGTGTCAGTTGCCTCACATGGGGATTTGTCTGCCATGCGTGAATTGTACTATACAGATGCTGTTTTTGGGCATATATGGACTGATTTAGTGGCTGGACATGCACATGCCTCTTATGTGATCAAAGAGAGGTATTTCATGAAGAATAACTACCTATGTGTTGTGTCAAGCATGAGGCAAAATGTCATTGATGAGTGCCATGCTCCTCCATATATAGGTATGATACCTACTATGTACATGATTGAGCGCTATTTCTTTTGGCCAACTATGTGCAAGGATATTGAGGCATATCCATGTGCATGTATCACTTGCCAGAAGGTCAAGTTTAATAGGAAAAAGGCTCCAGGTTTTCTTCAGCCACTGTCTATTACCTTGTAGCCATGGGAAAGTATTGCAATGGACTTTATCATGGATTTGCCTCGTACTCAGCAAGGCAATGATGCTATTTGGACCATTGTTCACAGGTTTGGTTGTAACTATTTGGCCCTCCTAGCACTATTCACATGATGGAACCCTTGCCTGAGACAGGTAGAAGGAGGCATGGGAATAGGGACCATAAAGTTTGCTCATGGAAAAGCAACAATTTTGGTCAAAAAGCAGAGAAAAGAAAAAAGTCAAACTAAGTTGACCACTAGCAAGAGGAGATTAAATCGGACAAAAAAGCAAAAAGCCGCTTTTTCAAAAAGTAGCTCTAGGGCCAAAAAGCAAGGTCCTAAAGCCAAAAAAGCTAAGCACAAGAACTTTGATAAAAGTTGGCCTTATTTGAGTAATGTTTTATTATCAAAAAGTAAAAGGAGGAAAGCAAAGTGGAAAAGACTAAAAGCATGGAGAGCTTTCTGTCAAAAAGCAAGATTCCCTCTTCATGTATAAAAGAAGCATGAACCCCTCTTCAAGCACCATGGACAAGGCGTGAAGAACATCATTAAGGTGGAGTTTATCATCGTTAAAGCGTGGAAGACATCATCATCATGGTCAACCCATTCGGGTTTTTTCATCGCCGGTTGCTGACCTGCTATGCGCCGCCGCCGCCGCTGCCTGACGCAACCGTTGCCACTTGTGTTGAACCAAGTGCCACCTTAACCGCCAGAGCGAGCCGCCCATGGGCGCCTGTTTGCGCCAGTTGCAGCCGGCCCCACCTCACGACTGCTGCATGCGCCAGCTAGCACCGCCTGTCTGTTGTCTGCACCTTTGGCAGCCGCCACCTTCTGTCAACACGGCCGCCAACCGCATGTGCGCCACCCAGTTCAGCCTTCCGCCTGTGCGCCACCTGACAGAGCTGCCAGCGCCGCTTGCCACTTGTCAACGTCGCCCTACTGTTATACGACCTTGTTGAGGGTTGTTTCTACTCCAGGATTAGGCATCAACCCTACTACTAAACATCATATACTTCGTCAACTACAAGTATCTACCGTGTATCTTGTTTACGAGCTTGGAGTTCATTGGATTTGGATTTGGACTTGGATTGGTACTAGGCCAATGAGAAATTCTTGTCGACCATCCCCGTGGTGTGGTGTGCTCGACATTAGGTTCTCGTGCCTCGACATCGAAATTGACTTCAACTTGGGTTTCTACATCGGCATAATTGTTTGCTTTTGTATTCATTGATGTATTGATCCTGGCTTGCTAAGCCCGTGGATTTTTCTTGAATAAATTCTTGAAAGGAGGCAGGGCTTGATCCCCGCTCAGTGCGTATGTCCTGTGCAAAGTTCCTAAAACCCTTTTCTCTCTCCCTCTCTCTATCTTTCTATCTCTTGGATACGTGGTGCAATCTATCATAGCATGCCCCGCTGGGCTTATAGTAATGTAACTATTTGGCCCTCCTAGCACTAATCATATGATGGAACCCTTGCCCGGACATTGGAGAGGTAGAAGAAGGCATGGGAATAGGGACCATAAAGTTTTCTCATGGAAAAGCACCAGTTTTGGTCAAAAAGCAGAGCAAAGTAAAAAGTCAAACTGAGTTGACCGTGAGCTAGGAGCACCACTAGCAAGAGGAGATTAGACCGAACCAAATGGCAAAAGCCGCTTTTTCAAAAAGCATCTCTAGGGCCAAAAAGCAAGGTCCTAAAGCCAAAAAAGCAAAGCACAAGAACTTTAATAAAAGTTGGCCTTTTTTGAGTAATATTTTATTATTAAAAAGTAAAAGGAGGAAAGCAAGGTGGAAAAGACAAAGTGTGGATAGCTTTCTGGCAAAAAGCAGGATTCCCTCCTCAGGTATAAAAGAAGCATGAACCCCTCTTGAAGCACCATGGACAAGGCATGAAGAACATCATTAAGGTGGAGTTAATCACCGTCAAAGCGTGGAAGTCATCATCATTATCATCAACCCATTTGGGTTTTTTTCATTGCTGGCTGCTAATCTGCTTTGTGTCGCCGCCTATAGTTGATGTAGCCACCAGTGTTGCCGCCTGTGCTGAACCAAGCGCCATTTGAACCGCCCAACGTGCCGTCCATCTGTGCCAGTTGTTTGCCGCCGCTGCCGCCTGCGCCACCTCTTTGCGCTGCGTGCGCCAGCCATCATCGCATGTCTATGCTAGCCATCACCGCCTGTCTGCACCTGTGGCAGCTGCTGCCTTCTGTCAGCACTGCCGCGAAGCGCATGTGTGCCACCCAATTCCACCAGCCACCTGTGCGCCAACCAGTTTTGCTACCTGTCTGTGCGCTACCTGACAGAGCTACCAATGCCGCCTGCCACCTGTCATCAGCGCCACCCGACTGTTATATGACCTTGTTGACGGCTGTTTCTACTCTTGGATTGGGTATCAACCCTACAGCTGAACATCATATACTTCGTCAACTACACCTATCTACTGTGTATCTTGTTTATGAGCTTGGAGTTCACTGGATTTGGATTTGGACTTCGATTGGTACTAGCCCAGTGAGAGATTCTCGTGGGCCATACCTGTGGTGTACTCGGTATCAGGTTCTCGTGCCTCAACATCGACATCGACTTCAACTTGGGTTTCTACGTAGGCATAATTGTTTGCTTCTGTATTCATTGATGTATTGATCCTGGCTTGCTAAGCCTGTGAATTGTTCTTGAATAAATTCCTGAAAGGGGACAGAGCCTGTTCCCCGCTCAGTGCGTGTCCTATGTAAAGTTCCCTAAACCGTTCTGTCTCTCCCTCTCTCTATCTTCTCTCTCTATCCTTCTCTCTCTTGGATATGTGGTGGAATCTGTCATAGCACGCCCCGCTGGGCTTACAGTGGTATTAGAGCAGGATTTCTCTTGAGGAATCTTTCTTGGGGTTACAGAACCATGTCGAGAGTAGAGGGCAACCAAGGGCCTAATGAAGGGAACAACTATGAGGCTGATCCAAGACTTCAAGATAGGAACTAGGGTCATCGATCCATTACTCATGAGACCGCAGCCATATCATCAGAAGAGTACCATGATTTCCAACAATTCAGGCATTTGCTCAGAGATGAAGAATTTCTTGCTTGGAGAGCCAAAAGGGAACAGGATCAAAGAAGGGCTCTAATGTTTGAAGACTTCATCAAGGATAGAGCTACTGAAGCCGAAGGAGTTGAAGCTCCTAAAGCCTATCTTCGTGTCAAAGGGGTCACCATTGCGGAAGGATCTAGAGCCATGAGATCTGCTTCCCGCGGAGGAGACAGGGAAGCTATTCCTAGGCCTGCTCTCTCGGATGCAGCCTCTTTGGGACAAGTAGGGGAAAGAAAGGCAAAGGAGCCTTCAACAACCGGCAAAGTAGACTTCAAGCCAGGAGAGAAGAGTGTCAAGTTCGATGCTTTTTATGGTAAGCAGGACACTCAAAAAGCTTTATCCTTTGTTAAGCAATTTAATGCCGCTTTTTGGAGGAGAGGACTTCTTCGAAAAGTCCAAGCTTCATATGGTTCACATGTGTTTGAAGGATGCCACCTTGAATTGGTGGCTAAAGGTGGTACAATAAGGAACTGAGCCAAAGACATGGATTGACTTCAAGGTTATGTTCAACAAGAAGTTTCTACTTGAACTTGGAAGCAGATGTGCAAAAAGAATGGGATGAGGTAAAGCAGAAAGTCGATGAGAATGTGGCAACTTATCTTAACAACTTTTCAGTAGTTTCATTGAAGTTTACTTCTTATAACCCTATTCCACCGCTAATGGAGATGCCCAAGTTTCTGAATGGACTTCAACCTAAGCTTATGCACGTAGTGTACATGGCTGGTCCGAAATCCTTGGAAGAAGCCAAGACAAAGCTTTACAAGCCGAGGCTTTGCACATGCCTTGGATGGTGGGCAAATCTAAGAATGAAAACCAAGATCCATCTCAAGAGAAGAGGTTTAAAGCAGGATCCCAGTCAAGAACCGAGCTCCAAGAGAAGGATAGGAGTGGGGACAAACCTTCACTTTTTTGAAGGAAATTGTCCCACAAGCAACTTGAAGAATATGTCAAATAAGGAAAATGTTTCCAATGTGGAAAGAAGGGACACATGGTTGTAAAATGTCCCGACAAGCCAAAGCAAGAAGCCAAGCTGCCTCAAACCAACGCACTACCAAAAAAACTTCAACATCAAGATGATACCCCACCAAAGAGAAGGCAACTTTTCAAGGCTTGGGGCAAAGTGGCTAACCAACCTGTGCTTATTCATTTTGATACCTCACTATATCCATCTCCCAGTGGTTGAAGTTATGAACCTCCCTTTCGATGGATTAGGAGCTCCTATTTTTGTAGGTGCCACTTTTGAAGGAATGTCAGCAGAAGTAACCTCTATCTTGGGAAAGCTTCGTTTACAGATTGGGGATTATGTGGATCGTGAGAACTTTGTTGTTGGTAAAATTGGACATTGTGATGTAATTTTGGGTATGCCTTGGCATAAATTGATTGGGTTGGAAACAAGATTAGATTTCGTTTTAAAGGCAAGAACGCAACTTTTGATGTAGGAATTGAGGGGAATTCTATTCCACTCATCAGTCATGTACAGGTTCCTAAAACAATAAAGCAATCTATTTCTTCGTACTTGGCTTATGTCAAGGATCGTACGGAATCTAAGAGTGATGAATAACTCCCTACTCTTGATCATGAAAGGAAAGATTTCCTAAAGAAATATGAAGACTGTTTTGCAGATACTCTACCATGAGAGTTACCTCCAGAGAGACCCGAAGAACATCATGCTAGGAAGTTTACCTCCTAACCGACCTCCTTATCGTGTGAGTCAGGCACTACAGGAGGAGATTATGAAGCAAGTGAATGAGTTATTAGAGAAGGGTTTGATTAGACCTAGTTCTTCACTCTATTGTTCTCCAGTTTTATTGGTTCAGAAAAAAGGATGGTTCTTGGCGTATGTGCATTGATTAAGATCATTGTGAAGAACATGTTTTCTATGTCTAGGATTGATGACATCCAAGACAAATTGGATGGAGCCACCATCTTTAGCAGGATTGACTTGAAGAGTGGTTACCAACAAGTCAAGATTGTTCTAGAGGACATTCACAAGACCACATTTAGGACAACATTTGGACTCTATGAGTACTTGGTGATGCCTTTTGGTCTTACCAATGCCCCGGCTACCTTCAACCGAATGATGGAGAGAATATTTCGACCACATAGAGAGTTTTTTCCTACTTTCTTCGATGATATGATTGTGCATTCTAAGAATGAGGAAGAGCATCGAAAGTACTTGGACATTGTGTTTCAAGAACTGCGGAAGCACAAGTTGTATGTGAATGGCAAGAAGAGTGAGTTCATTTTGTTAGAAATTCACTACTTGGGCCATTGTAACACGCGGAAGCTCTGAGGGTCTTCTTTCAGCCCTAAACACCACTTTGAACATTGCTGATGCAAAACGCAGATAAGTAGAGAGAGTAGAGAGAGAGAGAGATGCTGGAAATTCACTATATTGATATGGTACAAAAAGGGTACTTTGCTACAGCCCTAGGCTGTCTTCATAAAAGGTGGTAAACATCCAAAATCTGGTCCTACTATAGGAACCTAGGGACCCAATCCCTAAAGGATTGAATGCCTTAACAATGAGCACATGGTTCCTTTTTATAGGACCTCTCCACGCTTGGCCAACTTGCTGACTGCTGGTCGGCCAGTCCACAGTCCACAACTTCCTTTTCAGCGCTGCCCGACCAGAATATTTCCTTGATTAAGATGCGCTGGCTGCAGCCTTCCTCCGTTTCAGCCGACCCCCCCTGATTTGGCTCCTAACGCATGGTCTAGAAGCCCCTCCAGGCCTTGCTCTAAATCCACCTTTGTCCTCTTGTGCTCCACTTCTGGTTCTTCAAAGTCTTTATCTGGCTGCCTTTTCTGGATCAGCGTCTGAAGTTTGTCCATGGCATTGATCATGCACATGACATCCCCCTCTGCTAAACTTGATGACGGGAATCCAACCTGCTCTTGGATGACTATCATCATCCCAATCCTTTCCCGAAGTCCCACTGTCATCATCCATCCCTGGCAACCCTTTTTCTCTGAAAACCTGGCCTGTTCTCCAAACCACTCTGTCTCAGACGAAGATCTATGCATCTGTTCCATCTAGTCCACAATCCATTCCTGCCCTGACTCTGAACACCGTCTTGGTCTTCATTCGTGAGAAATGAGTCTGGCACTCTCACATCACCCTTGGAGGATAAACCTCCCTTGGGATCGTTGCCCGAGAACCTATCTGGCTCACAGGACTGCCATCCCCTTTGGCTTTGTGGAACACCACCAACAAACCTCCTGGGAGTTCTTCCCGCTTCTGTGTTCCTTGCCTTGGGCTTCGTATCCGTGTACTTTCCTGTACCTTGGACCTGAACACCATCATATGGGACTGATTCAGTGTTTAGCTTTGCTGAGCCTGATGCTCTGATACCAATGTAACATGCTTACAATAATAGCGTTCATTCATCGATATGCAAAGCTCCTTTTGAGATTATCTATGGCAAACCATTGTTGTTGCCCGTTCTTAGAACCAAGGAAGAGATCTTCCATGTGGATGAGTTTGTTGGAGACTTGGATACAACTTTTGCACAGGTTGGAAACCATTGTTGTTGCCCGTTCTTAGAACCAAGGAAGAGATCTTCCATGTGGATGAGTTTGTTGGAGACTTGGATACAACTTTTGCACAGGTTGGAAGGGCTATTGAGACATCTCAAGCCAAGCAAAAGAAAGCTACAAATAAGCATAGAAGGAAGGTCTCTTTTGAAGAAGGGAATTGGCTCTTGTTGAGATTCGAGAAAGAAAGACTCAGGAAGTCTAAAGCAAAGCTTGTTCCTAGGTATTATGGACCTTTTCAGATTACAGAGAAGATCAACGATGTATGTTATCGGTTAGACCTTCCATATCATTGGAGGATACATAATGCCTTCCATGTCAGTTTATTTGAAACTATATATGGGACTGCCCCCAAAGAAGCCTGTATTGGAGGATCCACCAGAGGTGAAAGAGAAAGAAGAGATTTTGCACCTGGAATAGATTGTATTCCATTCTCTGAGAAAAAGGGGAAAGACAGTGGTTAGAAAGTTCCTCTTAAAATTCAAGAATTATTCACCTTTGGATGCGAAATGGATGCCAGAGAAGTACTTTAAGGACTATCCGGAGATACTTCGAGCTTATGAGGAAGCGGTTGGTCCAAATGTATTAGAAGTACATGCATAGACGTCTTGCGAACAAGACAAATTCAAGAGGGAGGGATTGTACCTCTAGCCCTCTTCATTGTATATATATTCTACAATGTAATTGATCATTATTCTTCTTATGTAATAGTTAATTGTATATGCTCTAGTTTGGGTCAGTTGCATACCAAATGACCCAAGGAGTGAGATTTGTATTTGGGCGGCCTTTGTGCCAGATGCCTCGGATTTCACAGTTGGGCGGTCATAGTGACCAGATAGCCCAGATGATTGTGTTGGATTTCATAGTCGGGCGGTCAATGTGACCAGATGGCCCATATGATTATTGATGAATACTCGGGCAGTCATAAGTGACCAGATGGCCTTGATGAACACTCGGGCGGTCCTCGTGACCAGATGGCCCTGATGATTGATTGAGCAATTTCCTTTGGGAGCTAGATAGCTCAGAACAGTTTTCGATGAAACCAAACAGGATAATCCATGAACATGAGGATCTTTACATGTGCATTGCATACCGATGCATGTTTGAATTTCTTTGACTTTGTGTGTTGTTTTTGATGTGTGGACAATTCTTGGATTTATGGCATGTGATAGTCCACTAGGCTCCAGACTACCTGGCTGTTGGGGTAAAGGCATTATGCCCACCCTTATAGTGTGTACAAGCCCATAAGTTATAGTACATAGTACACTTAGTACTTTTAATGTACTAAGTGCACTGTGTGTACTAGTGCAATATACATGTGTGATAGGGGAGTCACACACTCAATGCTATTGAGTTGACTTATTCCCACAACTCTCTCTCTCTCTCTCTCTCCCTTCTTCTCTGTGTATGTCTCCCACACATGAAAACCTAACCCTAATTGTTTCTCCCATTCAAATTCGACGCCTGCACCTGCCCGACTACAAAGCAATAATTTTCTGCAACAAAAAATCAGCTGATTGCAGAGGTACATGCTTCAATTTTTTTTTTGGGATTTGCAATTGAGCAAGTACAATCATCAATTGAGCAGGTACAGGTGCCAAATTGCTCAATTTTTGAGCAAAATTGGCAAAATTGGGTGACATTGGTCACAATTAGGATCAATTTGCAGGAAATTGGATGTCAAAATTTGGGACTTTTGATGTATTTGTGCAATTGGGCATTCATACATGCTGTATGATGTGAGAAATCGCACATTCGGGCAAAATTGTAGCAAATTGCAGTGCAAATCAAGGGGCTTTTGTGCCGATTGGATTGATTTGCATGCAGGCACTCGCATTTGATGCTTTGGGCAACGTGTTGATGCCTGACAAGCACTCATCGTGCCTGTAAATCAAAGGGCTTTCATGTATTGGATGTATATGTGGCCAGGGGGAAGCATCGCGAAGACTCTGGATGCCTTCATGTGCGTCAATGTACCATGTCTGATCAGAAATTGATCTTAAATCAAGGGGCTTTTCAAGATTTTATGCTTGTTAAGCTTGGCAAAGCAGCAGGCAAGACTTTTATGCCTTGAATCCTCAGAAATCAAATTGCAGTCAAGGGGCTTTTGCCCAATTTCTGTTCGGGACTGTTGTATGCAGTGTTCGGGACTGTAAAAGTCTGATTTTCACTCCTTTGGACAGCCAGGAGAGCATTTACTGCTACTGTACCTGCTGGTACAGATTTGGTACAGCTTTGTACAAGTTTTGGCATGGCTGTACATTGATTTGAGTGAAGAAAAGGTTCATTTTCAGCTGCTGTACTTGCTGGTACAGGTTTGGTACATCATTGGTGAGCACTTGGTATTGTTGAACAGTACTTTGGAAGGGCAACAGAGCACATTTAAGGTGCTGTCCTAAATCTGCAGCAACCAGATTTTGATGATTTCATCACATACAGTGGGAGAAAAGTTGCATTTGTGCTTCCGCAGTGGGAGATAAACTTTGGGAGAACAACTGTGAGCACTTTGTGTGCTTTTGGTGCAGTGTTTGCACACTTGCAGGGAGTCACGCATTGACAGGTTGCATATTGCTATGGCAACCACAGGTGAGAGCTCTTCATTGCTTCACATCAAGAAGCTTGAAGGCTCACATAACTATGATATTTGGCAAACCCAGTGCTATAATGTGTTGCTCCAGAAGAAGCAGCACAAGCCTATCAAAGAAAGGGGTGTAAAGCCCGCTTCTCTTACTGCTGAAGAGTGGGAAGATATGGATGAGCTGGCAAGATCTACTATCATGTTGTCTGTGTCAGACTCTTTACTTTTCAGCATTCGTGAAGAGAAGACAGCTTGGGGAATGTGGCAGAGATTGCAGGACTTGTATGCCCAGCAAAGTGCCTCAAGCAAAGTGTATTGGTTGAAGAAACTCATAGGTCTTCAGATGAAGGAAGGGGCGTCTATGACAGCCCATCTAAATGAGTTTAATGGTATTGTCAGCCAAGTTATAAATCAAAAGATGGCAATGGACGATGAGTTCAAAGCCACCTTTCTCTTATGCACTTTGCCAGAAAGTTGGGACACATTCAGGACAGCCACTAGCAATTCGAATGCTATGCTGTCATATGCAGATGTTGAGGGTACTCTTCTTCAAGAAGAGATGAACAGGAAAAACAACTCTGTTGGAAAGTCCAATGCAATGAATGCACGTGGGAGATCCCAGCAAAGGGGTAAAAGCCAAGAACGGGGAAGGAGCAAGTCTCGCTCCAAAAAGGACTTGGAATGCCATTATTGTGGCAAGAAGGGACACATCAAAAAGCAATGCTACAAATGGAAAAATGATCAAAAGGAAAAGGGAAAAGGCAAAGACAAAGACAAAGATCAAGCCAAAGATGTAAAGCCAAAGAGCAAAAGTGGAGTCAAGATTGAAGAAATCAATGTGTCACATGCAGGTGACAGTGAGGATGAGGTCCTATTCACGTCTTCACTTGATGCCCATTCACTTCTTACAGGAGATGGTCATGGTATGCACTCATGGATCATTGATTCAGGTGCCTCCTTTCATGTCACAGGTTGCAGAGACTTGTTTGTCAGGTATACTGCTGGCAATGAAGGAGTAGTTTATTTGGGTGATAACCATGCATGCAAGATTCTTGGCAGAGGTGATGTGAGGCTTGTGTTTTCAGATGGCTCACAGCTTATGCTCCATCATGTCAGGCATGTGCCTGAGATCAAGAAGAACCTGCTTTCTACTGGACAGCTTGATGATGCTGATTATGTTACCACTTTTGGTCGTGGAAAGTGGAAGATTAGTAAGGGCTCACTGGTTGTTGCCAGAGGCTCTAAGGTGGACACTCTTTACTTCATGCATGCAGGTGTTTGTCACCATGCTAATGTAAATGCAACCGAGCTGCCGGAAATCTCTATGTGGCATAGCCGGTTGGGACACATGAGTGTCAAAGGAATGGAGCAATTGTCTCGTTTGGGTTACTTGCCTTCTCTAAAGTTTTCAAGTTTTCAGTTTTGTGAGCATTGTATATATGGCAGGCAACTCCAGTGCCCCCACAAGAAAGCTCTTGGACAGAAAGATGCTCAGTTAGAGCTTGTGCATACAGATGTATGTGAGATGCCTCAGCTTTCTTTGGGAGGGGCAAAATACTGTGTGTCTTTTATAGATGATGCCACACGCAAGGTGTGGGTTTATCCTCTTCGTTTGAAGAGTGATACATTCTCAGTGTTTGAGAAGTTTGTTGCTGTTGTTGAGAATCAAACTGGCAAAACACTGAAGGCTTTGCGTTCCGACAATGGTGGAGAGTATATGTCCAAACAGTTTCAGGACTTTTGTGATGCTAAAGGCATCAAGAGGGAGCTCTCTACTCCTTACGATCCTCCACAAAACGGGACAGCAGAGAGGATGAACAGGACCATTTAGGAGAAGGTCCGTTCTATGTTGTCACATGCTGCATTACCTCATGGTTTTTGGGCTGAAGCTGTTATGACAGCCGTTCACCTTATAAACAGGTCACCTAACACGAGGCTTGGTGGAAAAGTGCCAGAGGAAGTATGGACAGGGAAGCCTCCGTCATACAAGCACTTGAGAGTGTTTGGTTGCGTTGCGTACGTGCACATACGCAGGGAAATGCGCACCAAACTTGATCCTAAGTCTCACAAATGCATATTCCTAGGATATGGTGACAGAGGTGAAATGGGGTATAGACTTTGGGATCCCGTGAATAGAAAGATTATACGCAGCAATGATGTCATTTTTGATGAAACATGCATGTATAAGGAGCCTGCAAGGCAACAAGAGCCTGGCAGAGTCATCTTTGATGATGATGGACATCATGGACAACAACCAAGGGCTGTAAATCAGCCATTACAGCAGCAAAACCAGCCCTTAAATGGTGCTGAAAATGGTCCAAATGGACAGCCAGAGATGGCAGAAAATATCCCTATGGATATGCCACAGTTAGAAGAGATACCGGGCATGATCTTTCAGCCTTATGGCATGGAACATGAGCCACCAATAGGTGATATGCAGGCTGGACAGCAACCTGCAAATGATGGTCATTGGGTACGGAGGTCCACTAGACCCTCCAGAGCCCCTGACAGGTTTGTTCCAGGGGTTGACTACTTGATGCTTACTGACTGTGGGGAGCCCTCATGTTATAAGGAGGCTTTACAGAGGGCAGACAAGGCTCTTTGGGAGCGTGCCATGAAGTCAGAGATGGATTCTCTGCACAAAAATGGAACATGGAAGTTGGTGCATTTGCCTGCAGGCAAGAAGGTTTTGCCATGCAAGTGGGTTTACAGGCTCAAAGTTGCACCTGATGCAAAGCCAAGATACAAAGCCAGGCTAGTGGCTAAGGGCTTCAAGCAGGAATATGGTGTGGACTTTGATGAGATCCTCTCTCCAGTGGTCAAAATGACCACACTTAGAGCTGTATTAGCTTTGGTTGCTCATGATGATCTGGACTTGATTCAGATGGATGTGAAGACTGCTTTTCTTCACGGTGATCTCCATGAGGAGATATATATGCAGCAGCCAGAGGGTTATGCAGTAAATGGAAAGGAGAAGCTTGTATGCAAGCTGAAAAAGAGTCTTTATGGGCTCAAACAGGCACCAAGAGAATGGTATCATAAATTTGATACATTCATGAAATCCCAGAAATTCAGGAGAAGTGACATAGATCACTGCTTATACACCAAGAAAGCTTTGGATTGCAGTCTATTGATCCTCATCTTGTATGTTGATGATATGTTGATTGCCGGGAAATCTCGTAAGGAGATGGATACCTTAAAGAAGAGACTGCATCAAACCTTTGATATGAAGGATTTGGATGATGCAAATCACATTTTGGGTATGCGGATACTTCGGGACAGAAATCAGCATGTGTTGTATTTGTCTCAGAAGGAATACATTGGCAAAGTTTTGCAGAGGTTCAATATGGACGGGGGGAAGAAGATTAGTACTCCTTTGCCTCCATATGTGAAACTCAGTGCTATGGACAGCCCACAGTCGGATAGTGACAGGGCTGATATGGCCAAGATTCCGTATGCTTCAGCTTGTGGCAGTCTCATGTATGCCATGGTTGCTACTAGGCCGGACATTGCATTTGCAGTGGGAGTGGTTTCTAGATACATGGCCAACCCTGGCAAGAAGCATTGGGAAGCAGTGAAAGGTGTCATGAGATACCTGAAGGGCACACAGGATATGTGCATATGTTTTGGCAAACAGGATGCATTAGTGCATGGTTACACGGATTCGGATTATGCCGGTCATCCAGATAACCGGAAGTCTACTACCGGTTATGTGTTTATATTCACAGGAGGTGCTGTGTCATGGATATCCAGGATGCAGAAGTGCACTGCCTTATCTACTACAGAGGCCGAGTATATTGCAGCCACAGAGGCTTGCAAGGAGGCATTGTTGACAAAGAGTTTGTTAAGATTCATACGGATGACAACCCGGCTGATGTGTTGACAAAGAGTTTGCCTCCGGAGCGGTTTGCTCATTGCAAACACTTGATGGGCATTGGATGAGGCCAGTTTCAGCCTTGATATGGCCTTGTATATTATCATGTACATGCTGATTTTTCTTTTCCTTTACTTAAGGGCACTTTGCCTTTAAGTGGGAGGTTGTTGGGGTAAAGGCATTATGCCCACCCTTATGGTGTGTACAAGCCCATAAGTTATAGTACATAGTACACTTAGTACTTTTAATGTACTAAGTGCACTATGTGTACTAGTGCAATATACATGTGTGATAGGAGAGTCACACACTCAATGCTATTGAGTTGACTTATCCCCACAACTCTCTCTCTCTCTCTCCCTTCTTCTCTGTGTGTATGTCTCCCACATGTAACCCTAATTAACTCTCCCATTCTCACTGGCCACTCCTGGAATACCTAGTAGACATGAATGATGCATACTTGTTTGTTGACTGGCGTGTGTCTAGTTTTTACATGAGGTAAAAGTGGATTTATTTTATCTAACACATGTGACAAGCCCTGAAGAAGTACCATCAAGAACAAAGCCATTGGTCAAAGATAAGGCATAGAGATGTTGCCAGATGAGCAGATGAGCAGATGACAAGCCCTGAAGAAGTACCATCAAGAACAAAGCCATTGGTCAAAGATAAGGCATAGAGATGTTGCCAGATGAGCAGATGACATCATAGATATGGGAATGACTAGATGCACAAGCTCACTAGATAGGGCTAGTACTTGGAACAACCGGTTTTGGTCAAAAAGCAGAGAAAAGCGAAAAAAAAAACTGAATTGACTGCGAGCCAGGAGCACCATTGACAAGAGGAGATTAAACCGGACCAAAAAGCAAAAAGCCGCGTTTTCAAAAAGTAGCTCTAGGGCCAAAAACCAAGGCCCTAAAGCCAGAAAAGCAAAGCACAAGAACTTTGATAAAAGTTGGCCTTATTTGAGTAATATTTTATTATTAAAAAGTAAGAGGAGGAAAGCAAAGTGGAAAAGACTAAAAGCTTGGATGGCTTTCTGGCAAAAAGCAGGATTCCGTCCTCACGTATAAAAGAAGCATGAACACCCCTTGAAGCACCATGGAGAAGACGCAAAGAACACAAGGTGGAGTTTATCATCGTCAAAGCGTGGAAGTCATCATCATCATCATCAACCTACTTGGGTTTTTTCATTGTCGGTTGCTGGCCTGCTCTGCGCCACTGCCTGTATTTGACATCGCCGCCGCTGCCGCTTGTGCTGAACCAAGCGCCACTTGAGTCGCCATCGCGCTGCCCATCTTCACGTGTTTGCGCCAGTTGTTGCCGCCACCACCTCACCAGCACCGCTACCTAAGCCGCTTCTCTGCGCTGCCGCCTTCTGTCAGCACTGTCGCTAGTTGCCTGTGTGCTGCCTAGTTCTTCCAGCCCCCTGTACGCCACCTGCCACTTGTCAGCGCCACCCGGTTGTTGTACGACCTTGTTGAGGGCTGTTTCTACTCTAGGATTGGGCATCAACCCTATGACTGAACATCATATACTTCGTCAACTACACATATCTACAATGTATCTTGTTTACAAGCTTGGAGCTCATTGGATTTGGATTTGGACTTGGATTGGTACTAGCCCGGTGAGAGATTCTTGTGGGCCATCTGCTTGCTAATGTAAGCTGAGTGGGGCGTGCTGTGAGAGATTCCACCACGTATCCAAGAGATAAAAAGATAAAGAGAGGGAGAGAGAGAAGGGTTTAGAGATTCCCCCTTTCAGGTTTTTATTCAAGAACAATCCACAGGCTTAGCAAGCCAGGATCAATACATCAATGAATCAAAAGCAAACAATTATGCTGATGTAGAAACCCAAGTTGAAGTCGATGTCAATGTCGAGGCACGAGAACCTGATGCCGAGCACACTTCTTGCGGGCCAAAAAGACCATTAATCCTGAGCATATGGTCAACATATTTGTGGCACAAGTGTTCAAACACCATGGTATGCCTAAGCCTTGTTGTGGGAGATAGACATCCCAAAACTATGAGCATCTTTTGGAGAGCTCAGTTTGACAATATGGGCACTAAGATGGACTTCTCGTCGGCTTTTCACCCCCAAACGGATGGGTAAAGTGAGGTTGCAAATTCAGTTGCAGTACCTGCTGTAGCTGCCTACTGTACTTGCAGTACCCGATTGTGTACCTGCTGTACATGACTGTATACCAGTAGTACCTGCTGTAGTCGCGTACTCTACCTGCATGAATATGCTGAAAACCCTACTATACCTGCAATTACATGCTGAAACCCTACTGTACCTACAAGTACATGCTGAAAAACCTACTGTATCTGCAAGTACATGCTGAAAAACCTACCATACCTGCAAGAACCCGCTGAATATCATCTTATATGTACAGTACCAGATGTGCATGTTGTGAACTGGCACTAAGTAGACCTATTTGAGTACTTGCTATTGACACCACCTACCTGTACCTCTTCCTATACCTGTACCTATTAGTGTACTCGTATCAGGGAGGCTTGAGCCATGGTCTTTGCGAGGGTGTGAGCCAGGCTCTAATACGAGAGCACGTGTTTGTGCGTAGTCTTGGAAGAACGACAGTTTCGCGTTCACTTCCCTCTAGGTGTATGAGACTTGTGGCCAAGCTCTGGCATCAATAGTCTACTCCAACTCACTTTTGTTTGGGTAACTTGTCTTCATATTTGCATTGCATTGGATTATTTGGTTGGCAGGCCCTTGGAACTTTGTATAGATTGAATACTCCAATAATATACTTTAGTATTGAGAGGGGAGCCGGCCGGTTTGTGGCCCTAGTGGCGGTGTACTGTGTAGTGCTTGCTTGTTTTGCAGATTATCTTGTGCAGTGATGTATTATTCAATTGTTTTGTACAATGTGGCTTTTACATTTTAAGTGTTGACGTGCGTATTGTTCACTAGACCGTGCCCAAAGACGTTCACACCTGGCTAATGCTATTACAATCTCTCATCCTCATACTGTCTCTCTTTCCTCTCCCCCCTCCCTCTCCCCTGACTGGCCCGTAGGCACTTTTTTCCACCCGTAGGCAATGCCGTCGAGGGAGCACCTAGTGGGGGTTTGAACCCAGGACCTCCTGGTCCCAAGACAAACACTTCACCACTTGAGCTACCACTTCATTGGCCATCCTTTTCCTGTTTCACCCGTGGGAGTGTCCCGAATCCCTCTTGAATAAGGTAGTGGAATCTCCCCCGTATCTCGTAGTAAGCCGGACAACTAAACATATAATGGGCCTCATCCTCTACCGCTCCTGTGGTGCATTCCAATCTCTATTTTGAGGCAGTGGGAGGTATGAGCTGGCCGATTTGCGATACGCATAGCATGTGACATGTATATTTGTATGTATCTTGGGATCTGCATGAATCCATCCTCAGCGAGTCTCAAGAAATGATTTCCGTAGAACTCACATTCTTACCAATCTCTGACATGGCGACACCCATGTCCGATCTATGTGTAGTCCGAGTGGATCTAATTGGATGATGGAGTTGATCTCATGTCATAGAGGTCAAGGTAGGGGGAAGCTAGGCTGTACTGAAATAGGGGGAGACGGTCCATCCATATGCCATGTGCGTGTAACCACACAACTACCTCCAAAAACAATGCATGTATCGCTAATGGTAGTGGCCGTGTGGACGAGGAGGGAAGCCCAGCTCATCTCACCGGCTCCCTCTATCTCTCACAACATAACTGCATACAGCACTCTAGTGCTAGCCGTGGGAGGCAATCTTTGTCAAAAGTGTATGCTGAATGTCACTGACGGTCTGAAAGAGGGCACCTATAACCAATGGGGCCAACCCAAACTCTGCATCCTCTCATCCTTCCCTAGGTTTGGTTTTCAGAAAGCTTCACCATACATAGCTGCTGGTCATACTGAAGTGTCAAAGAGACAACCAACACTTAGTACGTGTCTCATGGAAATGTGCCTCAAAGCAGTCTCTCCAGATGGGCCTCACTAGTTGATCAGTGGTAGCCGTGGTCATGCAGAATTGGGACTTGTAAAAGTGGCTTTTGCACAATCTCCACTAGGGTATCTCTGTATAAGCAAGAAAATCATGAGGTGACCAGTTAAAAGACCAGAACCTTGGTTTGCCCAAATTGACCGAAAGGTCTCTCCCTGCAAAATCTGTCCAATGCATCCAAGTGTTTTGCAAACCCATGGCTGAATCTGTCTACTTCCAAAACTGTCCGCAAATACTACAATCTCATCAATATATAGAGTGAAGAGTGTAGGTGAGGAGTTAATTTTTCTGGTATTTGTGTGCTGGTCAAGAAAATTTACAGCCTGCAGTGGCTTATAATGATCCAGATGGTAGACTGATTAGTTTGCAGTCCATGCCCAATGGGGAGCTCTATGAGTTTGGCTCTGTATATGCCCAGTTTCAGCCCGTCAAACTCATTTTATGAGTCGGTATCCTTGGTTGTCCAATGCTCTTATTTGTGGGGATTTAATAACTCCCCTTCTCCTCAAGACAACACTCGGGGCCATTCACATATGCTTGCTTTTGAGAAAGTGGCCTGGGGAAGTGTCATGGTTGATCTTGGATTGAGAGATTTAGGGATAGCCACTTCTCTAGATAAGAGAGGTTTTACTTTTCACTATAATGCGCACTCAGATTATCGTGCAAGATTGGATCGTTGGTACCTCTTGCATACACATTATGCTGACACTTTTCCATGTCGGATGTGGATTGATTACTCTTTGAACCTTTCTAATCATGTGCCAGTTTGGTTGGGTTTGTACTTCGATATGGCTCTTGGTGAGATTTCCTTACCCACTAAACGGCTTCTATTGGTGAACAATTCCTATATCTCACATGCCTTGTTCAGGATATGACTATTGATATTATTGACGCTTTACAGGCTGAAATGTATGAGAACATAGACATTGCATGGTATCATTTTGCTGCCGTACGCACACTTATCAATGAATATGGCAAATGGTACTTGGGGGATAGAAGACAACGTATATATCAGCTGAAGAAAATGCGGCAGTTTCTGGAGGAGGCTAGTCATACTCGCATGCTATCTTAGCAAGAGGAGGATCATATTGTCTATGCAAAGCATGCGTTGGCTCTCAATAACCATCAGAAATTACAAAAATGGCAAGTTAAATCACGCCAAAAACCCCTTTTGGATAAGGGTTGTTCATCCAAAGCTTTCTTCAAAAGCTTGCATGTATCGAGACAAAAACAATGTATATCTAGAGTAATGAAAGAGGATGGCAATTGGACACAAGACATACACCAGCTAGAACATGAACGTGTTATGCATTTTTAGCATGTTTTTACAACACCGCCCTAACTTTGTCCACTCTATTGTGTACTTTCTTTTTTTGGAATCTCGTGGCACCTTATTGACCATTGCAATGACCCATGTTCCTCATTCCTTCTTTGGAGCCTTTGCACCCATGGCCTCCATGGATCAATTTCAGTCCACCTCAATGAGGCCCAAATCTACGGAGTGGTCTTGGTGGCGGAGGGTGCCTACAAAACAAGAGGCACGAAAAAGCGGACATGCAAATAGTCTCCTTGTGAAGACAGGTCGTGCAACCTGTATTCGGGCGCACCTGTTTCATCAGCATGGGTAGGACATAGCGTTCTGTACTAACATCACTAGTCAAAGACGAGAGGAGCTTCGTCGGGAAGCCGGAGTGACACACCTATCTTCATCAGCTCGGAGAGCAGGGGTGGGAGTAGATCCTTCCACATATGTGGGCACTTTAGAACAAACCTCTGGAACCAGTAGGTCTTCATCTGGTGGAATGCCATCATTTTTTGGACCCAGTGCAAGTCCATTTGTAGCACCACCACCAACAGTGGGGGTGAGGGGTACTATTCGCTCGAGGTAGAGTACACTTCAGAGTAGATGGGACTGCATGCTTCTTCTACCATGATGCCATTGCCTTTCAGGCTGCTCGTAGCTTCTACTTCAAGGACATGGTGCACAAGATTGCTGAGTTTGGATCCACCTAGACTCCTCCATCACCAGAGGAATTGAGAACCACCTTCCTAACCAAGGAGGACAGTTGCTGCAGCTACAAAAATTGGTAGATCCTCTTGGGATAGGAATGGCATCACCTGGCAGATGGAGTGACAATGGGTCCAGATCCATTCATGGTGTCATTGCCTATTCCAGAGGACAATCTTACTTTATCTCATCGCATGATCCGAGACGGGGAAGAGTGTAGAAGCACTTTTCCAAGAGTGGTGGGCAGCCATACAAGCGGTGGGTGAAGAGAATGGGAACAAGGCAGCCAGCAGATTGTTGTATGACAGGTTTCCACATATCACATTTTCCGTATGCATGGTGCACTGCCTCAACAATCATGTAAAGGACATTGGGAAGTTGGAGTGGATTAATCCCATCATAGAGAAACCCACCCAAATCGTATCCTTTATTTACAGACACACTTTCTTGCCGGCTAAGTTCAGGAAGAAGTCATCTAGAGAATTGCGCAAGTATTTGGACACTCGCTTTGGATACAACGTCCTCATGTTGGGGTTCCTCAACAAGTGTTCTAGTGCCCTAAAGAAGTTGATGGTGAGTGATGAGTATGAAAGGCATGCTTTGTCTGGAACTGCTATAGGGAAGACATGTGCGTCGCATATTGGAGACTCTCTTTGGTGGGAGCACGTGAGAAGCATCATAGCTTTGGGAACACCAATCATCCACTTGTTGAGGATGATAGATTCACTTCAGCCATGCATTGGAAAGATTTATGAGGGGATGGACAAGATGGTGGAAAAGTTTAAGGACATCGAGCCATATGAACAGAAATACCAGGTCTTAAGGAAGCTATGCCAGGATAGATGGGTTACGTACCATTTACCAATACATGCGGCAAGTTTTATGGTTGACCCCTAGTTTCAAACAGGCAATCAATACACAGATTCTAAGTATACTGTTCATACAACGAGTTCATTGATATAAATCTTTATCTACTTTGTTTGATTCAAGCCTTCATTATCAATTGATACTCAAATCAAGATACTCAAATAATTGATGTTTGATCAACTAGTCAAAAAGATCATTACCAACTCTTAAAATTGTTTCTTTTTACTAGGGTGTATTAATGCTCTTTTAAGTTGAGCATTTTTCACTTTGTGTTTAACCTTATGAGAACATATTTTTTTGGTATTGCTCTTTAAAGGCAACCCCCTCATTTTTTACGATAGAATTTGATTATACTAAAACGTCGCAAAGTTAAGATAATAAAAATTATGTTTCATTCATCATTACATTCCAAGAATATTACATGACTTTAAAAGGTTTCAAAAATAAAAGGCTAAGGTTTGACATGTTTTTGAAAGTTATATGAGAGAAGGAATATTAGCAAAATATTCATGTTTATGTGGATTTTCTACTAATATTTTGTAAATCAAATCATACCATGAGACAAATCCTTTCTTAAAAATAACTCGATTCCATATTCCACTCTACAAGGGGAGAGGGATCCTAGTGACACATATAATATTATAGTAATTAATGTCATTCACGAGTGTCCTTTACCAACACTTATGGCTAAGAAAGTGTCATTGTAGTGTTACATACACACACACACGCATGCATGCACATGTGAGGATAAAATATATAATATCCTACATGGCTAATTTTAACAAAAAATATATATAATATATGTACATTTTCATCAATCTCTACAAAAAAAATGAGACTAAAAGAAAAATAGCCATCGGCCTTTAAGTTGGGGTGGTGCCGATGTGGCTGTACACCACCACTCACCTATGACTATTCAATCCAAATTTCACATATATTATGATGTAATATTTTTATAATAATACATGGGTTAAATTTTTTAACGTATATACTAAATTGTATTATATTTCTAAACAACAAATAGATTTATAAATTAACATAATACATGTGAGAAATTGTCTTTTATATATACCTTAGGGAGTGGCTCAACTCCTCTCTATGAAAACTAGTAGCCATGTGTATCCATGGAGAACCACATCTATGATCTCAATAGGTGTAGGATAGCATTTATAATATTTGGTCTATATTTTTTCCTAACATTACACAAGTAAACTCACATAAATGATCATAACTCAATTTGAATAAATAGGACTTTTAAAAGAGTATAACAAATAGATAAATCATGATAAGTTTACTTTAGTAGTACTTCTATATTAGTATTATAAATGAGATAAGGTAGATTGATTTAAAGTCTTCACTTGGATTGTCTTACAACATGTAAGAGAGGGTAAATAACTTGTACCTCATGAAATAAGTTGAAAGACATCACTTGGATGGACTTCCAACATGTGAAATAGGGTAAATAACATGTACCTCATGAATTAAGTTGAAAATAAAAAATATCAAATGCTAAAGTAAGTGTGAATCAAGGTATTCTTTAATGACCTTTCTCAAGTCCAAGAATGTATAAAGAATTTTCTTATAAAAGTCTCATGAAATTCTTTCTTCTTTTTGGTTATGAGAGAGAAGTATTGAGCTTTTCTAAGAGTTGGTGAGATAGTGCATTTCTAGAAACAAATTTTGATACAATTCAAAATGTAAATATTTGAGACAAGGTAGATCGATTACATTTTTTTACACTTCTAGATGGTATATATAGCCAATCTTTTATGTCTATGTAGTACTCCATGCTTCCAATTGCAAGGAAAAGAGTTATCAAAGCAACTATAGCCTTTCTACTTATAAGCTGCTCATTTTTAGTGAAAAGAAGAAGCATCATGTGATTACTTGTCAAATATGTAATTGAGATTGAGTTGAAGACAAATAACTTTCTGTCCTTCTATGATATGATTCACAAAACATCTAAAGGAAATCCATCTTAACTTGAATCTTTTGGTATTATTATTTCTTCCTCTTTAAAAGGTCTTAAAAACATGCCAAATTTCAACCCTCGATTTTTGGAACATTTCTCAACTTATGCTCGTGCTATATTCTTATATAATATGTCAACTTTATGACTCTTTTGCATAACTAATCTATCTCTCAAATTGTGGGGTGGACAAATAAATCTTTTCATCTTAATGTACCTTTCCCACAATGCACTTTGTGCCAGCCTTCGATTACCTCGTCATGCACATAGTGGAAGTGTATGTGTTGCTGGGTGTTTACTTTGACTATGGTGCCCCTGTTTTGGCTGTTTTTCTGGTGTGGGTGGTGTGGTGAATTGTGTGAGAAGTGTTCCAGCCAGCCAGTGTGCTGGTGGTGCCCCCGTTTGGTGTTAGTATTTCCAAGGCTGTTGGAGGGACAACTATTGAGGCAGGTGATTCCGTGTCCGGAATTTCCGACAGCTTTCTGCTGCCCCCACTGAGGAGAGCTCAGGTATTTTGCTTCGTCTACAGGGGTGTATGCCCTCGGAGTTGAAGGTTTCAGGGAAGGTGTTTTTCTTGGGATTTAAGGTGAAACTTGGAGATCAAAATGATGTCGTATCCAGAGTTTTTTGGTGGTCCTAATGAAGATGTAGCAGATTTTCTTGAAAGAATGGAGGTTGCGTGCATAAGCAACCACATCAATGAGCCGGTACAGGTACTGCGGTTGCTGAATATATGTTTAAAAGGAGATGTGAGGACATGGTTCAAAACTTTTGATAAAGAGTCGTTAAAGGATGCTGAGCCACGCATTCCAATGACTGAGGATGGATTGAAGACTGCACTTTTGAACAGGTTCAAGAAGGTTGAGGATCCAGATAGGGTTTGGCATGAAGTGCAGGGGTTGACACAGGGCGAATTGGAGCCAATTGATGATTATGTGAAAAAATTCTCTTTGTTGTGGGAGACCTTGTGCAGGGCTTTGGAGGAGGATCAAGTACCTCCGGACATGATGAAGAAGGATCGTTTTGTTACAGGATTGAAGGGAGGCATTCGCTGGAAGGTTGAATTAAAGAAGCCCAAATCTTATGAGGATGCGGTGGAGAGAGTCAAATCAAAGGATTGGACATTGCAACGGATGAACCAGCTGGGGATGGTTCCAGTGGGGCAGTGAGGTCTGAAATTAGAAGGGTAGAAGCGGTACCGATGAGAACCGTGCTGGAAAGAGTGCAACCGACAGAAGCTCAAGTGAATAATGTCACACCACATGGGACAAAGGTAGCACCCACAACTGTTACAGCTTCTGATGAAGGGCTTCAACAGGACATGAGACAAATAGTGGATTGTATGAAGAATCTGAGTTTGAAAATGATGGGGAACACAGGTGGTGGACGTGGTCGAGGCAGAGGTTATAATCAGGAAGGGGTTGAAGGTCAAACAGCAGGCTATGGAAGTGGCCGTGGTTTTGGTAGCGGTAGATGGTTTATTCCTACATGTTGGAATTGTGGTGAATTGGGGCATATAAGTCCTGACTGTGATAAGCCTCAGCGAATGGCAGGTGATATGTATCCCTTACCCTCTCAGATTCCCAATAGGGCAAATGATTATGGAATTGAAATTAAAGGTGAAGCAGGGACTAGTGGGTTAACAAATGAGGAGAGATAAAACTAAGGTGATGAATGTGGTCACCCTTGAGAAGACGAAGGAGACGGAAGCTGATATAATGCCTTTGGGGAAACGGACGCCACAGGAAAGGGAAGGCAGAGATGCTGCAGGGCCTAGCAAGAAGAAAGGTAAAGTGAAGGAAGGAGGGGATGTAAAGATCAAGCGGAAGCAAAAGTCTCGTAGGAAGTTTCAAGTGACTGATTTTCCACTAGGGGTTGGGCAGGATAGCTACAATTTGCAGGAGGACATGGCTGGAAGGAAAGCTAATATTACTTTTGGGCAATTGATAGAGTTAGCTCCCAAATTGAAACGTCAATGGAAAAGACTTGTGAACCCGCGTTGCGCCCCTCCCCTACTCGCCTGCCCGCCTAGCCTCTCCGCCTGCTGACCCCCGCCCGCCTACCCTCTTCGCCTTTCCTCAGCAGCGCCCCCCCCCCCCCTGGTTTTTTTTCCTTCGTCTTTTCGCCCCCTCCCCCCCCCCCCCCCTCCTTCGCGCTGTTTTCCACCCCCAGGGGGTTTTGTGTTTTTTCCCTTTTCCTCTGGTCTTCCGCCTCTTTGTGTGCAGCAGCCCGTTTCTTGCAGGTTTTCCGCTTTCGCCTCGCCTTCGCCTGAGCTTCAGACTCTGATGGAGACTCCTCCCGCCTCGTCTCAGAGGGACTCATCCGCAGCCCCCTCGCCCGCCCCCGAGGTCATCCCCATCAGGCTTTCTCTTTCGCCGAAAGAGGAAGCGAGCCTCACCGCAGAGGTGGAACGCCTCCAGGCTCATTCCACCATCTGCCGTATAGTCGGCACTCGCCCCAGCAGAGGGGAGATCAGGGATCTTCTTCAGGCCCGCCTTCTTGCAGATGTGGGCAAGATCCTGGATGTACAGCTCCTGGGCCGGGGCCATTATCAGATCGAGTTCGAGGCCGCCCAGAGCGTTGCCAAGGTCCTTGCCATGAGTCCTCTGGACATCAGGGGTGCTCGGGCTTTCTTCAGACCTTGGCAGCATGGATTTGACCCAGCAGCGGCGGAGCAGGGAGAGCGCCTCTTCCATATTACAGTTTGTTTCCCTGGTCTCCGCCGGGAGTATCTTCCGCTCCTCCCCAGGCTCGGAGCATTGGTGGGCTCGGTTCTTGAGACGGGCCCCTCAGTAGCTTCAGTGGTGGCCAGAGCAGCGGGGCTACCTTCGGTCAGAGTGTTGGTGTCTGACATCTCCTCCCTTCCTAAGGTCATTCAGCTACCTAGGATAGGGGGGGGGTGGATAGATCAGAGAGTGGAGTTCTCGGGGCTCCCGAACCAGTGCTTCATTTGCAGGCAGGTCGGTCATCTGGCCAAGGCCTGCCCTCGCAGGAGACCTCGACCCTCACCACAGCAGCAGGCTACTGATGGCCCGCCCACAGATTCGGCTCGGCAGGCTGCCTCAGGGACACCAGCTCAGGCCTCAGAGACCTCGGAGTGGCAGCCTGGACAGGGGCGCCGCCGAGGGAGACAGCCTCAGCAGCACGCACAGAGACCGCTGCAGCAGAGCAGCCACAGTCTCAGCCTCACTGGGTTCCCGTGAGGAACATCTTTGCTCCCCTTCAGGAGGAGACCCCTGCAGCGACTGAGGACCAGGAGATGCCAGCTCCTCCTTCTTCAACCCCCCCACCCCCGTCCCCTCCCACCGCCTCGTCTCCACCTTCGCCTCCTCCCGCCTCCGCTCCGGTTTCGGCAGCGGCTCCCTCTCCACCTCCCTCGCCTCCCCCTCCTCCCCCTCCGCCCGCCTCACCTTCCCGGGAGACCCTGGCAGTTCCCTGGCGCTCACCTGCAGTCCGGAGAGCGCTGAGCACTGACCTCGCTCGAGCATCACAGAGGAGACCTATGCCGATTAGGGCCTCACGGATTTCATCTATCCGCAGTCGGCTGAGTCGCCTTGGCATTAGACAGCGCTCGGAGGCCTTTGATTATACCTTTACTTGGCTTTTTGGAGCAGAGGGCCCCCATGAGCCAGCAC
Organism: Cibotium barometz; assembly: GCF_041138505.1. NCBI lineage: Eukaryota > Viridiplantae > Streptophyta > Polypodiopsida > Cyatheales > Cibotiaceae > Cibotium > Cibotium barometz. Next base: position 8,706,284 of record NC_141070.1, read on the forward strand.
CCATTCGAGTTCACGTAGTGATACCTCCGGCCCGCGGGGAGGAGGCACTAGACTCAGCGGTGGCCTTCTCGTTCCCTCTATGTGGACCTTGTGATCGGGAGTGGACTCTAGAGCTTGCTCTCAGCACTTTGAAGACTCAAGCAGTTGAGTTTTCTCACCACATGAGCGATCTGGAGGTGACTGATGTGATAGGCCGACTTTGGGAGTTGGCTCATTTTTTCTTGGATCCCGGGAGTGTGGATACCTCAGGGATTCGGCATTTGGTCGTGCGCATAGTGGCAGACTTGGCGCGGGACCCTGGATATGTGAGTATACACAAGGTTTCTCTGTCAGAGCAGGAGGCAGTCGCCATGGGCCACAGCCACTGGCGCCTCATTCGGGACTCTTGCAGCACACCGGGTGGGCAGATTCGCAGCCGTTCGGATGGGGACTACTCTCCATCCAAGCCGCTTGCGAAGGCCCGCCGTACGGCTGAGACAGCATCCACCTCAGCAGGGCATCCATGAGGATCATCTCATGGAATGTACAGGGCCTTGGCGGAGCACACTTTATACGCTATCGAGGTTGCTTGAGGCAGGAGCTTCAGAGATGCCTGGTTGGTGGCAGCATTGACATTTTGATGATGCAGGAGCACCACTTGGGTGAGAGCAGGATCCGGAGATATGGTTCGGTGATGCCTGGTAGATGGGACACTTTTTGGTCTGCAGGGTTTGGTCCTTTGGGTGGACAGGGAGGAGTATGCATGGTTATTGCAGATGTATGGCGGCAGGCCATTGTGGATCGAGGGATCATTGTGCCTGGTAGAGCACAGTATGTCATTCTGAGGATGCATGATGAGCTATTGGGGGTGCTCAACATCTATGCGCCCAATCATGCTAGTGCCAGAGCAGAGTTTTGGACTCAGGTTACTGATGCATTGCCAGAGGCCGCACATTGGTGTGTTGGGGGAGACTTCAACATGCTTGAGGACCCGGCAGATAGGGTGGGAGGCAGTCATGTTACAGTGCACGGCACGGAGCTTGTAGCTTGGGACCGGTTTTGTATGTCACTGAGGATCACTGATGCATGGCAGCATGGGGCTTTCTCCCGGTCTCAGGACAGTCTTAGTTTCTCTCGGTCGGATCGCCGGCAGGGAGGGACTAATCTATCTCGGATTGATCGCTTTTATGTGGGCGATTGGTTAGGGGAGCGAGGGGGCTCCGTCGGCATTCTTGCTGGCACCTCATTTTCAGATCATGCGCCAGTTATATTGACATTGGAGGAGGGGACACGGGAGCCCAGCTTGCAGTTGAAGATCCCAGAGAGGGTACTTACAGATCCCAGTCTCGCTGAGGACATTGAGAGGATCTGGCATGATAGTCAGTGCTCTGACCAGGATGCAGTGGGCCAGTGTGCCCAGGGACTCATTGATCTTAGCTCTTTTCTACACGCTGCAGCTTTGACACGACTGGGAGAGATTCGCGAGCGGGAGCAACGGCTGAGACGCAGCCTTGCTTCGCTACAGCGCCTTTAGGAGCAGCAGCCTGCATGTGAGTGGGTGGCGTCCCAGCTGAGCCAGGCACGCCAGGAGGTTAGAGAGGTAGAGGAGCAGAGACATGAGTTTTACTATCGTCGTCAGGCCTCTCAGTGGACGCAGCTTGGTGATAGAGTGACTGGGGAGTTTTTTGAGATCACTGGACCCCGTCATGCGCGAGCAGGAGTTTGCCAGCTTGGTAGACCGGATGGATCGATAGCTACTGAGCTCGGGGAGATCAGAGCCATTGCCACTGCTTTTTATAGTGACTTGCTTTCAGCGGAGCCAGCCACTGAGGATCGAGATGTGTGCAGACAGACTGTGTGGGCCCATGTGCAGAGGAGGGTCACAGACCATATGCGCACAGTTCTAGGTGCGCCTCTGTCAGAGATTGAGCTTGCCGAGGCCTTGAGGGTCCTGCCGCGACATAGTTGCCCAGGGGAGGACGGACTGACGCCGGCCTTTTTTATGCGCTATTGGGACCTTTTGGGGCCAGGCCTCCGCAGGGGCTTTCAGCATGTTTTGGACACTGGGGTGATGCCGCAGAGCTTTTCAGAGGGCTTGATCTATCTTATCCCCAAGGGGGAGGGAGTATCGCATGACATTCGGCATTGGAGGCCTATTACGATCCTCAATACTGTCTACAAGGTCTTGGCAAAGGCCTTGAGTTTGAGGATCCAGCCCTTCCTGGGGGAGTTGATTCATGCTACTCAGACAGGATTTGTCAAGGAGCGCAGTATCCTTGACAACATCTTTACTTTCTGGGAGGCGACGGCCCGAGCTAGGTTTCTTGGCGAGGACTTGGTCGTGATGCTTCTCGATTTTGAGAAGGCATACGATAGAGTTGATTGGGGATTCTTAGAGGGCACTATGCTACGCCTGGGCTTTGAGCCAGGATGGATCAGAGGGGTGGCAGCTTTGTATTCCACAGCTCGCAGCTAGGTGCTGATTGCAGGAGGTCGGGGGCCGAGTTTTGAGCTGACCAGATCAGTCCGTCAGGGGTGTCCTCTCGCCCCTTTCCTTTTTCTCTTCTTTGCGGAGGCTATGAGTATGTATTTGACGGCAGAGGAGGTTGGTTTGAGAGGACTTCAGCTCCCAGTCCGGGGGGAGGATTTGCTTGATGCTGAGTTTGCAGACGACACGGGCTTATTTTTGCATGGCCAAGAGGCCAATCTTATTCGGGCAGAGCAGTCGCTCCAGGTTTTTAGTGCAGCTTCGGGAGCATTGATCAATTGGCGCAAGACAGTGGCCTTTTGGATCAGTAGTGCTCCCACTCCGGCATGGAGCCCGGACCCCGGTTTTAGATGGATTCCTCCAGGCACAGCAGTGCGGTATTTGGGATGCCAGATTGGCCTTGATTTGTCACTTGAGCAGCAGATTGCCCCGCTTCTTCTGAGCATTCGGAAGAAGCTATTGTATTGGAGTACAGCTAGACTATCCTTGGCTGGGAGGGTGGTGGTGGCAAATCAGGTGCTGTTAGCGACTATGTGGTACATTACGTCTTGCTGGATTTTCTCGAGCTCTTGCATCAGCCAGGTACAGAGGCTGATCAGGAACTTTCTGTGGTCTGGGCGGGACGGTCAGCCAGCTCGGGCAAAGGTTGCATGGGCAGTTATTACACTTCCGCTGGCTCAGGGCGGTTTGGGCATTATAGATCCACTCGATCAGAGTAGAGCCTTATTGGGGAAGCTTATTGTTCGGGGGTTGCTTCCAGGCGGCGCTGAGCCTTGGAAAGAGCTCCTCTTGCAGCGACTGCAGGCCCGGGCGCCTCCTGCAGGGGGTACTTGGGCACCAGAGATTCGCTGGATCTTCATAGAGATGAGGAGGACAGGCCTCAGTAGAGGATGGGAGGACAGATTTGCTTTGAGTATCCTGAGAGCTTGGGAGCTGCTGAGACCGGGGCTTTCTCAGCGGCCTCCTTCTTGTGTTGAGGAGCGGGCCAGGCAGCCGCTCATCTGGAGCCCAGCGGTTCGTACAGAGCAGGGTCATATGCTGGGTTCTCGGCCTCGTCTAGCCTGGGGACCTTTAGCGGCAGGCCCAGCTCGTAGTTTTGGAGACTGGCAGGCTTTTTGCAGTCTACCAGAGGAGACCCAGGTGGAGAGGCTGAGTCACTTCAGAGGGGGGTTGATTATGAGGGATGATATTCAGGAGGCACTTACAGAGGAGTGGTTCACACCTCTCGAGCCAGTGGCCCCACGGTGGATGGGTGCCTTTACACAGTTGGAGATCCTGATTGCTGTCAGAGCTAGCACTGAGGATGGCAGATGCCTCTATTATGAGATACAGGATGAGGGCCGACTCTAGAGAGTGGAGGTGGAGTCGCCTTTGGTTGCAGAGTGCACTTTTCAGAGGATTCGGGTAGTGGCTGCCGCTTCTCGGAAGTGGCATATTGACCCCGACCCTGCTGACGTGCTCCCGGATTGGCGCATATGGGCATATGCAGCGCGCCCCTTGGCCCGGCGACAGTGGGACCCCGGGGAGTACGAGTGGCATGATCCTTATGCATCCCTTGAGGCCACAGAGATCACCTTTTTCCAGTATACTGTTCGGCTGGGACGGCATATTTTGACGGCGAGGAGGACGGTTTCTCCAGCGGCAGCGGGGCATTGGCGATTGCAGGGACTATCACAGGAGTTCCTGGAGGATTTCTGGGCTCGGCTCTGGGTTAGTCGACAGGCCCGCAGGATCTCGGCTTTGGGTGCCGCTGCTTGGTCGACTTCATCAGGGCCTGCTATGGGCTATGAGATGGAGCAGGGCAGTCAGGCCATCAGATTTATTAGGGGCCATCCTCGCCTGGTTCCGGCACCGGATTTCTCGTCCGCCAGCTGGACACAGGAGAGGGATTTACGATGGGAGCTCCTCAGCAGCCTCACCATCTGGTTCACCTGGAGGGCCCGGTGCTTTACGGCCTTTGAGGGGAGATTAGAGCCACCAGCAGAGACTGTTCGGGAGATTTGGCAGGAGTTGATCCACACCCTGCGAGGACAATACGACCGCATCCGGGGAGACTCGGATGAGGCGATCTTACGGCGCCAGGCCTTTCATACCACTTGGCGCTGCGGCCCGTTCTACACCCTACACACGGGATCCCCCCGTTGGCACTACAGGCCACCTGTTTGGCTCTTCCCCCCCCCTATTGTATGATTTAGCCGCTCAGTTCTTTAGACTGATGCTTGTATTTTGCAGCACCTAGGGAGAGTCTCCCGGGCTGCCATGATGTATTCACTGCTCTTCTCTCTGTTAGGAGCAGGAGAGTTCTCTTTTGTAGCCCTACGGGCGTTTTTTACATAACTAATGAAAGGATCTTTTCTCGGAAAAAAAAAAAAAGACTTGTGAACCCGAGAGAGAAGGAACCTGCCGCCAGAGGGATAGTGACTGTTTTATCTGTTGAGGAGTTACCTGATATATGTCCTGTGGTGGATGTATGATACAAAGGGAAGAGTTTGGGAGAGGCATATATAGATGGTGGTGCACAAATTTGTGTAATCACACTAGCAGCTGTGGAGAGGCTTGGTCTTAATATTACTGAAGCGTCTAGTTTCCGTATTCAGCTGGCCAATCATCAGAAGGTCAAATGCTTAGGTGTGATCAAGAAGTTAGAACTGCAAGCTTTTGAGGTAAAGGTGCTTGTGGATTGTCATGTTATGCCAACAGGAATGGGTGCATTCCCCATCATTTTGGGAAGCCCATGGCTGAGAGCGGTGAAGGCTGTTCAAGATTGGAGGAAAGGGGTCATTACTCTGTATGACAGGCGAGGGGATAAAAAGCAGTTTAATATGGATAATCAGAAGCCTATTGATGATGAAGAGGGAAATGAAGCAGATTCGAGTGTTGATGACACGACTAGTAGCACCACTACTAGTGAGGGAACAGAGGACACTTCATCCAGTGAGGAGGATGCAGAGATGGCTGCCCTGGTTATTGATGAGGAAGTGCTTAGTGATAAGGTTGCCCAACAAGAAGAGGCCATACAGGAAGAATGCGAGGAAGTAATGGCTGATTTTATGGCAGAGGATGCCCTTGAAGAGTATATGTTTTCTGAGGCAGATTTCCCTCAAGATCCTGATGTACTTCCTTTGGATGCTATGGTTGAGGTACAAGTGAATCATAAGGAAAGGTATGCATGTGATGTGAAAGAGTTTGCTTTTGAGTCTTTTGACGATAAACCTTTGTGGGATGAGTGGGATATAGAAAATCTGCAGGATGATGAACCTGAGTTGGAGTTGGATGATCAGATGAGCATTAATGTTAAGAAAGCCACAAGCAGAATTCATGCTATGAAGAAGGAGCAACACCAGAAGACTATGAATGATGTTGATGCTATGGATGAGATTATGGATGCTGTGATAGATGAATTTCTTATTGGCCTTGATAAAGGTGAGCATACAGGAACTAAGGTGGATGCTTTGGCAATGATGCCTGTTGAAGGGGAGTTTGTTTTGCCTGTAGTGGTTGGCTTTTGATGGTGATGTTTCTTATGTTAATGGACAAGAGAGTGCTTTGGGGCAACAGGTTATAGAGTCTTGTTCTTTGGGATGTGCACAGCAGGTCTTTCTTGATGAAGCTTTCATCAGTTATTACCCTCAGCAAGAGTTGCTTCACTGGTTCTCCAATATTAGCGTTGACTATATCAGTGATTATGGAATTGAGATGAGACAGGATGCTATGTATGTCAAGAGTTTTGTTTCCAAAAGTTCTTATGTTATGTTGTGGAAAAGGGTATGGCAAACTACGTCTTGGGAAGATGACAGTGTTTCTTCGAACACATGGAATAAAGATGCTTTGGTTACCTTGTATGATGCTCAAAGGATTGACGGAGGGAAACGTGGTCGTATGCTTTTTGTTGCTGATCATAAATGATTCAGCAGGCTAGGGGTTGGGCAAAGTATGTTAGGCAAAATCTTGAAAGGTGTTTTGGGCTTGTGTACATATGGGATGCATGGCATGTATAAAGCTTTGCCCTCGAATGCCCTGGCAGGTGTACAGAGTGGGTGGCTTTGTAGTAGGCTTGTACAGGTTTGTCCGGAGTGTGGTCTGCTGGAGGTGGTATCAGCCATTCGGTCGCTTTGTATGTGTGCGCGTCCCCAAAATAAATGGGCATTGGTAGGTTGAATTCGAAAGTGTGCATGAACATGTGGGCGTTTAATTGTTGGGATGCTAATTGAATGGTGCATGAGATGGTTCTGGAAGGGGAAGCAATATGGAAGGTGATGAGGGACGTGTGTATGGCAAGGAGAAAGGTGGTGCAAAGGAAATTTGATGAAAAGGAAGGATACTAAATTGGGTAGGTTGGTGGGTTCTTCCAGAATGATGGTCACGACGGCTGGCGAAGAGCTGTGGCTGGGTACGTCAACAAAAAGGGCGCTGACTGACTGGGGGAAAAGAATGAGAAGGTTAGCGAAGGGAGAGAGTTTTGGAGTGGGTCTCTGTTTTTGGTTGCTGGCGGTGGCCGGTAGCGAAAAAAAGAGGGAGCCGCCTTGGTACTGTTGCTTGGGCTGGCTGTGAGACTGGTGGCGGCGACTCGGGGACGTCGACAGGCTGGGGACTGCAAAGAGACAAAGGAAGGTACGCTGCCTGGCTGCAGTAGAGAAGACGAGGTGAGGGAGCTGCCTCTGATAGCAAAAGCAAGAGGAGTTCGTTGTACAGGTGGCCGCCTCTGAAGAGAGAGAGAGGCGATGATAAGAGGGGTGGCTGGGTTTTTGCTTTGAGAACTGGCAGTGTGCTGGTGGCGTAGGAGAGTGGCCTTCAGCTGAGGTGCAGCGCAGAGAACGTGTGGGCTGCTGCGGTGGCTGGTGCGAACAGAGAGAAGCGCAGAGCCGCCAGTTCTTAGTGGAAGGCGACGTCCGAGAGCTGTTTTTCTGGGTGGTTGCTGTCTCTGAGAGGCAGGGAGGTTCAGAGGACAGGCTGGGGCTTGTTGGATGGGTTGCCATGGCTGGTAGTGGGGAGTTCAGAGGGTTGCTTGGGTTTGCTTTAATCTAGGCAGCGGCGGCTGGTGGCAAGAAAAAGGGAGTATAGCTGCCGGCGACCAGTTTTATTGCTTGTGGTGCTGGTGATGGTGATGGCAATAGGGCTGCTGCAACTAGCGAGCTGGAGGGTTGAGGTGATGAAATTCTAAGGAAAGGTGAGAGAGGGATTAGCCAAGATAAATGGGGACAGCCTTGTGAGTATACATCCTTTGTGTTGATGTGAAAGTGTCGTGTATGTGAAGTTGTGTGAAGCAAAAGCTTCTATGTCGGAAGAAGCTGTATGGAAGTGTTGGCTGGGAATTCAGGGATGGATGATACTGGTGATGTATCTGGCTATGGTTGTCTGTTGGTATCCTGTGTGTGTTGATTTGCAGGAGAAGGCGTGATTGACGTGTTTGGTGGTGTAGTCCACGAGTTTACACTCTCACAGTGCACTTTGTGCCAGCCTTCGATTACCTCGTCATGCACACAGTGGAAGTGTATGTGTTGCTGGGTGTTTACTTTGACTATGGTGCCCCTGTTTTGGCTGTTTTTCTGGTGTGGGTAGTGTGGTGAATTGTGTGAGAAGTGTTCCAGCCAGTGTGCTGGTGGTGCCCCCGTTTGGTGTTAGTATTTCCAAGGCTGTTGGAGGGACAACTATAGAGGCAGGTGGTTCCGTGTCCGGAATTTCCGACAACGTCAGGTCATATGTCTACTTGGGAGTTACTTTCATAGGGCTGCGTTTCTCCCTGAAGGAGGCAGCAGCAGCTAGATTAGCTTGAGGGCATGCAGCCTTGGGGGCACTTGAGAGGCAGTGTGCACACATACAGTTGCAAGAGCCACGCACCAAATTGTGGCTATTTGATACGCTTGTCACACCAACCCTCTTGTACGGAGCTCCAGTTTGGGGGCCCAACATACATCACAGATCTCAGAGAGGGACGGATAAGGGATGGAGGCAAATGGAGAGACCACTGATTATGATGATTGCCCACATGATTTGGAGCAAATCATCAGTACTACATGAGATTGTTCGGGCTGAGCTGGGTTCCACACCAGTAGTGACCGAGGCCCTATTCCAGGCAGTTACCTTTTTACAACGGCTATGGGAGCTCCCTCAGCAGAGGTACTCCCGATTGGCATTGACCTCATCCATACAGTTGGCAGAGGATGGAGATACTCATTGCTGGTACGCTCAGATGAGATCATGGTTTGACCTACATGGTTTGTGGATAGAGGCACTACCACCCTTTTAGTACAGTCTGAATTGTCCATTTTTGGATCTCACCCGCTCAGAGCGAAACTGCGTGATCAGGATGGATATCATCAGAGTGGACACAAAGAGGACATGGACTAGCCCCCCTGAGCCCTTAGGCACGAAAATGGCTCATTACAAGAGCCATTTTCTACACCTCTCACCATATGATTTTATCACCCGCCTGGCATACATGGATGTAAACCTATCACATGGGATACATTGTACCATTGGACATATCCGGACCTCATAACACCAGCTGCGGATTGAGACAGGACGATATGTGCATCAGATCTTGGATGACCGCAGTTGTTAGCTATGCTACTAGGAGGCAGAGACAGAGGAGCACTACATTTGCCGATGTACAGTCTATTATGAGATCCGAGGGAGATATCACTGCCGCTTCCAAGAGGGTTTTGGGCCGTTATGCAAGGTCATGGAGTTTGAGGATCAGAGATACCTGGGATTGTTCCTACTTGAGCTCAGGAGACATAGAGAGACCCTCTTGGCAGACAGGAGACCGAGCCATGATGTACCTAGACAGAGGACCCTGACAGATTTCTTCGGCACCAGCACTAGCAACCCAGCCCACACAGCTCCTGATACCTTCTCCATTGGGCCATCAAGGCACTGACCATGCTCCCACGGAGTCACCATTGATAGAGCAGTCATCTTATGTCGTGCTCGTCGGCCACGCCCACCAAGATCCTGACCACGGCATCCTCACCATTGCCAGATCAGAACCATTATTGCTTGGCATCGGAGGCGCCTACCTCGCTTCTGCGACCTCTCCATTCTAGACAGCCCCATCGCGGAGATACTTGATCTAAGGAGAGGGCATCACTTCAACTGATTAGCATACATGGATCTACCTGATATACATTTTCCAGTATTTTCTACTCAGTATCATCTCGGAGTCTTACAATTCTGTTTTTATAACTATAAGACAATCAGTTTATTGTACTTTTTAGTCTCATTTAGTTGTTCTCTTTGATGAGACACCAACTTCAAATGTACTCTCAGTTTTGGTCTCATAGGCCATTATGGCCTCTTAGAGACGTTAATATATCATTTCATTTCATCTCTCTCTCTCTCTCTCTCTCTCTCTCTCTCTCTCTCTCTCTCTTTTCCAAGGTTATGCCTTACATGTACGCGTAGTTGGTTGGGAAGATAAGGGAAATCCCCAAGAGGATGCAAAAGCTCTTGCAACAAAAATTGGAGCCACTAATGTACCCATTACTGGAGCATGGCGAGTAGGCAGAGATGAAACTAGGGCGAAGGTATTGATCATCAGGTTTGGTGACTTGGAGAAGAAGAAGGCCTTCCTCTCTAAAAGGATGTCCCTTAAGGGGGAAAAGATTTATTTGGATGAGGACCTTACACAAGCACAGATAGCACACCGGAAGGAACACATGTCGCGTGTGCTTGAGGCAAGGAAAAAGGAGAAATGGGCGGTATACAGATATGGCCGAGTCATCATTATGGAGAGGAGGCCCGCTTGACGGTGCGCGGCCTATGAGACCTTGCGATTCACGGTGTGGAATTGCAATGGAGCCCTTAGAACAGATGTAGGATACTTTCAGACACAGTGATATTGCTATGTATACGGAGACCCATCAGTGCACAAACAAGAGGCTTCCTGACGTGCGGGGTTATAGATGGGAATCAATGTTCCGCCCTCAGCCACCCACAGTGGGAGGCACCAGAGGATCTGGAGGAGTGGCAATACTTTCCAGGGAGGAGCTTCGTGACAAAATACATGTGGTACATAGAGATGTAGATGCAAGGTACATGTGGGTCTGAATATGCAAAGAGGGGCTCCGTGAGCTATATGTAGCGGTACGCTACTTTCCCCCAGCCCACTCCAGGTTTGCACCATCAAGAGAGTCGCCCTATACGCCACTATATGATGATATCATGAGGTTTGCCAGCATGGGAGACATATTACTATTGGGAGACTTTAATGCACGTAGAGGCATAGAGCAGACACAGCTGTATGATACTCAAGAGGCTATGTACTGGGAGATCACAACAGAGGATGTAGGGTTGCAGAGATCAACACACGATGAGGGGGAGATTACAGATTATGGCAGGCATTTTCTCATACTCGGGAGTGCACATGGGTTGGTCATATACAATGGCCTATCGAGATGGCAAGGATCAGATGCTCCCACACACTGGAACTCTAAAGGGGAAGCCAGCACAGTGGACTAATTGATGGGATCTCCTTCATTGATACTTGATGTGCGGGGTTTCACGATTTCCAATCGGCCCATTGGCATACCAGCCGATCATGCATACCTGAGTTTCACACTAGTAGGTAGATCCCCGAGAGATGGGCCAGCCACTCATCTACCTAGGTACCTGAGATATCAATTTACACGTGAGACAGTTGGGGTTTACCGAGATGCAGTATCTGACAGCTTGTTTGCTTTAGGCCCACATAGCCCTCTGGGACGAGATTACGAGAGGATTGGCAGGTGTACTATATGCATCCGCCTCATGCGTTTCCCTGCGCTATGATCCCTTCCACCCCCCGTGGCAGCACTGCCCCACAGAACAGTTGGTATAATGATGAGTGTCGTGAGACACGATTGCCATTGGGACTCACACGCATAGACAGGCCAGGATGATCTTTTGACACCTTGTGCGGAGGAAGAAACGAGCCTACCTGGCTAAGTTAGAGGAGGAGATCTACCAACTCTTCTTTGGGAAGGACAACAAGAGGGCATGGAAGATGTTTCAGGAGAGACAGCCTGGTACTCTGATTACTGCACCTGAGGCATGGCATGCTTATGCTAGAGAGCTATATGATGCACTAAGACAGCCCCCCACCCACCCACCACTGGGAGCTAGACCGGCTAGCAGCACCTTTTTTACTATGCGGATGGTGCTAGATGCGATAGACAGGTTACAGAAGGGAAAGGCACATGATCATGATGGGCTAGTTGGAGAGCACTTCTCATATGTGCGTGACACTTTGGCTCCGCTCATCGTACATGTGTTTAATCGTGCCATTTGTGAGGGTTTCCTGGCAAGCTGGACAGAGCATATCATTGTACCACTCTTTAAGAGTGGGGACCCCATGGTACCAGGCAACTACAGGACGATCATGATTGGTCATTACTTGGCAAAACTATATGGCTCTATATTGGAGTCGGAGGTGAGCTGATTGGGCAGAGAGACATGGTCATCGTTCTGTGCAGATAGTGATCTGACAGTGAACCTTGGGAAAACCAAGGTTATGGTGTTTAACACCACACAGGCATGGGTGACGAGATCAGAGCCTCAGTTCACTTTCCGAGGGGAGCCAGTTGAGTACCTCAGGTCATATGTCGACTTGGGAGTTACTTTCACATGACCGCGTTTCTCCCTGCAGGAGGCAGCAACAGCTAGATTAGCTCAAGGGCATGTAGCCTTGGGGGCACGTGAGAGGCAGTGTGCACACATACAGTTTTAGGAGCCGCGAACCAAATTGTGGCTATTTGATACACTTGTTGTCACAGCGACCCTCCTGTATGGAGCTCCAATTTGGGAGCCCAGCATAATCACAGATCTCAGAGAGACGGATGAGGGATGGACGCAAATGGAGAGACCACTGATTATGATGATTGCTCGCATGATTTGGAGCAAATCATTGGTACTACGTGAGATTGTTTGGGCTGAGCTGGGTGCCGCACTAGTAGTGACCGAGGCCCTATTCGAGGCAGTTACCTTTTTACAATGGCTATGGGAGCTCCCTCAAGGTACTCCCGATTGGCATTGACCTCATCCATACAGTTGGCAGAGGATGGAGATACTCATTGCTGGTATGCTCAGATGAGATCATGGTTTGACCTATATGGTTTGCGGATAGAGGCACTAGATTGTCCATTTTTGGATCTCACCCGCTCAGAGCATAAACGCGTGATTAGGATGGATTTCGTCAGAGTGGACACAGAGAGGACATGGACTAGTCCCCTTGAGCCCTTAGGCACGAAAAATGGCTCATTACAAAAGCCATTTTCTACACCTCTCAGCAGATGATTTTATCACCCGCCCGGCGTACATGGATGTACACCTATCACATGGGATACGTTGTGCCATTGGATAGATCCGGACCTCATCACACCAGCTGCGGATTGAGACAGGGCGATATGTGCATCCAATCTCGGATGACTGCATTTGTCAGCTATGCTACCAGGAGGCAGAGATAGAGGAGCACTACATTTGCTGATGTAAAGTCTATTATGAGACCCGAGGGAGATATCATTGCCTCTTCTGAGAGGGTTTTGGGCCGTTACGCAGGGTCATGGAGTTTGAGGATCAGAGATGCCTGGGATTGTTCCTACTTGAGCTCAGGAGACATAGAGAGACCCTCTTGGTAGATAGGATACGGAGCCATGATGTACCTAGACAGAGAATCCTGACAGATTTCTTCAGCACTAGCACTAGCACTAGCACCAGCACCAGCAACCCAGACCACACACCTCCTGATACCTCCTCCATCGAGCCATCAGGGCACCGGCCACGCTCCCAAGGAGTCACCATTGATAGAGCAATCATCTTATGTCCTGCTCGTCAGCCACGCCCACCAGGATCCCAAGCACGACATCCTCACCATCGCCAAATCAGAGCCATTATTGCTCGGCATCGGAGGCGCCTACCTCGCTTCTACGACCTCTCCATTCTAGACAGCCCCATGGCGGAGATATTTGATCCGAGGAGAGGGCAGCACTTCAACTGATCAGCATACATGGATCTACTAGATATACATTTTCCAGTATTTTCTACTCAGTATCATCTAGGAGTCTTGCTTACAGTTCTTATAACTGTAAGACTATTAGTGTATTGTATTTTTCATTTTCATTTAGTTGTTTTCTTTGATGAGACACCAACTTCAGATGTACTCTCAGTTTTGGTCTCATAGGCCATTATGGCCTCTTAGAGACGTTAATATATCATTTCATTTCTCTCTGTCTCGCAGGCAGCCCATGAATTATACCGGCCTTCGGGGACTGCTTTGAAGGCTTTCATCACACGAAGAAATATTGAAGGCAAGGGTATTTGATCATTATGTTATGATTTTCAGCCATTGGACATTTGTCTTTTTAATTGGTTATATATGGACAGCCATTAGGCACTTGCTACAATAATCGGGCATGTATTTGCAGCATTGGGTACTTGCTATTGCCATGGGGTATTGTATCTCAGCCATTTGGGTTCATGGACAGCTTTATGGGCTTATGATTCAGCCATATGGGTACATGGACAGCTTTATGGGCTTATGATTCAGCCATATGGGTTTATGGACAGCTATGTGGGCTATTGGATAAATTATGTTGTCCGGTATCCACATGGAATACATATTCTTGGCATTTTCATGGGGATTTTTGATTACAGCCTGTGCATATGAATTATTCATGGTTGTATGTGAATAAATCTGGAGCATACGCTCCCTCAAAGCTTGTACATTTTATTTTTGTCCTTGAGTAATACAATACTCCAAAGAGGGGGTTGTCCCATTCCAGACTTTATGTGGTGTTAGATGTGCGCCTCTCTCTTTATAGTTTTGTGGAATTAAGTGGCATATGTTTACGAATGTGGCCAATTTAAGTGTTTAATTGCATTAATGGTCAAGTGTTTTGAGAAACCCCTGCCGGCCCTCTCCGAGTTACAGCTGCCATGGAGTCCTCCTGGGGAGTAAGGACAGAAGGTGGCATGAACCAAGCCACAAGAAGAACAAAACCTTGTCCAAGAAACTACTCGACCCCAAGGAAGGCAGAAGGGAAAACTAAAGAGGGAAAGGTTGAGGAGGAGGAGAGAAAAGAGGCGGAACCAAGAGGTGGGGGAAGGAAAGATTGAGAAAGGAAGGAAAGACAAAAGCAAGAGGGGGGCAAGGATAAGCGAGCAGTGGCGATGGCGGACAGGAGGATGGTGCAAGGTGTATGAAGGGGCATGGAAGCGGAGAAGAGGGCGGGGGGCTGAAGGCGGACAGACGGGAGGGGAGGCAGCGCGGGAGAAGGGGAGGGGAGCTGATGGCTGGCAGGTGAAAGGAGGAGGCAGCAAAGAGGCAGAGGAGGGTCGAGTGGGGCAGGAAGGGGGCGGCTAAAGGGGGGCAGTGTGACAGGGCGAGGGAGGGGGGGCTAGGTGCAGCCTGCGGCACAGCACAAGGGGAGGGGGGTTGCACAACACACAGGGAGGAGGGAGCTCCCTAGAGGTGTTAAAGATCATAACCTTGGTCTCCCCAAGATTAACTGTGAGGTCTTGCTCCTCACGAAAGGTGTGTAATGCATCCAAGTGCCTCTGTATCCCTGGGCTGAATATAAATGAGCATTATGTCATCTGCATACAATAGGAGGGGGATCAAGGTGCTTGCTAGGGAGGAACCAAGTGCCACATGGTCCTCGATGAAGAAGTCAGAATTCATCAATGTACAGCGCAAATAGGAGGGGGATCAAGGTGCCTGCTAGGGAGGAACCAAGTGCCACGTGGTCCGTCAATGAAGAAGTCAAAGATCTCATCAATGTAGAGCCCAAATAAGGTCCGAGAAAGGGGGCAATCCTGTTTCACCCCAATTGTGCTAGATATCTCATGTGACATACCCCTGGAGCCTCAAGCCGGCCCATAACTAGCTCATAAAGCGTTGTGATGCCCCATATCATCTCTGATGGCACACCTAAATCTTGCAGGCACCAAAGGTGTGCCTGGGAGACTCTGTTAAAAGCTTTGTAGAAATCCAGAAAACAAGACTAAACACAATGTCTCTGCAAATTGGCCTCCTCAATGATAGCCCTCAATGTAAAAATGTGATACAGTGTGGAGTGTCCTGGGGCACTGTATCCATGCATCTCTGCCATGGAGCTAAGCTCCAACTCTAGCAACCATCCATGGAGCTTGGCCAGTGTATGGCCAATCGTGATAGTTCAGTAGTTTCCAGGATCTGAGGGTCCCTGGCTTTGAGGATGGGGGTGATGGTGTTGATGGACCATTATGGGAGTGGGAAACCATGGCATCTATTAAACATGGGTGCTGCGGGGGGGGGGGGGGGGGGGGGGGGGGGGGTGGGGGCGCTCCACTACTAAACCCTCATGATCATGGGCACACCTGTTTTGGAGAAAGCAGAAAGGAAGAAAGATTGCATTAAATGTCTACGAAAGACCCAAAGGTTCTATGAGACTGAAAATGAATACAAATAATCCATAAATAGCTGGATGTTAGAAGCATGAAAAAAATAAACATCTACCAAATAAAACGGGCCCACGTACTATGTGAGGTCGTGAACTCAAAAAGAGACTTGAAGTTCATCCTCCTCCTCAATGGTGTACAGTGCAACAATGTCCACCACCTATGATGGTACAAGGTGATAGTGTAAATAATGGGGAAGGTAGTGCAAAAGCTCATACAATGATACCATCCTCCTCGAGCACGACACGTAGGGCTGCGTTGAAATCTTAACATCCACAAAAGTCCCGGGGTCTATGAAACCAAAAGTGTTTCAATGTATCAATGAAGTACATTGTATTTGTGTCTGTAGGGGCGGTAAATTGGTCCATGAGACCAAAAGTACTACATGATAAGTAGTATTCCGATAGAAGATGCATGAGGCATCTCCAAAAGCATACTAAAAAAAACAAAAAAGAAAACGAAACCCTATAATCACAAAAATGTCTTGTGATAAGAGGGATTCTATCATAGTCCCCTGGCAATGACCTTTTTGCAGGCCAGATAAGGTAAAAAAGAGAACTCTGAACAGATGAGTGTGTCCAAATTTGATTGGTATGACAAGTGTGTGGTCAGTATAGACACAATTACTGTGTTGTAGGATCGGTTCGGTTAGAGAAAGACCAACTGCTTTCGAAAAAAAAGGAATAAAAAGGCTTGTAGTCTTTTGAAAGAGAAAAAATTAATGTATTCTGCCTTCTCTTAAATTTCAAGGCACAACACCTACTTAGTTGTTTCCTTAGAACCTGTAAATACTTCTTTGAAAGAATTTGCAAAAACAAAATAATGCGGATGTACCAATTATGAACGATCGTTCTCGGGTCCAACATGTCCGCAAATTCATCAAAGGTTTCCTCCCTGGGAGAAAACCATTGGAAGTGAAACATTTCAAAGATTAAATGAGAAAAAAAAATGTGTTGCTATTCAAGATGTTTTGAGAGTGCAAAAATGTGGCAATGGTTTCCTAAACTGCACCAGTTGACTGGTTCCCAACCATGGGACAAAGCTAATTGTTGAGCACGCAATACAAAGTAAACGTATGCATCATGTGTTGTCATTTCATTGTCGTCCAGCCTGCACACAGGACATAGCTCACATGTTCATTTTGACATCTGTGACAACCCTATAAACATCCCACATCAAAACTCCTCACTCCATTGCAGCTTTTCTAGGACTTAAACAAACCTAGAAGGGAAAAGAATGGCACACCAGCCTTACCACTGCTTGATTCGAGGAGTGTTATTCCAACAATCTGCCACGGAACCAGAAAATGTATCAACCTAAGGAGCACGAGCAATTCACAAACACAAGGAGTGCATTTCTACCCAAACCATTCACCAATATACCACATGTTGATTTTTGTCTTTTACACTGCACCCCGTCATCTTTATTTTTTTTTCTTTTTATGACATTTTTTTAATTTCACTCAGTCAACATGGAAACGTAGTCACATCCTAACACTGATGTAGACAAGACCTAACAGAATGCTCTAATACATCTTGCAATAATGTCAAAGGTAGTGTTTGCTTCGTTCATGCATTTTTTTTTAAAAGTGCCAACCTGTATTCACTTCATCTCCACCAAGATGGAAAAAGCCAAAAGGAAAAACCTTTCTTAAATCTGGGCAACAATGAAAATCAACATTTGCAATCAGTGCCTCTCTCTCTCTCTCTCTCTCTCTCTCTCTCTCTCTCACACACACACACACACACACACACACACACACACACACACTTTTTTTTTTTTGGTAATATCCAGTGCAGTATATTTATATGCTCATAAATTTACAAGATGGGAAGTCTCCGAAATGGAGAGTATCCCAAATGTCAGAAACATAAAGAGAAAAGCTCTAAGCAAGAAGCATCCATATCACCCTCATGGCAGGCATCATATAAGGATTGCCGCACAATAAGGCTCGGAAGGATTCATATGACTGATGATTCTGCCAACCCAAGTATGCCAAATTATGCTCACCCCAAATTGTCCAAAGAGCCCAATATCTCACCCAAGAGAGAAATAGTGAGTATTGGGACAAGGACCGCATAAATCTGCCAAAAAGCCAGAAATGTTTCCCAAATCTGTGACTCGGGAAACGGAGCCGAAGAAAATCTGAAATTCTCCTGAGGAGGATCCTCGAACAAGGGCAGTGCCAAAGCAGATGAAGAACAGTCTCTGAGGGAGCCTGACATCTTAGACATGTGGAAGGTGCAATGTGACGTTTAGTATCTCTCTCACACACACACACACTTTTTTTTTTGGTAATATCCAGTGCAGTATATTTATATGCTCATAAATTTACATGATGGGAGGTCTCCGAAACGGAGAGTATCCCAAAGATCAGAAGCATAAAAAAAAAGCTCTATGCAAGAAGCATCCATATCACCCTCATGGCAGGCATCATATAAACATATTTTTTTAGTAATTCTTATATTACCAATGGGAAACCTCATAGCGAGGTGAAAACCCACAAACAAAACAACATGATACAACTGAGGCCCCTATATAGGGGCCAGGGATGTGACTGCCTAGAAGCAGTCAAAGAAAGCCATGTATTGCTAGTCGTCCATTTGTTGCAAGTTCCGGAAGTCATGTAAAGACTGTCTCAACGAGTGTTGGAAGTAGGCATATTGATCAAGAGGAATGTGTCCATAACGCATCTGATTTCTATTTTGCCATATTGTCCACAGTGCCCAAAAAATAGTCCACGCTAAGAATACCCTGAAGTCGGTATATTGCTGTGGAATTCCAGAAAAAAGCAACATTGTCTTCCTAAATTGAGTTTTTGGGAGTCGCGTGAGAAGATTCCCTGACAGTCTGTCCAAGAGGGCACGAGAGAAATCACAATACCATAGCAAATGGGGCATTCTTCCCTCACATAGCATGCAACAGTGACATCTTCATAGCAATGTGCCTCTTTTCCAAGAATACACCGACAGGCAGAAGGCGAAGGCAGCGCATACGCTTGCTAAAGTAGCACGTTGCCACCAAGCGAGAGAGCTTGAAGGGGCCCATGCAGAAATGCTCATGTGAGAGAACCGTTTAGAAGCATTTATCGTAGGAGCATCCGTCTAGAGCGGAGACCCCATCCGCTCCCTAGAGGATCCCAGTGTCACGTACCGCCTGAAAACCGGTTCCACGGAGTGGTTCTGTGCCAGTCTTCCTGATTTTTTGGAACCTCTCCGCCCTTCCCTCCCCCTCATGAGGATATGATTCCTCAGCAGTAGCAGATGTCCTCTCCAAACAGATCAAATACCATCCTCCCCCTCTTTGTAGGATCCTCTTCCTCCTCCTCCCCCACCTTCCTCAAACCGCACCCCCCCAAGCCCTCCCACTTCAGTGCTTTACTCTCTGCCCACTCCCTCAGCCTCTTGTCCATCCTCTCCTTCAGAGCCTCCTCCGCTCCCACCCACCCCCGCAAGCTCCGTGCGGCCTCTCCAAGGAATTCCCGCCGACCGCCTTCGGCAGTAGCCCCTAACCTTGGGAGGAACTGCGCAAAGCAAGCTCCGTCTCAAGCTGATTCATCACTTCTCGAAGCTCGTAGCAATGATGGTCGTTGCTTCCGTAGTGAGAGCCCTCCCCCCGGAGTCTCCAGGTGGCCCCTCTCCTTAGTCACATGGGACGTTTTCATGTTCCCTCTGAAGAGCAGCAATCCTACGCCTAATAGCTCTCTCCTTGTCCAGAGCCTCCTTCTTGGACAAGGCAGTGCTATGATAATGATGGCTGGTCCTCTCAAGAGCCAGCGCAATATTATCAGGACCGTCACAAGATCTCCATCTCTCTCTGATCTCAAGGGAGATGTCAGCATCTAGATAAAGAGATTCACGGATACGGACACAGGGAGAGGCCGAGCAAGCCCCAGGTTCCCTAAGACACAAAACGACGGGGCAATGATCGGATTTGGTGGTGCCAGGCATAATAGCAATGGTGCCTCCTTTGTCCAAGGACCAATCATCCACATAAAACCTGTCCAACCATGCAAAGATGCTCTCATCCCCGCTCCTGTGGTTATGCCAAGAGAAAGATAAGGAATTTGGCCTTCTCTGGAAGTCATCCTCAGTCCAGCAATCCCTGCCAAAAAAAGAAAGCGTGAACGTCTCCCTTGAGGTTCGCTCCAAAGGGTGTAAACCCCCTTCGCGTCCACCCTTCTTGTCAGAAGGTTGCTCAACCATATTAAAATCTCCTCCCACTATCCAATGATCAACCTGGGGAATGACATTTGTAATGGTGTCCCAAAAGGCCACCCTTTCACCTCTCACATTAGGTGCATAGATACTCAAGATTCCCAATTATTGACCCTCATGCATGATCAAAATCCACTCCACTCTAGCAGGGATGATAACACCGTGCCCAATAACATGAGGCATAACAGATGCTGCCATTGAAATGCAAACACCCCATCTAGTCCCAACTGTCGAGGACCAGAAGGTGTGGCCAGAAAGCATCTTACCAGTTTTGCCACACTGAGATCTATCCAATTTGTGTTCCTGCAACAAAAGTACATCCATAGACCCTCTTGTAACAGCAGGGTCAAACTAGTCCTTCAGAAGGCGCTTCCTACCACGGGTGGGAAGCCCTCCAAGGCCCTGAACATTCCATGAGATGATTCTCATGGAAGAGAAGAGGGTTTGACCCCCGATCTAAGAAGACGATGGGCAGCCTCAGGATGCCTCTCATAATGCTGGAGGACGGGATAATCCATGGGGCAAAGTCCACTCACATGCCCTTTTCCGAGGCCCTACACAGTACCTACATATGTACGAGAAACCTGTTTGCCCTGCGGGGCATCAAGGGCAATGGCATCATGCTGAAAATCCTGCAATACATGATCCCCACTGCACTAAACATCCTGCATATCACCCCCTCCAAGTAGAGAGGACTCAACAAAATCATCTTGATATGAGATATCATCTCTGCAAAGATGCATCAGCTGACACATCCCTCTGACTAGAAACATCATCTATCTGTACATGATCCGAGGAGGCCTTCCCATCAATCACACCAGGAGGGCGGCTGTGAGAGACAGCTCGCCACACTTGGCGGAGTGAAGGACGGGAAGGAACCAAGGGAGGTGGCGCCTGAGAAGCACACTTGCGAGGCCTCCTGCAACCCTGAGCCCGAGGGCAATCTCGAGCAAAGTGATCCTGTTTGGTGACAAACCTGGCACTGATCGGGCATTGATCGGGTTTACCTGCAATCTCCATACGTTGCTTCAAAGGGCCACAAGGGCCCGGAAGCAAAACATAGTCCTCAAAGAGCTCAATGTCACGGGCAAGAACCATGACCCTTGGGATAGCATCCGCCAAGGCAGTGACCACCTGGGCAGAAGATGTCGTCCAGGCGTGGAGGGGGGGCACTTGAAGAACCAACCCAAAGGCGGACCTGATGGCCTCTAACATAGGCCAATATGCGCCAGGAAGACCTGGAATCTAAGAGTAATCGGGAAACGGTTCTGATCTTCCTCAACAGGGTCAAAGTGGCTGGAGTAGGGAAGAAAGAATATCTTCCTCGGGCCCAATGGCAAAGGGCGGCCCTTCAAAACCTCTGAGGCTGCATCCTCAGAATCAAAATCCACTTGGAAGAAACCTCTTCCAAGCAACCTGACATCTCGAAAGTGTGAGGCGAGGTCGGAGGGCAGAGCCGCCAAGACCCAATCCCAAGCCTGGAGACGGGAAGGGTGAGATCTAAAGATTCTGGCAATGGGGGTCGTTTTGGAGTCTTTCTCGATTTCGGCGTAGAGGACCGCAAGCTCGACTTCGGAAAAAACAATGGTTCGCCCGGCCGAGGGAGATTGATTAGCCATGATGCTAATCGAAGAAAAAGGCCGTCTTGAACCCGGATGAGGAGCAATCCGAACCAAGGGGAAGAGGCAGGCCTATTGTTGCTATTTTTGATTCAGCAGAGGGGCTGCAAAGTCACTACAGCCCACTAACCCATCTGACTGCTGATTGCTGACTCTTGACAGACCTCTGACAGTTAGCTCTGACTCACAAACCACCCCGTCAATTCCAGACAAGCCAAACCAAACCCTTTACACCAGCTAATGATATCTGATGCTGAGCTGACCTTGGCTGACTCTGTACCTTCTCGTCTGATGTTGTTTTAGTCGGCACTGACTAAGTATCAACTCACCAAATATTCCTTTATGCATCTTTCTATGTATAGAATCAAATTTAATAAAAATACAACTTTTGTAATAAAAATAAAATTTCCATTATGCATCTTTCTATGCATAGAAATCAAAATTAATAAGAATAACACTTCTATAATAAAAAACTCCTTTATGCATCTTTCTATGCATAGAAATCAAATCTCCGTGGTGGTCTCTCTAGCCACCTCTCTTGCATCATTGCTATACTTATTCTTTCTATTTGCTACTTCCCTTAGTGCTAGGCTTCATTATGGCTGAGTCTGCCTTGCATCTCCGGAGGTTTGACAAAAACTCAGTACGAAGGGCTTTGTGTGAATATATGCTCTTATGTGTGTGTGTGTGTGTGTGTGTGGAGTGCAAAAATCAGTTGCCGCACTCTTGGAAGCATGGTATAGTCAAGCTTGTCCCCAAAAAACATCTGTGTGATCATATATCAGATTGGAGGCCTATTACTTTGATGCCTGTACTTTACAAACTTATTGCCAAAATGATTGTACATAGGCTTCACAAGATACTGCATGCAGGACTTCATCCTCATCAGTATGGGTTTGTGCCGTGAAGACAAATCCATGACAATATATCCAATGCCTTGACTGCAATTGAATATGCTAAGTATTCGCATCAAGATGTGCTTATATTGCAGGTGGATATTGCTAAGGCATTTGACAATGTTCAATGGGATTTCATCTCTCAGATCATGACAAAGTTGGGCTTTGGTCCCAAGATGGCAAATGCTGTTTACTGGCTTTATTCTGGCTCTACTGCTCAGTGCATTCTTGGGGGCCATCTGTCTCGGTCATGGATATTGGGCCGATCAGTTAGACAGGGCTGCCCTCTTAGTGCTCTCTTTTATGCCATTGCGACCCATCCTCTTTTGATGTATCTTGATCATCTTACAAACACAGGACACATGACTGGTCTTAAAATCCCAGGGGCTACATCTTTTTTGGCACAAGCATATGCTGATGATTCCTTCTTCATGCCACAGAATTCTCCTCAGGAACTTCGCATGCTTATGGCCACTCTTTCTTTATATGGGTTGGCAGCGGGATTGCATGTCAATTTTGACAAATCTAAATTACTCCCCCTGAAACAATGTGACTGGCATTCTATTCTTTGGCCGGGTCAGGTGGTGCATTCCAGAGATATTGTCAGGCATTTGGGATATCCCATAGGATGGCATATCACCAGAAAGTAGCAGTTAAAATGGATTTTCCAAAGACTCCAACATAAACTGGAATACTGGAAGATTTCTACTTGGCCTCTTCATGTCAGGCTCAGAATAGTACAATCCATTGTGATGTCCTATGTCCAGTTCTATTTGCCCTTGCTGCATTGGTCCTCCAGGGATATTTCAGCTTTTATGTCTCAAGCTATGGAGATGTTATGGAAGACAAAAACTGCTGTGAAAGCATTGAGACTGATGAAGATGGAAATGGTGTGCTCCCCAAGGATGCATGGTGGACTTAATGTCCTTATATAAGATATCATGTACTTGCAAGGAAGGCTACAATGTTGCATACTTTCTTCCGTCAACAGCAGCCATGGACTTGTATGTTAGCATCCATGTGTGTCAACATGAGGACTTGTGCTTATGGTCATTGGATTACGGATCATTGGGAGGTTGTTATTGGGAGATTTGTAGGGAGGATACCTGGTTGTCCTTTCTCTACTGCCCTCATACTTGACTGGAAACAAGTTCTCTCTAAGGTCAAATGGGCTCCTGATAATTGCTTGAGGACAAACTCGATGAGGAAAGAAAGTATTCATTGGAGTGCCATCTTTGACACTCCACTTGCTTTACAGGAATCTGTTCGGGCATACAATCTTATGAAATTGGGAATTAGGTACATACATGATGTGGTAGATGATCGAGGATATGTCTTATCCTTTCCCCCAGCCACTGCTTCCTATGCATTGGGAATGCATCATAGGTCGATATGGAAGAAAATTGCTGATTTATTGCATCCCTTCTTACCTATTCCACCTATGGCTGACACAGACAGGCTTATGGATTGGCAATTGCAGCCATCTACTACATGCATTCATCTTATTCCCCTTCCTGCCTTAACCTCCATAAAAGCCTACAGGCTTCTTCAGCCTCCCCCATGGATTCACCAACATGCTAATTCTCTGTGGCAGATAAGGAAGCCCCTCTCATGGTGGCGGAAGAATCTCCGGATGTTGTGGAAGTGTAAATGCCATTGAAACAAAGACTTTTTCTTTGGAGATGTTTGACAGGCACATTGTCAGTGGGGGTCACACTTGCTAAACGTCACATTGCACCTTCCACATGTCTAAGATGTCAGGCTCCCTCAGAAACTGTTCTTCATCTGCTTTGGCACTGCCCTTGTTCCAAGATCCTCCTCAGGAGAATTTCAGATTTTCTTCGGCTCCGTTTCCCGAGTCACAGATTTGGGAAACATTTCTGGCTTTTTGGCAGATTTATGCGGTCCTTGTCCCAATACTCACTGTTTCTCTCTTGGGTGAGATATTGGGCTCTTTGAACAATTTGGAGTGAGCATAATTTGGCATACTTGGGTTGGCAGAATCATCAGTCATATGAATCCTTCCGAGCCTCATTGCGGCAATCCTTATATGATGCCTGCCATGAGGGTGATATGGATGCTTCTTGCTTAGAGCTTTTCTCTTTATGTTTCTGACATTTGGGATACTCTCCATTTCGGAGACTTCCCATCGTGTAAATTTATGAGCATATAAATATACTGCACTGGATATTACCAAAAAAAAAAAAGTGTCTGTGTGGAGTGCGTGTGTGAGAGCATATCTTGATTCAGAGTTTTACACCCACTATTGGGCACCGATGACGTTAGTGGGGATGTTGTAGTATCTAGTCCATACTATGCATAATGGAGTTGATAGTTATATAGTCTTGTGGGTTGACTACCATGAGTATATAACATGCACGTTCCTAAAAGGTGAATTTGGGCATGTTCCTAGATTCATCTAGGTATGTATATATATCATCCCCTCTTGGAGAGTCGCACTAACCACTTCTCCCTCTTCAACTCATCGCCGTCCTTGATTCTTCTCGAACGTTGCGCCACCCATCTTCTTTGTTTGCACATGCACTTTCTTTTTTCATTCACGCACCTGCGCAAATCCTCTTGGCCACGCGTTGCCTTTGCCACCTTGGGTCCATTACATACCATCTTATATACATTTTATTTATCTACACACCATGCTTAGGCTGGGCTCAGGATTCTCCTCACATATTGCCCACCCCTTTAGGTGAAACACTTTCAAGTGTTTCACTTTCTTCTTTGTACTTCAAACTACTCTCTTTTTCAAACCATTCTATACAACTCCATTGACAGCTACAACAGCATCCAGCATATCAACACCCTCCTGGTTCAAAAGGGTATAACTCCATCCTCCAAAGCCATCCTTTTGAATTGATCCACCCACCTAGATCAGAAACCTGCAAGCATCCTATAAACAACATCAGTGTTGTGCTTCTATCAAAGGGCACAATCCAACCAAACCTCCTATTAGCCCTCCTCTCAGTTTCTCCATCCATAGACATCATGGTGCCATCATATGATTCAGAACCTCTTCCTAGTTTGTGTGCCTCTATCTGGCATTCATTCCACTTCCCAAAAGCATCTGTATCTACAAGAAAAACATTCTTCTCTTTCCCAAACACATCCTTGCCATCACAAAAAAACATCCCAGCCAGACCATCCTCAAGAACCTTGCATAAGGGTATACTACCAGAAACATCCCCAAGAACAATATGACCATCCTTAAGCATAAAGCCACGGGTCTCCTCATAGCACTTTTCTTCCTATAAAGTCGAATCTGCAAGAAAGTCGTCTCATCATGCTAACTCTTCCCATCAATCAAACTCTGAATGTCTTGCAAACTCTCCTCATGAAAATCATCCCCATTCTTCATAACATGCAAGTCCTGAACATTCCTCAAACATTCTGCATCACTCAAGCAACAATTTTTATCCAACTGATCCCAGCCATGTGGCTGAACATTTACCCAACCCATATCCAATGGCTTAACATCCATTGCAGACAGAAACATTCTCACCATCACCATCAAAGCAGGTAATATCAATATCAAGGAAAGTATCAACAAAACATGGGGAAGCATCTTCCAGCTCAATTTGATAGCATTCAACATCCACAACATCCACGGATCCCTTGTCACTTCTAGTACACACTCAGATGTTTGCTTCACAATATCACCTTCCTTCAGATTCCTTCCTGAAAACATATGGCCAGTATGCTTCAAACCTGCATCTGCGTCATGTGTAAGCATATCAACAGTCACCCCAAAGACTCCACAAGTATCAATGCATGTATCTCCCATTACTGACTCTAGCAGACTTTTATCCAAATCCACTTCCTCATTTGATCCATCAGAAGACTCTCATTCCTATAATAGTCCCAGTCATATTCACGTTTTCAAACTGACTCCGGGGTTGCTCTTGATTCCAATCAACTCCAAGAATCCCCAGCACAACAATATTCAGATTCCCTACCTGATCAATCAGCTCCTGATGCAGACCATTATGCCCCTTACTGGGTTCCATAACTCTTGGAATCTTCACGCCGATTCCTCTCTCCAAATGCACATCCATAGGAACCATAAGCTTGTTTGCCTCTCTTTCCTTCCTTGTCAGCTCCTGCTTCCTCAGTCTCTTCCTCCACTGCTCAGTTGCCATCCTCACTGCCTTATCATATGTGTCATGATCTTTCAACTCCACTCTCACCCTGATGCTCTCATGCAACACACGAATGAACCTGTATTTTTTCAGAAAATCAGGTGGCACCTGATTCTCTCCTAAAGCTTTCAGAATTCTTCTCCAAAGAGCTTCAAACCTGCCAACAAAAACCAACACTTCCTCATTCTCTCCTTGGTTCAATCTACGAAGCTCTCTCCACAAGTCCTCTTGGCTGTCAGCTTTCCCATATCTTCTCTTGAAGGGCACCCTTCAACCTATCCGAGCTTCCTCTCTCAGCGTTTGTGCCCTCATATTCAAACCACTCCCTGGCTGCATCTTCTAACAACAAATCTTCCATGCTCAGCTTATAGGCATCATCATCCTTGTTATTGCTCAAAGACATCAATCAAAAACTGAGTGACATCCTCACCCTTCTCACCTCTAAACACATCATATCCAAATCCAACCATTGGTCCTGAGTTGATCAGCAAGTGGATTCCAACCTGCTGAACAAAGCCCTAAACAAGAACCTCCTGATCCTCAGTAGGGGCACAAAAGCATGTGAGGTTGCTAGGTGATGGCCTCTATAACACCACCAACAGACACACAAGAAGAAAACGTAAGGGGATCAGAACTGGGGGACACCAAGATCCCAACTCCAAGGGCACTAATCAACTTTGAACCTATCCTCAGCCGTTCGGCTGACACAATCAGACACCTCAACAATCTCCAATCAGACTCAGTTGACTCCTCCAGCTATCCTACGTGACAGCTCTAACCTCCAACACCTCCGATCTTCCACCTATATAGCCCAGCTGACCTCATTTGACAACCTGCTGACTTGAATCCTCCCTAGCTGACACACAGCTGATTGTAAACTGATTCGGAAGGCTGACATTGACTCCGGTCCGAAATGAGTCCTCTAGGCTCTTCTATATTCCTCCAGCATCAGCTAAACTCAAACCCACAAGTCCAGGGCCTCACTAAACACTTCACTGATCCTCTGCGGACCTTTTGCTGACACCAATTAGACTAATCTGACTAAAAACTAACTCAATTGACAGAAACAGACCCAGCCGACTCAGCTGCCTGAATTGAATCAGAAACTCTCTTACTTGTCTGCCGACTCTCAGGCTGCTCACACTTCAAAGAGATATCACACTAAAGACTCTCTGTAGAGAGTAGCAAATCCCAATCTAGCTCTAATCTAGCTGTGCTTACTGTGTGCTTACTGAACTGACTGAATCAGACCTGACATATTCAGATGAATCAGATTTCCTCTCTTTTGTGTCCTCTCACACTCTTAACCCCTCAAAACACTCAAACCACACAAGGATCCAACCCTATAGACACTCAGCTGACTGCAGCTGACTCACAACAGACTCTAGATCACCATAGCACACTAACCCCTCTGACTACTGACAGATCTCTGACAGTTCGCTCTGACTCACAAACACTTTCTACAATCCCAGACAAGCCAAACCAAGCCCTCTACACCTTCAGCTGATGATATCTTATGCTCAACTGACCTTGGCTGACTCTATACCTTCTTGTCTAATACTGTCTGAGTCAGCACTGACTCAGTATCATCTCACCAAACACCAAACTGATACACACAGGGGTTCAATCTTCATGAACTCTATCAAATCAAAACACATACCAGAACTAAAACATCAAAACAATGGACTTTGCATCCATTCACAATAACTGATACAACCCAAACTCTCAGACTTCATCAACTAGATAAAAACATATCAGCGTCTCAACATCACTTGTGCAAATCCTCTTAGCCACGCATTGCCTTTGCCACCTTGGATCCATTACATACCATCTTATATACATTTTATTTATCTACACACCATGCTTAGGCTGGGCTCTAGATTCTCCTCACACAGTGCTGCCATCTCGCAAAGAAGGCCTGGGCCATTCACAGTGTGATGGGGCTCAGTTGCATGACTCGATCTGATGCTGCACTTGAATTAAACTCTAGCTCGTAGTATGGGCACCCAAGAGGATGAATATCAGTAATCTTTCTTGGCTCGCCAATGAGGCCAGCTTGCAAAGATCCCTGATCTGCCCATGCGTCAGTCGGCTATCCACAATCTTGCAAACTAAGGGAGAGGCCTCTAGGGAGGTGACTATCGATGCAAGCTGTAGGTCCACTTCGGGAAAACATAGGCAAGGGAGGGCGGCCATGGTTGGGGACGACGGAGTGGCTTCTATGAAGTCCTCTTGCAGGGTGATGATGAGAAGTGCCTACTCTTTCCGATGAAGAACAACCCAGAGACACCTACAAGAAGAGAGCAGGGGCAACTGATGAGCGAGGAGTTGGAGCGAAGTGTGGAAAGGGGGGTATCTCGCTGACGGCACACATGGCAAGTGGGGGCGAAAATTGGAAGGGGGCGGGCCCTAAAGAGGCACATAGGTGAAGAAGAGGGGAAGGCAAGGGAAGGATGGGCCGGCAGCGGAAGGCTAGTGGAGGGGGACTTGGAGAAAAGGGGTGAAAAGCACAGGAGAGGGGGTTTGGGTGCGGGGAGAGCCACACAAGCAAGCAATGAGTAGGAAGGGGCAGCGGCCGCACCAAGTCGCCGGGGCGGGGGGGGGGGGGGGGGGGGGGGGGGGGGGGGGGGGGGTCAAATGCAACAGGCGCTATCAATCTTTTTTTTTTTTTGGAGACTATAGCGCGCCCGCCCCACCCCCCCCCCCCCCCCTTCCCCGAAGAAGATCCTTCTATTAGTTATTGGGGAAAAACAGCCATAATGGCTAAAGCACAAACTTAGCTCCATAAAGGGGAGTGAGAATCAAGAGACTGAAAAGGGGGGAGGATGCTCTTCCCCTCCGGTTAGCTGCTCTAGGAGGAGAAGGCTATCTCATACAATTGGGGGGAAGGGGACGACATAGGTGGTCTATAGTGCCAAGTGGGCTCACCACCACTATTAGTGAGAAAGGGACACTGACATTAAATCCTTAAGAGGGCCTCGCAGCACTTATGCATATGGTCGGAGCCAGCCTAAAGCTTCCCCTAGTTCGGATGGACTCCACTGGTGGTGTGAGGGTACCCTCGATGGCCTCACTGTAGCGAGCTCTCCAAATGTGCGACGCAACAATATTGCTGCAAAAAATCTCCCATCTCTGGTTGGAGCCAGGAGTCCAATTGTCGGTGGCTGTGTTGGAACTAGCACTACAGAAATACCACGATGAGAGACATGGAGGGCAAGTCCCCCACCCTCATATGACATAGCGGCCACGGCCTTACGGCCCCATGCAACGGCGCCCCAAGTAACTGTGCAGGAGGGAGTCATCCATAGTAAAAATGTGGAGAATCCGCTGCCAAACATACTGAGCCTTTGGGCAGTCCCAAAGGCACTGGCGCTGGGACTTCTGTAGATGGCCACACATCGAATAGCTTGCTGGCCTACCTCCCATGGCCAGCCAAATGCCAATCACCAAGCTCAGATGCGCCAGCTGCCATAGAAAGAGAGGCATCTTTCGTGGTCAAAACTATCCCACAATCTGAGAGGAACTGAGGAGGGAGAGACTGCCAGTGCCCTGCTGCTTGAGTGCCCTTGATCTCTGGCATCTGCATCCTGCGGACGAGCTGTACGGTGTTACTCTGGCCTCCCTCGACAATGCTTCATTTGCTATCAGATGGGGCATCTTGCTAGAGCATGCCCCCGTCGTCAGTCCAGGCAAGCACCACCAGCAGTCTCTCCCCCCAGCCCCAACACAACTCCTCATCAGGGCGGAGGGGGGAAATCCATAGGAGACTATGGCTTTATGGAGGACGTGCCATCAGACCCCTTGCAATGGGAGAGTCGAGACTGTCATGGTTGGCCATCTCATGGCCAAGATATATAGATCAGCAGTAAAGGAGCATGTGAGTGATTGAGCAAAGCGACATGGTCTGAGCCATTGGCCAAGCAGGCTTTCGACGAGACCATTCCACACAAAAAGTTATTTTCACTCCATTATTGAGGCCACTATCAATAAGGGGGCACATGAGGTGAGAGGACCATGGCCAAACACTCGTTACTCCTTTTTTCAGAATTTCAGATGCCGCCGACCTGCAGAGAGAGGTGTGAGGAGAAAACACAAGGAGACCAACCAGAGCACACCTAAGAGAACGCCATCTCAAGGAATCCTCATCATGATTCTAGATAGTCAGCTGCATCTAGACACCCTTGTCAAAGTTTAATGCATAGCAATCACCTGAGACAACACTTCCAACAAGCATATAGGAGGTAAATCAAAGGGATAATTGTCTCAATTTGTATGATAGAATCCTCTTTAAGCATACCCGATGAAAGCATAGCATCACTATTAGCAAGAGAAACTAGGCTGTCTTTT
Organism: Cibotium barometz; assembly: GCF_041138505.1. Lineage (NCBI taxonomy): Eukaryota > Viridiplantae > Streptophyta > Polypodiopsida > Cyatheales > Cibotiaceae > Cibotium > Cibotium barometz. Next base: position 8,737,394 of record NC_141070.1, read on the forward strand.
GTGAATTTGATTAAAATTTGAGGTACCTTGGATCCACTTATGCCCACAATGTTCATCGGAAAACAAACACATCATGAACCAAATCTAACACGAAACATTACCAGTAAGAATGCTGTTAATAACATCGAACGTGAAATTCTGGCTAACATCAAGAGGCTCCCGACAATCCAAAGAAGGCCACAATTCTGGATATCCATAACCCCTGCACAAATGTTACAACTTAGCGAGAAGGCGGGATAAATTACTGTACAATAATCAAAATAGAAAGAATCCCACTCAATCTTTCATACCCCCTGCCCCCTCCTCCAACAAACAACACATACACATGCACACACTTACACTTCTCTTCTGTATCAGTGATACCCAGCTTCTCAGGAATTTGGTGCAGGAAAAGTTTTATGTAGATGCTTCACTTAAGGGTATTAACAACCCCAGTTGGAGGAAGCTCTTCTACTTGAGCTACGTGCGGGGCTCTAGTTGGCTGGCCGGGTGATGGTGGCCAACCAGGTGCTCTGAGCCACCGTGTGGTATACTGCTTCATGTTGGGCATTCTACCGGTCCTGCATCAGAAATCCAGAGGCTCATTTGGAACATCCTGTGGGCCAGTAGTGATGAACTGGAAACCCAAGCCAAGGTGGCTTGCAGAGTAAAAGTACCACCTACTAACAAGGAATGTCTGCATCATTGATTCCGTGGCCCAAATCTGAGCTTCTCTAGGGAAACTCATTGTCCGTGGTCTCCAGTGGCCATGGGAGAACACTCCTCGGCAGCATTTCAGCCCACACCTTTTCTCCTAGTGGACAGTGGCCGCCACAACCTTATGCAAACGTGGTACCTCCTTTAAAGACAAATTTGCAGCAAGCCTCAAAAAAGCCTTTAGAGAAAAATTTGCAGCAGCAAGCCTATACCAAGCTTGGGAGGCTCTCTTCCCATCACTCTTCCAGGAACCACCGACCTATGAGGAGGCAGCCTCCTCACGTGGAGCAACAAGCTCACCCACCGCCCCTCAGGTCACCAGGTGCTCGCTAACACGTCGCATGGAATCGCTTGTGCTCAGGCCCATCCCGGACTGTGAGCACTTTGCTTTGATTCCAAAAGATCCACCACCCTCCCAACCCCCCCCCCCCCCCCCCCCACCACCACCACCCTGCACCGGGGGAGGGGCACACCCGATTGTCAGCATCGATTCCACCATTCCCCAAGATGGGGTCACTCCCCCCGTCTTTCCACCTGCCCCATAGTGGGTTCCTATTTCCCCCCTACAACTTCCCCTTAAACTTACCGTCGCCCTCTCCTTCCCTCCCCTTCTCCTGCACGCTGCCCCCCTGGGGGGTTTCTTTCTGCCTCCTGCCCGCCATTGTTCCAGTGCACCCCTGCCTTCAGCCTTTTCTCCCGCTACCAGAGCGATCCTGTTTTTCTGTTTTCCACCCTGCTGGCCCTGCTCCTGTGCACCCTTGCATCCATTTCGTCTCACCTCCTTGGAGTCCTTCTTGCAGTCCTTCCTCTCTGCCTTCTCTCTGCTCCTTTTCCCTCGTGTAAGCTCCCCTTTGCCTTGCCTTGCTCCTTTTTTTTTTTCGTGAAATGGTGTTTTATATTATATGTAAAATGTACATCAGCCACATGGCTCACACAGAACCTATGGCCCCAAACAAAACCCCCACAAAAGATCCTCTAAAGGATCATGACCATGCAAACCTGTACACTAATAAGAAAGCCTCCTAGCCAAATAAGCATCCCAGATAGAAGCATCAAAGATGAGCCAGCCGAGCCGCCGTAGACCATAAGGAAATCACATCTGCATCCAGTAGCTGAGCTGAGAGAAGAGAAGAAAACTGCCAAAGCAGCAAACCGCGGATACGTAGAATGTGCCCATGTATTCCAGACAAGGAATCAAAAATGAACCCATTCCGTGTAGTCCAAATATGCCAAAGTCCTGTCCATCTAAGGAAATGGAATATCACAAGGTGGCTGTCTGAAGTAATGACTTGAGGACAAATCCCAAATATCCACTGATGAGCCGAAACAGTAGACCTCTCTATTGCCTCCCAAACGCGAGAGACAAAAGACCAAATCTGACGGGCCACTGGACAACTCATGAACAGATGCATAACTGTTTCAGTGCATGTCGTGCAGAAGAAGCAAGAGGCCAGTGTAATTTTACGACGGCTGAGCTGATCCCGTGTAGGTAACCCTCCCACCAACATCCTCCAAATGAAAACCTTACCTTGGTAAGGGAGTTTAGACTGCCAACCACGCATAAGAGTTTTCTGCCACCATGATTTAGACTTGTGCAATCCCCACACCTTATTGGCCTTGGCTGAAACCCAATCTTTCTCTGATACAAGCTTATGATAGACCTGGTTAGCTGAGAGTGATATCAAGTCACTAGATTTACATAGTGCCCAATCAAGCCAAGGCTGATCTGCAGATGGCCGAGGCAATGGAGTAAAAGGCTCAACTGCATGCATGATGTCAGCCCATAGTGGCTGAAATGTCCGAGGAACCCTAAAGTGCTGCCGAATACGACGAAATGAATATGGCTTGTCACGACCAGATATCACAGCATCTCGGATTCTAACCAAGCCTAGCCTGACCATGCGGTTGAGTCGTATGCGTGAAGCATCTCTGTCTGGCCAAACAATGACACGGGACTCCACAAATGTTTCGAACTGCAAAGAGTTCAAAAGTAGTCTTTCATGACCAGGATCCCATCGAGCCAACAGTAGAACTTCATGCCCAGAAAGGAGAATATGCGATAAAATGTGTGATGAGCGAATACGGACAGGATGAGCCGCATTGACAATGTCCCACCATGAAGCCTGCACACGTGTCCGCCCATGTGACAATCCCTCCAACTCAATCAAGTCACGAGCCATGAAAACCCAAGGCTGCTCTTGCAAACACATATCCTGAAAAAGCGCCCACCTACGCGCCACCATATGCAAGCGGACATCCAGTAAAGCAGCCCCACCCATTCTTTGGGCGTCGTAATGTGATTCCAAGCTATCCATGTTTGACCCATAATATTTCCTTGCCTCTTCCACAGCATAAACCGAATGGGAGCAACCAAACGGATGAGAGATTTGTGCGTCCAAGGTAGCAAAGGTAAAAAATAGGAAATCATGCTAAGCATAATAACCTGAGCTACCTTAACCCTCACATGCATAGGCCACCCTTGAGCTTTCCAATACACAAATTTATCTGAGATCCGAGCAGAAATCCAAGCAAGAAGCGCTTGGGGGTCCACATCCACACCCACCGGATATCCAAGATGACGAACAATGTCTCCTGTATGCACCACACGGCCTTGCCACCCTAATGCCTCAAGATCAAATTCCGTGCATACAATGAGGGCTGATTTTGATGAATTTATTTTCAGCCCAGAAGCCAATGCAAAATTATTCCAAGCTTCCATTGCTCGATCTATATTGGCTTTTTCGGCCCTGAGAAACATAAAAGTATCATCCGCAAGGGCTTGAGCAACCAATTGCTTGCCATGAGGGAGATGCAAACCAACCACTTCACCATGCGATGCCATAGCATCTAGGCGAGATAACATAGGATGAGTGGCAATGGCAAAGAAAAGAGGGCTAAGAGGACAACCCTGCCAGAGAGAACGGGTGAGAGAAATACCATCCGAAAGTCCTCCATTGAGCATAATCCGCGTGATAGAGCCAGAGCCAAGTAAATGCACCAAATTAGCCATTTTGGGACAAAGCCCATGGCTGTCATTAACTGAGAAAGGAACGACCAGCTGACATGATCAAAAGCTTTTTCAAGATCCAGCTGCACCATCACAATCTCTTGCTTCTTTGCCTTGGCATAGGTCCACTCCAATTTGAACATTAAGAATATTATGCAAAATATTCCTGCCATGCACAAATCCATATTGATATGGATGAACAAGAGTAGGAAGCACCTTCTGCAAGCGATTGGCAAAAATCTTTGTAAAGATTTTATACATAATACCCATAAGTGAGATCGGGCGCCATTGAGCCAAAGAAGTAGGCGAAGGGACTTTGGGCAACAAACGAAGTATGCCCAACTTCCAATCGGCAGGCATATATCCCTCATCCCAAACCCTTTGACAAAATAAGCGTCAAAGGCTCTGCAAGCTGATCAGCATATTTTCGGAAAAAACTCATTTGTCAAACCATCCCAACCAGGGCTCTTTCCCATGGGAGAGAACAGCTTCCACTTCCCCTTGAGTAACAGGAGCATCAAGCTGAACCGCCACATCAGGGTCAACTTGATATCGTACTTCAGCAAACAATGACTCCCTTGCAGCCAGGACAGCCGGTGAGACATCCTCTCGAGGGGCAAGCAAATCTTCATAAAACCTGATGCAATGCTGGAATAACCTCAGAAGGTTGAGTAACAAGGTTGCCTTTGGCATCCATCAGCCTAACAATATTCTCACGCATATGTTTTTGATGCAACTTATCATAGAAGCGATGAGATTGACAGTTAGCATCCCGCAAAGCATCAAGACGTGCAAGTAGTTTAAAGCGAACATATTGTGCTTCCTGCACCCTAGATAGCTCCTTTTTCAGCCATTCTATGGCATCCGTAACTTCAGCATCCATAGAGTCAGTAAACATGAACGCCTGCAAGCCCTTTAAAAGCGACTCAAGGAGGGCCACATGCTGTTTTTGTATAGAGGCATTAGCAAGACCATAATGCCGTGCTAATTTACGAGTGTTGGTAAGGAACACTGGCCAAGCATGATAATCAGCCATGGACACTCTTGTGGAGAAATGTCGTATCAACTGACGCATATAACATCAAAAACTTCATGCTCCAAAAAAGTGTGATTTAAGCGCAAAGGCAAGCGTCCAACAAGCCTTTATATGTATGCACAGGATGATAGACCATTTCAAACACAAGCGGCCAATGATGTGACAAAACCTGATGCTGATCAACCATCATAGTAAGAACCTCTGGCAAAAAGAGATCTTGATGTAAAATATACATCCTATCCAATCTGGCATAAGTGCCCCCGAAACTGTTGTGAGGCATAAGTGTAACCCCTTTCATCTGAATGCAACCAAGACCACATGTCTTGTTTTAGCGACCTTGCTGCAAAAGCTTCCCACGCCTTTCTCTCCGGGCCATCCATTACAGAATGAGGCGACGTGGCTTGCTCCCTGGAGACACACATATTAAAGTCCCCCATCACAAAGCCAGGATGAGAGATTGAAAGAGCACACAAGTCATTCCACAGCAAACGGCGTGCACGAGCATTATTTGGAGCATACACCCTAACAACCATAAAGGCGTATCATCCCAAACAATCTGTATCACTAGAAATCTTCCATGAACATCTTGAATCACAAGAGAAGGCTGAAACTGCGAACGAACAGCAAACATAACACCTGACTGCGAAGCAGGATGTCCGCTGTAGAAAACATGAAATCCCTTATATACATAGGCTTTGCCAGCCAACTTATGCTGCTTATGTTCAACTCCACACAAACATCCCAACCATGACAAAAAGTTGTACGCCAAAGCCTGAATTGCTTTTGGCGCGAAGAAATACCCTTTACATTCCATTGTACAATTTTCATAAGCCTTCCAAAAAAGGAATCAACAAGGCCGTGTACTAGGCCCAGGACAATCTGCCAAATCATGAACCTTTTGAAGCATTGCATTTTTAGACATGGTATTTGTGATCTCAGATTGCCCTTGGAGTTCCCGAGCACGTGTCAAAGGGTAATGACCATCCCATGGCGAGATGACCTCACCCTTCGAACCAAACACAAGAGGCAATTGTTGTTGTGCTTCTTTTGTTAGGCGATTTCTAATAGGATAGCGTTCTACTCTATCCACCCCAAGAGGCCCTGTACCCTGAGAAAGGTTGGCCTCCCGGCCTCTCAATCCTGGTCTGTTGCTGGGCACCTGAACCCAAAGGGGCGACGAGCATATGTATGTAAGGGCCCCTCATGAGTACGCAAAGGCCCCCGCCAAACAGCATCTGAGAAATCCCCCCGCGGGGCAACAAATCGTGTCTTTTTACCACGTACTTCCACCCATGGCTGCTCAACCTCATTCTGAACATCCACATGTACATCCATGTGTTGGGCATCATGTGAAGGAGCATCATGCTCATCTTCCACGGGCAACTGCCCATCAAGGATATCCTTTGTAGCAGCAACTTGTTCTTTCTTAGGACATTCGGAGACAAAGTGGCCCATCTCACCACATTTGAAACAGTGGCCAGCAAATGTATCCCACCTCAATTCATACATTAAAGGTTGCAGCCCAGCCATATTGACACGCAAATGTGTCGGCCTAGGTCTCCCAGTATTCCACAACATGCATAGACGATTTCGTTTTCTAGATGTCATTCGAGGCACCACCAAGACATCACCGATACCTCGCATGAGACTTGGTAAAACACGCCAAAACATTGGTGGGAATTGTTTCACTTCAACCCAAACTGGGCAAGCCTGGCGCAACATATCTTGGTACTCTGCCATAGGGCTTCCACGGAACCACATGAACCAACTGCCCATCAAAAAAGTGGCACCTGCTCCAAGACTGCCCTACGGGCTTCCGAAGTGCGAAAAAGTATTTCATAAAAGCCTCTCGGACCATCGTAAATCTCCTCAGTGCCTCAGGCGACACCAAGCGGCCCAGCCATACTCTAAGACGAGGCAGCAATGGAATACGCCCAGTAAAGAAAAAGATAGCAGCACGATCATGAAAATCTGCTAGCTGTTGTAGCAACAAAGGAGTCTCCATGCATACATCAGCCACACCACTATTATCCATTGCAGCCATTTGCACGCTATTTGCCTTCACATATTCTTGCAGAAGCTCACCAGTGATCTGCAGCAAACGTGCAAACTCCGGAGAAGGTGCCTGAGAACTTTCCTCTGCATTCTTTCCAACATTCACCGGAGTATAGCTTACATCAACATCAAGCCTTTGACGTTTTTGTTGCTCTGAGGCATCTGAAGCATAACCCACATCCTTCTCGATCATCTCCTCAATAAGATCCATGTTAAGGCTATTGGCAGCCATGTCGCCAACAGCAGCAGCAGCCGGGTCATCCAAATCCATGTACAAAAGCAAAGAAAACTCGTTCTCTCAAACCCAAATTCAGCACCTGCTGCAGTGCTGGCTGGAAACTCTTCTGTACCTGCAGTACCTGCTGAAACCCTACTGTACGTGCAGTACTGGCTGGAAACTCTTCTGTACCACCTGCTGAAACCCTACTGTACCTGCAAGTCACCTGCTAGAAACCCTACTGTACCTACAGTACCGGCAGCTGAAAACTCTTCTGTACCTGTAGAACTTGCGGAAACTATTGCACCTCGAAGAACCCCTACTGTACTGCAGCACCTGCTGGAAACCCTACTGAACCTGCAGTACTTGCTATAAACCCTAGTGTACCTGCTGTATTTACAGTAATACCTCTTGTTGCAAGCAGCTCCACTTGTTGTCTTCTCTGCAAGGATGTCGATCACACAAAGGGCAAGCGTATCTCTGCTGAACGGCCTGTTGATGGCGACTATCTGCTGGGGGTGACGACTGCCTGCTGAAGGCGACTATCCGCTGGGGTGACGACTGCCTGCTGAAGGCGACTATCCGCACACACACACTCTCTCTCTCTCTCTCTCTCTCTCTCTCACACACACACACACACACACACACACACACACACACACAGAGGGTTGTACAGAGAAGAGGAGCGATAAACCTTTTGCCTTGCTCCTTGTGCCCCCTCCTCACTTTCTCCCCTTCAGTGCTTCTTCACTGTAGGTTTTTTGCATTCAGGTAGTTCCCATTTCGGCAGGTTTCGGCAACTTCTAGTCTTTGAACCCCCAGGAGGACTCCATGGCAGCCGCTCCAATGTCCCCGACCAAGGCCACTGTCCCTTGCCTCTCGTTTTCAAAACCAGACCTCCAGCTCCTTGCCTAATCAATCACACCTTTGGATCTCCACCTTGGTATGCAAGATTGAGGGTAGCCGCCCAGCACGCGGACAGCTTAGGGATCTTTTACAGGCAAGCCTGCTTGGTGCGCCTGGAAAGTTTATTGATATTCATCCCTTGGGGCGTGGCTACTATAGGGTTGAGTTCAATTCACCTGCAGCTTTGTTGGAAATAAGTGCACACTAGGTGTACTATTTCTCTAGTCTACATTTGTCTAGTCTCAGTTTTTGTCTTAGGTCTTGAGTGTGTGCCATGTGGCACCTCTATAATTGTCCCATAAGTCATTGAGTCTACTCTATCTTGTACTTCTCACCTATATATTGTGGGTGTCACATCAATGAAAGTATCAATCTTGTGTCTTGTCTACACCATAGTTACCGCGGAACGGCGTTCCGCCTTCCTGGAACTCCGGAACGCGGAAACGAGCTGGAACGGCGCAGTTGCCGGGGGACGTGGCGGAACGTCTGTCGGAACACCGGAACGCTAGGGCGGAACGCACGTTCCGGGCGTTCCGAAAAAAGCGCATTTTCGCTAAGTCGCCGGCGGCAGTTTTTATCCAGCGTACGGCTTCTATTCGCTGCTGCGCCTGTTTTGTTGGCTGAGCTTGCTGCTTGAGTGCTCTCCCTACCACTCCACCCTTCCTCTTGGCTGCCCACACTCTCCCTACCTTGAGCCTTGGCTGCCCCCACAGTGCACACTCTCCCTACCTCCTCTTGGCCCCTCCTCTTGGGCCTTGGCAAGTTGGCCCCTTCTTTTGCTCGGGTGGCACTCGAGTCTTGAGCAGGTAAGATTTAAAATTTGACGCAATGAACATTGGATTTTGGAGATTCTAGTTTGCTGCGTTTTTTTCCACTTTGTGGACGCTTTACGTATGTCTCATGCAAGGGCATTTGCATGTTTTTTTAATTTTCAGCCATTTATCAATTTCAATGGCACCTCCTCCTGGCATAGATGCAGAAAACAGATCCCCTTGGTGGAATGAGGTGGATCTTGTGTCCAGATATGGTAGTGCAAGAGGAGGAGGGGTCACGCAAGTGGAAGTGCCACTTTTGTGGATCCATTAAGACTGGAGGCACGGATCGTGTGCGAGCCCATTTGTTGGGGGTTAGAGGCAAAGGCATTTCTGTTTGCCCTACAGTGTCAGGAGCAGATATCATACGATTGCAGGCACTTGCAGATAGACTTGATGCAGCAGGGAGTCGGCCCTCTGTTCTTGATCCTCGAGGTACATCATCATCAGCTACACCTGCAGGCGTGGCATCTTCAGCGAGTGCATCCACCCCATTATTTGGGGCTGCTCCACAGCCATCCGCACATGGAACAAATGCTTCCCAGACCCAGGCTTCACGAGGTCCAGTGCAGGCTAGTCTTGTGGCATCATGGCATCCTGGGAGGAGGGCACAAGTAGATGCATGAGTGGCACGGTTTTTTTATGCTGCAGATGTTCCTTTGGTAAAGGCCCGCAACCCATACTTCGCAGATATGGTGAAGGAGATTGCTTCTTTCGGACCTGGCTATGCTCCACCCTCATCCGAGGCATTGCGCACTACACTTCTATTTGTGGTGGATCCAGAATTTCAAGGCAAAGGACAAGAGACAGATGCAGAGGTTGTGCAGGGTTGGGAGGATATCTTGAGGAAGCTTGTACCCAGTGCAGATAATAGGAGGAGGGTTCGTGAAGACCTTCCTTCTATCGACAAAAGAGAGGCCTCTTCGCTTTGCAGGATGCACAAAATGATAGGTTCAAGATATCCAGTGCACGGTGGTGGGAGGATTATGGGGCAGATACACCATTGCTGCAAAGATTGGCCATTCGAGTGCTTAGCCAGGGTGCTAGCTCCTCGCCATGTGAGCGCTTATGGAGCAGTTTTGGGAATATTGCAAGCAAGAAGAGGAACAGGCTTGGTGTCCAGAAGGCAAATGACCTTGTATTTGTTAATGCAAACTTGCGTTTGCTTAACAAGTGCAGGGCTGAGTGTACTCCAGAGCCATTTATTGGATTTTGCCTTGATCTTGATGACAATGATGGTGAGGATCAGCCAGAGGGAGAGGATAATGTGGAGCAGCATGAGGATGAGCAGAATGAGGGACAGCCTGGACATGAGGATGAGATCCCACTTACTGATGACTAGTCTTTGACTCACCAGTTACCTTGGCCCTTGAGGCTAGTTTTGTACTTGTCATGCGATGTACTTTCTTTTTCAGTTTCTATATATCCACATGCGATGTACTTTCTTTTCAGTTTCTATTTGGAGTCTGGACTCTTCAAATTTTTAATGTTTAAGACTTTAAAGTTTAATCTTGGATATTTTAAATGTTTTGTCATTTTATGTCATATGATGACATGTCATATGACGTGGCGTTCCGCGACGTTCCCGATCCGCTCCCGTTCCCGTTCCCGCTCCTGTTCCAACATCCGACGTTCCCGGAACGTGGTAACTATGGTCTACACTCATCTCAAGGTATGTCTATGCTTTGTGTTTCCTTCTAGTCTTGCTCTCATTTCAGTTTCAGTTTTCTCTTTGTCTCTCCCCCATTTTTCATAACATGGTATCAGAGCATCCCCTTTTTGCGTAGCTCTCAAGCAGCGTGCCAGCGTTTTACTTCTGCAGCCCGTCATATCAGTCAGCAGCGCCATTCTCTGCGCCATCTTCTCCTGCATCTGCCCCGCCATTTTCTGCTGGATCTGCCCGCTTCTCCCCTCAGCCTATCCACAGTCTGCTGCAGCCATAGCTGCGTTTTTTTTCTGCCCGCCATACCAACCTGCCCCGTTGTCTCTGCTCGGCCTGTTGATTCTGCTCCAGCTCGCAACTCCAGATTTGCGCCAACAACTGCCCGTCTTCTCCTTCTTGCTGCTACGGGGGTTCATCATGGTACTGCCGTCTCTCTACTTGAGCTTACCGGCCTGTCCTCTAGTACTGCACATGCAGCAGCTACCCTTGCACTCTCTTCTTCATCAACATGTCTTCTCAAGTCGTGGACCTCCTGGACATTCAACTCATGCAACAACTTGTCATTTTTGGATCTCTGGTCTTCTCGACATCAGCTCGACACCTCCTTTTGTGAAGGCAAACTCCAATGCTGATTTTGGACCTGATTTGCAACATCTGTGCAAAAGGCATTTCCCCCTTTGTTATTTCCCATTTCCTCTTCATACTCTCTATTTCTTGAAAAATCAAAAATCTCAGTTCTGAATTTCATTTACTTCTCTATCTTGTATGGGATTAGACATTGCCAAATATGGTAAGACCTTCCCATCTCTCTTATAATTGTCTATGCTTTCATGCTATCTACCACCATTGATCACCAATGATGTAGATCATGGGGTAATGTCATGTCTATTTGTCTACATGGACTTATCTTTGTCCCTATCCAAGAGGCACTCCTGCATTACTCACTCTAGTAGGAGGATTGCCCTTGAAGAGGGATTATCTATCAAGGTCCATCTCTCTGTCTATCTACAATCAGTCAGTCTCTCTGTTTATGTGTCTATCTTGTGTGATCTTACAGTCATATGTCTCTGACACTCTGTCTATCAGTCTATATGCCTATCTTTTGTGGATTAGTTACCCACATGTCTTTGGCATTTTGTCTATGTCCCCATTTATCTTCTATTTGTCAGTCTCTCTCATGTCTATCTGAAAGTCTCTCTCTGTGGGACCACTCTACTGGCTGATTGTCTCTCTCTGTCTGTCTATGATCCACTCTTGTCCCTACCCTTGTGGACCCATATGAGGATATCACTTGAGGAGGGGTGTCTCAGGATCTTTGTCTGTCATGTCTTATGTCTTGTCTCTCAGTCTATACGTCTTTATGTCTGTTTTCTAGTCTTGTCTTTCTGTCTTCCTCCTAGTGTCCACTTAAGGAGGGTGTTGGAAATAAGTGCACACTAGGTGTACTATTTCTCTAGTCTACATTTGTCTAGTCTCAGTTTTTGTCTTAAGTCTTGAGTGTGTGCCATGTGGCACCTCTATAATTGTCCCATAAGTCATTTGAGTCTACTCTATCTTGTACTTCTCACCTATATATTGTGGGTGTCACAAGGCAGAACGTCCAACAGCCTTCCAGAGCAGAGTGGTGCTGCTAGGCGCGCTAGGCTACCAAGACAAAAGAGGATACGGTTGTGTCAGAGAATGATTACGAGCATTTATCTCAGTAGCACTCCAACAGTGGGCCACCCCTAGTACCCTCGAGGAACCCGCCTTCGGCCCCCCTACGTAGAGACCGTGAGCTCGTCTCGAGACTCGTCTCCATGCATTCAGATTCCAGTGAGGCTCTCTGACCCTTCAGAGCCTCCGACACCCGCCTTTGCTCCAGTTGTTCCCCTGCAACTCCTTCCGCTCCAACATCATCGGACCCCCCCCCCCCCTCTCCCCCCCCACGGGGCTAGGGAAGCCATTTCACTACAGCTTCTTCCAATGCCTCCCCGTCGAAGTAGCTTTCTGAATGTATGTGCTGAGCGCCACAACAAGTAGAGCCACCTTCTGGAGTATAGTTCGTTCCTTCCTTCCACAAGCGAATTTCTGATTGATCCATTTGATTCCCAAGGAGGGTGGTGACAAATTGGAGATTCGACAGTGGAGACCTATCACTCTCCTAAGGACCGCCTATAAAATTTTCACCAAGGCCATCAGCCCTTCCGCCTCGACTTGATACATGGTACACAAACATGTTTCGTTTAGGATCGGAGCATTCTACAAAACATCCTCACTGTCTAGGGCAATCGATTCGGCTAGAAGCATCACCAAGATCTTATTGTTCTCCTTCTGGATTTCAAGAAAACCTATGACACAGTAGACTCGGGCTTTCTGGAGGGGACAATGGGCAAGATGGGAATCTGGGATTTGCAGAGGAGTGGGTCCGAGCCTCGAGGTGTTTTTGGACTCCACTTGGCTTTATACAACAGCCAAGTTCTCGTTGAGGGAGCTGGAGGCTACTACAGATTTCCGCTTTTTCGCGCTCGGTTCAGCAAAGCTGCCCACTAGCACCTTATCTCCTTCTATCTGTAGCCGAGGCAAAGAGGAGTTTTCTCTCTACCCATGAGATCGAGCTTCAAGGACTGCGTCTTCCCATCCGCACGCAGGAGGAGCTGTTTGATTCTGAACAGATGACACATCGGCATACCTATAAGGGGACGAGGGGAACCTCCAAAGATTCGTCGAGGCGATAGAGATCTTCTATCGTGCATCCAGAGCGCAGATCAAATGGCACAAGTCGTGTGGATTTTGGGTTGGCTCATCGCCCGCCCAGACTAGGCGTCCAGTTGAGGCTTTTCGGTGGAGCAAAGAGGCACTCCAATTCGTTATCTTGTATGCCAGAGCTTTGAGCAAGGGTCCCACTTGGTCACTTGGAGGTTGGCTTACATTTAGACGGCTTTCCCCAGAGGCCGAGGAGAAGGGCCTTACCGGGACCCGGGGCAGGCACAAACTCAGCCTCGACATCAACTGTTCCATCCCTCTGGAGTGGCTGGCCCCGCCAATCCCGGACCACCCTCCGAAGTGGCTGGGAGTGTTCACTAGGCATGATATACCCTTGGTAGTTCATGGTACGGATGTGAGCTTCGCCTTAATCACCTTCTCTATTGGACCTCATGGCAAACTAGTTCGCTACCACACCCTGGCCAGCTAAAGCCAACCTAGCTGAACTCCAGTATAGTAGCTTCTTCTGAATACTCAAAAGAAGAGGGAATAGATGTTGCTTAGGGGGAGATATCAATGCCAACTTGGCATCCAAGATAACGAACCGGGCAGGCAATAAGCACCAACCCAAAATCCACATGACTTGTGCCAGTTGATCTGCGCTTCGGATGCACAAGAGACGCCTCACCAAATCTCTGAAGGTTCCCCTCATCCACCCCCCCCCCCCCGGTAGGTATGCCGCCATGTCATCAGCAAACTCAGAATCAAGCAGCTCCTTCTGCGCGCAGATGGGAAGATGCAGTCCCTGAAGCCCGGTTTGTTGGGCAGAGAAAAAACTACTCAAGGCCTCAGTGACAAACCAAGAAGAGATAAGGTGCTGGACCAAGTGAAAAAGCGAAAATTTGTCGCCTCCAGCTCCCTCAATAAGAATACCTCATACCCACTCCTCCAAAAATCCTATCCTACACATCATTCCCTCCAGAAAGCCTTAATCCACTCTGTCATAGGCTTTTTGAAATCGAGAAGAAGAAGAATAAGATCCTGCTTGCGCATCCTGGCCGCTCGCCTCCCAGAAGAAGAAGATGATGCCCAAAATGCTTCGATCCTGAATGAAACCCTTCTCTGTACCATGTATCAAGTTACAGAGGAAGGGCTAGTTGCTAGTTGATGGCCTTGGCTAGAATTTTGTAGGTCCCTAGAATCAATCTGTCACCACCGTCATTGGGAATCAAGTGGATCAATACCTCTTATAACCTCTCCGGCATGGCTTCCGTAACCATTATCTCATTGAAGGAAGCTCTAAGACCGCCTTCCATGAGATCCCAATAACGGAGAAATAAGAAGAATTGAAGCTTGTCCTCTCCCAAGCATTTTTCCCTACATAATGCCAAGTCTGAAGAGCATGAGGGACCACCTCTCTCGTATGTTGCCAAACCCACTCATGCACATCTAGCACCAGTGAGGACATGGGGGCACCCATGAGAAGAGAGCTGAAGAAATCCATGGCAATGGATCTCACATCCCGCGGGGGGGGGGGGGGGGGGGGGGGGGGCAGCGGGCGTAACTATGGATCCATCCTGGCCTCGTAACCCGCGGATACCATCTCTCTGCCTGTGTGGGTCTGCAACCTCAAAGAAATTCCCAATGACCCTGTCTCCCGCCTGGCATGGTATCTGTACTCCACCCTCCACTCCTCTATGGATTTGAGCACTGTACAAGCGGCAACCAATTGACTTTCAATCCAAGGGCTATATGGTGCACTCTCTTCCCCGGTGAATGATCGTCTCCTACTCTTGGGAGCCAGCCAATCTGCTCTACGCTACCTTAATAAATTACTAATCTCTCCAAGGCGCCTGCTGCTCTTGAGTGAAAATCTAGCCTCTCCAAAATCTCCTCTATCTGGCTGCAAATCTCTCAGTCTTGGATGAGGCTCTCTAGGATCCGGGCAATCAAGTGTCTGGCCTACCTTCCAGGGTACTCTACGGAGAAAATAACCGGTACATGATCGGAGAAGGAAGTGCCTACCAAATACTATTCATGCCACCACGACCACAAGCCCACTCATCTACATAGAACCGATCTAATCTAGAGAGGTTAGGGCCAGAACTCCTCCTGTCGGATCTACAAAAACACAAACTCCTGAGGTTGGGTGCAAACTCTAGAAGATGCCAAGGGTTCTTCTTTATTTTTGCTATGCGTTGGCCGATTTATATGGCCAAGTCATAAAGCCTTCAAAAAAAAATGCTTTAAGTCGCATCAATTTTGAACCACCCAAAGTTTCCAAAAGTTTCAAATTTCCACCTCTTCTACAAATTGCATAGAAGCAGTTCCTGTGCATATTTTGGCAAATCAAATATCATATGATCCAACCCTAAAAATTATTCTTTTCGCCTCGCCAGCAAATTTCAGCAAGTGGAAAAACTTGACAGAGGATTCTTCTATGAAATTTTACGAGCCTTTTCAAGACTCCTATAGTGCGTTATTATTTGGATTATTTCAGCGTCAAGGTGAAACAAGAAAGTACATGGGACCTCGAGAATCGTGCCATGCGCTGATAAAAACTCACCCTTTGGCTGTCCTTTTGCTATGTTCTTCTCTTAGCCTTTGTGAATGGCGACTAGCTCTGCTGGCTATTGCCGTGCGCCCAACCCTTGCACCACGTTCTCGAGCCTCTGCTATGCCCGCTTTGGCTTACTGCGGCCGCTATACGCTTCTCTTAGCCTTTGCAACTGGTTGTTGGATGCTGTCGTGTGCTCCCAGTCTACACCTTGCTTTTTCCCACGCTGCCTCTCTCTTCTCGCCAGCCACAAACCAAGGAGATGGCCTTGCCTTGTTGTTGTGCTGCCTCTCCTTTGGCTAGCGTTTATCAGCAAACCAACCCCCAACTTAGCTCTCTCCGTGTTGCCTTGCACCACTGCCTCTCCTTGGCTTGCTCATGCTCTTCTTCTGTAGTTCACGATACGCTGCCAGGCAGCGGTCATTTTATCCCACATGACGTTTTCATGGTCTTGCGCAAGAGGTATAAGGGAGAAATGTGGGGCTCTTTTATAATTGTCTCTTCAAGAGACATCCACGCTTCACTGGGTCGCCGTGTGCCAGTCACTATTTGCCGGTCCGCGATGCTCTAGTGGCCGGTTCCTTGTTGTTGTTGGACGGTCCGTTCACGGGCGCTTTGTGATAGTCATTTTCCGCGCTCGTAACTTGGGATTTGTGTCATCATTCTTCAAGTCCTGGGCCTTCTGAGTGCCCCAATCATACACTTTTTTGGCAGAGCGTACCCTGGGTTGTAATACCACTGAAACGAGAAAGTACACAGGACCTCAAGAAGCGTGCCAACAAAAATACAAATGCGAGAGAACACCAGATTGGGTCCCAACTCCTCCCCCAATTGTGTGCCAAAAGCATCCCCGCTTGGGTATTTTTATAGTATTTTATTCCATCAAAAATAGATTACATGGCTATTTTAGCCCCAAGCTTGCTCTACAAGCTTTCTTTTTCCAAAAAGTGGATAGTAAAATATTTCAAAAATCTCACTCCCGTGACCAAGTGTGGTATACGAATCGAGAGTG
>NC_141070.1:8754239-8969239 GCF_041138505.1 Cibotium barometz
AGTAGACGGACAAGTAAGAAATCTTAATGAAGCTGGTGGTCGGGCTGACGCGACTGAATCATAAATACTATTTCTCCCCTTTTTTGTGCATTCTTTTTTGACCTACTCCATGTGATCTTGCTGCATTTAATCTTCATCGATCTTCATTACTTGTTGAATTGCATCCGCATCAGTGTGCGTTCATTTTTCCTTACTTGTGACTATCACTCTCAAGTAGGAGCACGCTATCCACCCTTGTTTATTTCATGTGTATTTATAAATCATAGTGGGTAGTATAGAATAAATCCAATTGTATCTTATCAATCGATTGCATATGTCACATCCCCTTTCCTTCTTGTTGTTTTCATAATCCATGCATGTAAAAATGTTCATCTCTCCCCCCCCAAAACCGATTCACAAGTACATGTGCTTTTAAACCTGTGAAATAATAGTCTGCTATTTCATGAGATTCACAGTAAAAGGAATAACACTGCACTAGACCCTTGAAATTAGTTGTTCCTACACGAACTTATGATCTTCCCTTCTAGAGTTGGGATGATCACTCATGTCATCGACATTGTCATTGACCGAGAAGTCAATATGAGCCATGGTAAATGAGTTCTCTATGAATCTGGGTTAAACTTTTCTTCACCTTTCACTTGACCCCTCTTGACCAAAAGTTCTAGTAAATTAATTCACTAGAAACAATTGCACATAAGAAAAATGCTTTAATTAGCATTTGGTGGCTAGACATTGGCTAAAAAATCATGAAACATCGTCTAGAATCAATCCAAACAAATAAAATATTAATACAAGGCATGCTCGCATTAATAATATGCAAATAACCCGCATTTGTTTAGTGTGAGTACATAAAAAATGTACTATAACACCAAATATCCCTCGAAAATAAGAATTGTTGAGAAAAAAGAATTACCATGATTTTTTCTTAATTTTCTAGGGCCTCAAAATATGTTAAATTTGAAAACCACCAAAACCCATCTTATGGCACTCCAAACCTATAATTTTTCAGAAAATTTTTCTCAAGTAAATTTGCCAAAATACCATTGATATTTTTAAAAAAATACCAATTTCTAGGATCTCTAAAAATAATTTCTAGAATATTCCTAATTTCTCATGAGAACCCCATCGTCCACGAGATTTCCAATTTCGCCCGATAATTCTCAAATCCAATGAAATTTTAAAATTTTTAATGGATTTCTTAAATTTTTGGACCAAAAAATAGGTTTTTAAAAGAATTTGAATGGTCATGGGTGCCCGAATGAACATACCACATGCCAATCACCAATCCCAAATATTCCAAAAAATTAAAATATCCTTTGCCTAATTTTCTAGAATTTTTTGAAATTTTTAATTCACCCCAAACACATTTAGAATACGAATGGTAAAAAAAAAAGAATTCCAATGGTTTCCTAGAATACGGAAAGCCAAAAGTTTTGGGAAAATGAAAAGACAAAAAAAAAGAAATATAAAAGGTCAAAAGTTTTCGGAATCCGAAAGGTCAAAAGATTTTCCAGAATTTGGAAAGTCAAAAGATTTCCTGAGAATGCGGAAAGCCAAAAGGTTCAAGGGAAAAAAAAAATTTCCAGCAGAAAGAATATAATTTTCAGAGAAATAATATATTTTTTCAGAAATTTTTCCCTTTTTCCAAGCTTTTTCCAAATGAAAATAACTTGAAAAAAATATATCTATTTCAATTTTTTTTTTAAAAAGATGCTTATAACCTTTTGGTTTAAGCCTTTAAAAAAATTTATAGGGAGGGGGGGCGAATTTCGCCTGCCAGCTGCTAGCCCCCTAGCCCGTCTGTGCGCCAATTCCCAAAGAGAGGGAGAGATACCTCTCCTCTCTCTTCTCCTCTCTACCATCTCCCATACTGCCTCTCTCTACCATCTCCTTCTCTTCTCTTCTCTTCTCTTCTCTGTTAGAGATTAGAGAAATATGATTTAAGATTAATTAATCATGTATTAATCATAATTAGTGTTTATTTATGATTAATATTTAATTAAATTATCTTATTAAAATACGTTCCCACGCACGAGAGAGAAATGGAAGATAAAAAATTCAGATTTAGAACTTTACGCACACGGGAGAGAACCCACGCATCAATTGACTCCCCCACATTGCTTTTCAGCAAGAAAAATTGGCAGAAAATCGAAAACATGCCCACGGAAAACCCGCAAAATGCATTAAAAATACATTTTTTACCATAAAAATGCTCAATTTTTTTTAAAAAAAATAGAAAAAAATTCCTAAAAATTTTAGAAATTTAGGGAATCCATTCTACCAACAATATCCACAGTAAAATATGTGGAATTTGGTAAAAAATTTCCATTAATGCTTATTTTAAACCATAAAAAATAGAAAAAAAATAGCATTAAACTCACAGAATTCCCCCGCAAGGTCGATTCATCCATTGAGTAGTAGTAACACGCGTTCCAATCGGCATATCGACGATCCACGTGTAAAATCACCAAAATAAACCAATAAAATAATATTTTATTTAGTAAATATAAAAATTTACTTTAAAAAAAAGCTAAAAATGGGAATAAGAAAGTAGAAACAACAACAATTAACTAGAGATTGTTCTGATACCATTGTTAAAACCCTAAGATCTCTCTAGATAATTAACATGTATAAGCATGCATAAATCAGGCATAAACTCTACCACCCAACCACCCCCGAGCCCAAGGGTTGCACACATGAAATATAATGGAGTACCACATACCTTAACCTTAGTGTCCCATACCACCAAGAGGTATAACTCCAATACAACAGCACTCAACTCTATAGTGAAATGGCAAGAATGTAGATACAATCCTCTACACAAGAGAACATCCCTTGATTGACTGCCCCATGCCCCTATTATATAGGAGGGCCCTCAAGTGACTCTTAACTCTCCATTTCCCATGTGTGACCCTTGGATGCCTGACCCTAACCTTAACCCTTAAGGTTAGTCCTAACCCATGCTCCACTAGAGCTTGTTCCCATGCTCACATGCTCACAAGCCTAATGTTGCTTAGCCTCCTAGTATATGCACATATAATGTGTACATAACATGTCGGTTATCCTGCATGTTGTCTTCTTTGACCTTCGTTTCTATTCGAAGTTATATGTTCTATCCCATAATCATCATGTGCTTCTCCATAATTATCTTCTACGTGTTTTTGGAGTGAGGGTGATCCGGTCTTATTTTTGCTTCTTCACGTGTATGATTCGCCTTCAAATATTTTTTTTTATTATTTAAAGAGAAATTCGATGTCTCATAATTTATAATAAATCTCCTTAGATGCTTCTATTTTTTGCTCGTCATGCCTCCAGGAATGAAGCCTTTTGATGATATCGACAATGTTATGAGGTTAGACTGTCGTTTATCTTCGTCGTCCATGCTTTGCCTTGACGGTCATGCTCCTGGTTCTTCTTCTGCATTGCTTTGCCAAGAAGGCAAGCCTTTTGCATCGACTCCGCCTAGATGTGAATGCCATCCAGGCTGCCCTCGAATCATGACACCTCCTAAAGGCAACCATACAGTCCGTAGCCTTTGTGTAGTCAAGGAGAATGCACGGTCCTCTGGTATAGGATTTGAATATATATCGCTTTTTAGTCTGACTTTTGAATGGCTTGTCGTCTTAGATATGAAACCTTCTGGAATATTTAATCAGTTGCCAAATTAATTATAGCATGCATTTACTAATCAGACTACATATATATATATAGCCCAAACGTTTTGTGAATGGGTCGTTTTGTGATTTTTTAAATGCATTTTACTGTCGACAGGCATACTGTCTATTGCATAAATTTTTTAACATTTTACATGAAGCTAAAATTGTTACTATCAATAAGAAATTATCAATGCATATTATGTATAGGATTGTTGTAATTTAAAAATTATTCGCTGTCAATAAAAAGTTGCTCAGTGAGCAGTACAATGTATAGCATTGATGTAGTTTAAAATTATTTACTACATGGATATATGTCAAAACGTTGGTTTGTCTTTCACCTTATATCCTTCGTTTCTTATTTTTTAAAGGATCCTCCAAGGCTGCTGTTAAAGGCAAAAAACCCTTATCTCAACCATGTCCACAACACAATGAAAAGCACATAGATTCTGAACCATCCATCCACAAGATTCCAAAGTTCCCAGTAGAAAAAAGAACAAAACTGTTTAAAGTGTTCGCGATTTGTGGCCATTGGAAACAAAGTCATCAATGTCTATTCCTGGGAACCATTGGAAGAATTCATTAGGATGGAATGCTTGAAGGGTTTGTTCGCCCTTGAGAAAGGAGGTACTCTAAATCATCTCCATTTTCAAATGGTGATAAGTATCAAGGCTCTGTCGGCTGATGAGCATCGGTAAAGCCATTAGATGATACCTAGGATGGGACTTTTGTAAACCAGAGGGTGCCATAGTGATGTATAGAGGTCTACGCCAGATTCGAATGCACACATTCGAAGGTATGTTGGTTATTGCATGAAAGACCTCCATAAAGCACATTTCAAATTCTTCTTGCACAATATCTTTGCAGAAGAAATTCCAAGAGGGCGACAACTGTACGCTCTGGTACGATCAAGCCGATTTAAAAAAAAACTTTGTTTGTCGCTTGTAAACCTTTTTGAGAGAGCGTATGTTTTCATGGACAATTATGTATCCAACAAACTTGGTGCATCACTTCAAAGTACACTTCTGAAGATGGTCCACACATGCAAGTACTACCCTGCTGTGTCCTAGATAATACCAAAGACGGGAAATGGCATGAGCAAAAGAAGGCCACCAGCAATTTGGAAAGTGATGAAAATACCTCACCTTACGTAATGCATGGACATCGATGAGATTTTCTTTCCAAAAACACCTGGTGGTAGATATTTTAATCCATTGTACCAACATGCAAACATCAATGAAGATGAAAATGAAAGGGATAGGCGATACGCAACTTGGAGGCCAAAGCAAACCTATTACTATAGATGATGATGATGACAGCTCCTATGCACACCCGGACTACAATGCATCTTACCTATCTTTTTGGGACAAAACCCAAAGTTTCTAAAAAAGCAATGGTGGATGGCGATGAATTTTTGCCTCTCACCATCCGTATGTAAATATGTTGGTCTTATAGAGGAAGAGGGATGTTTTCTATAGTATATGTTTATGTGTTGTTGGTTTACTTACTTTACTTATGTAATGTTCTCGTTCCCACATGTAAATTAACCAATTAATAAATGTATTCTTACTGTTACCATATTATAGTAGTGATGTGTGTGAACACACTTAGGACCGCCGGGGCACTTTTTCCCTCACTAGGAGGTTTTTTCCCCCGTGCATTGTATATACGCCCATTATCTTCTAGGGCTTGTTATCTTTCATTTTTGGCACTCATAATACACTACTGTGTTGTGCTCAAGCTTCCTCATCTTCTTGAAGTTGTGTGTGCATTCCTGCAACCCTAATTCCAACAATTGGTATCAGAGCAGGCTTCCTCCTCCCGGGCAGCATCACCGGCACCTGCCGCTTCATCTCCTCCGATTGCAACAAGGTTTCACGAGCGTCTGCAGGTTAGTATATGCCGTGGGAGAGCCCGTAGGGCTTGGTCGTTTCAGAATTTTGATCTGAAGTCATTTCGCCCTCCGTTTTTGCATTCCAAGTACTGCGCAGGCAAAATCGTCCTACTGTGCAGATTTTCTGTCAAGATTAAAATCTGCAGGACAGGTGCCCATTCGTCTGTTTTGGGCTGTGCTATATAGCACAGGTCGCTTTTATACAGGTTTACCTCTTGCAGACAGCATTTACATCTAGTAGCACAGTCATTGGCCATGGCTGACAACAATGATGTATTCCGCATGTTGGCTGCTGAGGATAAGTTGGATGGCACCAACTATCCATTGTGGGCATATATGATGCGACATGTATTGGTAGCAAAGGGGTTATGGAATATTGTGCAGGGTATTGATGCACGTCCTATTGTGGCTGGGAATGCTGCAAACACATCAGAAACAGGTACTGTTGATGATGGTGCAGGCACAAGTGCTGTAGCAGCTGTTCGAGAACCACCACTTTCAGCAGAGCAGATTCGTTGGGATGGTAGAGATGCGCAGGCTCATGCCTTGATTGCGCTGTCTGTCAAACGTACCATTATCCCACATATTCGCTCCTGCAGGACTTCTAAGGATGCTTGGGATGTACTTGCCACATTGTATCAGGCAAGAAATGAGGCTCGTGTTGCTTATCTCCGAAAACAGTTGGAGAATGAGCATATGAACGAAGGTGATTCTATGGATAGCTTTTTGACAAAGATCAAGGATTTCAAAGAGCAGCTCATTTCTGCAGATGAAATCCTGTCAGACAGTTCACTTGTGCAGACTGTTTTGAATGGTCTACCAGATTCTTATCAGGGTTTTGCTTCCACTCTTCGCTTGATGATGAAAGGCAATCCCAATGCCTTATCATTTGAGGAGTTAGTTTCTGTTTTGCTGCAAGAAGACCAGTCAAGGCAAAACAGGAATATTATGCGTGTCGCAGATCAAGCTTTCGTTGCTAGTCAGAGAAGCGGGAAAGGTAAAGCTGGCTTTTCTTCTAGTAAGCAGAAATCTGCAAATGCTGCGCAACCAAAGAAGGAAGACAAAGATGAGAAGAAGGGTGACAAACAGAAGACATTTTGCAAGTACTGTAAGGGAAATGATCATGTCATCAAAGCGTGTCCTAAGCTGGCTGCGAAAGAGGCTAAGAAGAAAGAGGCTGGTATGGCTGTTGCAGATGCCTCTCCTTCTAACAATGAATCTGCTAATGTTGTGCTAGATACAGAATGGGCATTCAATGCGCAGTGCAGTTATGACCCATCTTTGCATGACACATGTATGTCTGCAGTAGATTCAGATGTATGGTACTTTGACAGTGGTGCCACTAAGCATATCACCTCGCAGCGCAGTTTATTCACTTTCCTTGAGTCTGCTCCCACAGGGAATACTGTCACTTGTGCCAATAACTCCTCTTATCCCGTTAAAGGAGTTGGACAGATTGTGCTGAATGTTGCAAATGGCAACACCTTTACACTTTTTGATGCATTGTATGTGCCAGGGATCAAAAAGAATCTGCTGTCAGTCTCCGCATTTGCCAAAACAGGTTTGGTTGTAAAATTTGTGGATGACAGATGTACTGTTCATGATCTCTCTTGTGGTGACATCATTGTAGCATCTGGTTCACTATGTCGAGGGCTGTATAAGCTCAATATGGATGGCAAATGTGTAGAGGATTCAGCATGTGCTATTATGGATACGCAGGCTATTTCAAATGCAAAACTGTGGCATGCACGTTTTGGTCATCTGAATTTTGCAAGTTTGCTGCGCCTGCAGAAATCTGAAATGGTGTCTTCTTTGCCTAAGCTTGAGGCACCTGTCAAGCATGTTTGTGAGGGCTGCATATTGGGTAAAATGCAGCGTGCTTCCTTTCCCAAAGATGGATCAGTGAGAGCTGAACGCAGATTGCAGCTTGTTCACAGTGATGTTTGTGGTCCCATGCAAACTCCATCATTTGGAAACTACCTTTACTTCGTGACTTTCATTGATGATTTTACCAGGCATGCATGGGTATATCCTTTGAAGGCAAAGTCCGAAGTGTTTTTGTGCTTCAAACAGTTTTTGGTTATGGCTGAAAATGTGTCAGAAAGTAAGATGGGCACCCTCCGTTCAGATCGAGGGGGGGAGTATATGTCTTCAGAATTTAATGCATTTCTGGCTGAGCGTGGGATAAAACACCAATGTACAGTGCCGTATACACCACAGCAAAATGGTGTGGCTGAGAGAAAAAACAGGTCTCTCATGGAAATGGCAAGATGTATGGTTAAGAGTCAAAGTCTACCACATGGTTTTTGGCTTGAGGCTGTCATGTGTGCCACTTATGTACTAAACAGGTGTCCCACCAAAGCATTACAGGTTGTCACTCCATATGAGGCTTGGCATGGCCGCAAGCCATCTGTTGGCCATTTACGTGTTTTTGGTTGCCTGGCATATGCATTAGTGCCTGTGCAACATCGCAGAAAATTGGATGACAAAGCTGTCAAATGTATTTTTGTTGGATATAGTGCTGAGAGCAAAGGCTATCGTTTGTATCATCCACAGACAAAGCGCATTTTGGTTAGCCGTGATGTTGTATTTGTGGAAGATGCAGTTCAGCCCTTGGTTTCATGTACTAAGGAGACAGATATCAGCTCACGTGATGTCTATGATACATTGTTGCCTCTTTTCAGTGGTGCACAGTCAAGTGCAATACCTCATGAGGCAGTTTTTCAGCCTATGCAGGTTTTAAATGATGGCACAGATCAGCCTATATCTGATGCAGATGTGCATGATGCACTTGAGGATGAGAGACAAGAGATTGAGGGCTCTAGGAATATGCCTAGATGGCTGGTGCAGACTTTGCGTGACAGCAAGTTGGATGCCCCTTTGTCTAGTCGCACTCGTTCTGGCTCTCATGGTGCCTCTTATGCGTCAGATTGTTATGCATTGGCTGTTTCTAGTATGTGCGATGAAAGTGAGCCTGTTTCATTTGATGAGGCACAAAGTTCAGAAAATTGGATGGCTGCTATGCAAGCAGAATACGATGCTATTATGAAGAATGGTACATGGTCTTTATGTGACTTGCCCCCTGGCAAGAAGGCCATTGGCACTAAGTGGGTATACAAATTGAAGCGTAAGCCTGATGGCACAGTGGATCGCCATAAGGCTAGGCTTGTTGCAAAAGGTTATGCTCAAGAGAAGGGCATTGATTTTGATGAGACTTTTGCTCCCACATGTCGTATGACCACTGTTCGTAGCATCTGTGCATTAGCAGCTCATAATGGTTGGAATGTACATCAGCTGGACATAAAGACTGCGTTCTTAAATGGAGATTTGCATGAGGAGGTGTATGTATCGCAGCCTCGTGGTTTTGTTCAAAGAGGGCAGGAAAACAAAGTGTGCAGGTTAAAAAAGGCTTTATATGGTTTAAAGCAAGCTCCACGAGCTTGGTATGAAAAAATACATGCATATTTGACTGCACATGGGTTTCAGAATAGTCCAACAGAAAGCACTTTGTATGTTAAACGTGTGGATGGTGTACATCTAATCATTGCTCTCTATGTCGATGACATGCTGCTCACAGGACCAAATAAGAGTCATATTGCTGATTTTAAGGCTGATTTGAATGCCTCTTTTGAGATGTCAGATTTGGGGCATTTGCATCATTATTTGGGGATACAATTTAAGCAGTGTGATGGAGGTATTGCTTTGTGTCAGACAAAGTATATTGAAACATTGTTGCGGAGATTTGGCCTTGAAGACTGCAAGCCTATTGCTACTCCAATGGAGACAGGTTTGAAGTTGAGTCTTCATGATGCTGGAGATCACTTTGATGTCACACTCTATCAGACAGCTGTTGGTTGCCTCATTTATGTATGCATTACGAGGCCAGACATTCAGTTTGCAGTCTCACAGGTGAGCAGATTTATGCATAGCCCAGGCATTAAGCATTGGCAGGCAGTGAAGCGTATCTTTCGCTATTTGAGTGGTACTCGGCATCTTGGGTTGTTTTATCCCAAGGGGGGATCATTGCCGCCAGATTTACATGCTTTTTCAGATTCTGACTGGGCTGGTTGTTATGACACACGCGTGTCCACGAGTGGTTTTTGCTTCATGCTTGGAAGCTCATGCATATCATGGTTGAGCAAGAAGCAGCCTACTGTGGCCACTTCTAGTTGTGAAGCTGAGTACAGGGCAGCTTTCACAGCTACGGTTGAGTGTGTGTGGCTCAGACGCCTTATGGCTGATTTGGGTGTTGGGCAGCCATCTGCCACCACCATCTTCACTGACAGTCAGAGCGCATTGGCAGTTGCGCGGAACCCAGTGTTCCATGCTCGTACGAAGCACATTGAGGTGCACTACCATTATGTCAGGGAGAGACTCTCTGCAGGAGAGATCAGTTTGGCTTATGTGCCAACACAGGATAACCTTGCAGACCTTTTCACAAAGGCTCTGCCTCGTGAGAAGTTCGAAGCTTTTCGCAAAGCTTTGGGCTTACTCCCTTTTGTGGATTTGTCCACATAGCTAGACACTTCCCTATACATGAGTGCTAGCTCTTGTTCACCGCATCACTCCAGGGGGGATTTGTTACCATATTATAGTAGTGATGTGTGTGAACACACTTAGGACCGCCGGGGCACTTTTTCCCTCACTAGGAGGTTTTTTCCCCCGTGCATTGTATATACGCCCATTATCTTCTAGGGCTTGTTATCTTTCATTTTTGGCACTCATAATACACTACTGTGTTGTGCTCAAGCTTCCTCATCTTCTTGAAGTTGTGTGTGCATTCCTGCAACCCTAATTCCAACACTTACCATGCTTTTCCAATGCTTTGGTGTGGCATTGTCATGGCTTTTCTATAATTTGGTCTTGTAATGCTTTTCTTATAATTCAGTAATTGTCTTATGCAATATTTGTGTTGCTTAAAACTTCAATGCTTTATTCTTAGTGTGTTGCGATATTAATTTCTATAATTTTCATTATGTTGTAATTTCACTCTTTTATCCTCATTTCTTTCTTTAAAACTACTTTAGATAAATGTGTTTTGTAAAACTCCTTTATCCTCATTCCTTTCATCTTGAAAGTCAAAACTTCATAATTGCTATTAATTAAAGTGTAACCTTTGAGAACGAAAGACCTAAGACCTAAGCACTAATGTTTCAAACCTTAGTGAAACTAACGTTTTCGTCCAAAAATCAAAGAGAAGCACCCACTAAAAAATTAATTAATGCATTAGAGTGAAGATTTCTTGGGTGTAAAGGTCAAAAACCTTAACAAAAAACTAAGGTCTAACAAAATTTTAAATGTACAAATAATTTTATTAATCGTGTTATGTTTACTATAATGAAAATTCGTGATTTCATAACCCTTTGTTCGATTATCACCGTATGAGGGCGGGGGATCGTACTACTGCTCACTGACAGAATGTGTTGGTAAGAGAATTTATTATTGTTTTCAATTGTTGTGGGAAGCCTGGAAAATGGGTGGTGAGGAGAAAGAATATGTATTGCTGGAATTCGAAGATGGATGGGTGCCTGCAGCTAACAACCGGTTTTGTCTTTCTGTACGTTCCTGACATATCCCCAGCTTAGCGGATGCTATCAGGGTCTCAAAACTGCACATAATAACTACATGCTTATGATAGGTTTTGAAAAAAGAATACCTCCATTGATCAATGTTCTACTTATTTCCAGGGGTTGGATACTTTGAACCCTGTTTTGGAACTGGAAGATGGCACAAAAATGGTAAGTAAGCTGTCAATTTACTTAGGAGCCTTTGTATGATGTTACCTTCAACAGACTATGAGACCAGGAACTGTTTGTGTGATACATTCAATGACTGTTTTTTAGAATTAGCAGAAATACGTGAAGAGAATCAGATTGCTTGGTAGCATTAAGTACCCGCTATTCACCACATGAACGTGAGTGAGGCATATGTTGAACAACCAATAGGTTTAGTAGTCTGCAGTTCAAAAGGCATTGTGTTGTGTAGAATCGGAAAGGCCTTGTTGGGTTGGAGCAGGCCCCTTAAGAATGCTACCAACGGATTGACGTTGTCAACTATATATTTTTTCGCCCAAGAAAAGATTCTTCAATTACTAAAAAAAAGGAACTTTTTCTTTGGAAGAGCAGCTTACAACTCTTTGAACAAATATAAATGCCTGAATACAAGTGGAGGGGGGGACTCCCTGCAAGGTTGGTTGCTCTCAGAGGAGGAAAACTACATCCTTAGGGGAGCTGGGGGCTCTTCCCCTTCCTCTCTGTTACGTACCTAGTATTGATCCTTGCAATTAGTGGCCTAAGCCGGTAGGGTTAGGGGAGCCTGGGGATTAGGAGGAAGCATGCTAATACGGGTGGCTAAGGTTATTATTAATAAATCCATGTGTAATAGGATGTTTATTTATAGCGGTAGTGGGCACTATCTAAGTGAAACATGGGTTATTGTTGTCATAACCTCACTATCGGTCAAAGTTGGACCAAGAGTCCGGCTACGTGTGTGGTAGAGCATACATCGGCATGCTAAGGGACTTGGCATGATGAAACCTTAGCCCTTGGCTCGAGAGTGGTTCGAAGCATAGAACCTATGGTTGGGAGGTGAGATAGCTTGCACCCCTCTTAGGGGGTTTGTACTAATCACTTGTGTGTGTGTGTTGCGTTAAGGAGATCCATGGGGTTGTAACACTTGGTATCAGAGCGACCTAAATGCGGAAGTTATTGTGATGCATGGGAGAAGGTCTCAATAAGCTTTCCATTATACTTTTCATGGATTTGCAAGATCCCGGTATTTCTACACTCTTGTGCCAAGGTTGATTTGATGCATACTTGTTGAAGGTATCTCTCTATGCCATGCCTAAGTTTTCATCTTAGGAAAAAAAGTTTATGCTTTTTAGGGTTTTGCTGACATGTTAGGTTACATGGATTTTGAGAGAGGGGGAATATGCGAGATTCATGCGTGTAGAGAATGTGTAGAACGAAATTTCATGGAAAACCCTGGTTTTCCTCCCGGTTGGCTGTGTTTATGCTCATTTACGCACCCTCAATATATGTGATAGGTGTGTAGGCATAGGCGTGGAGGAGAGTAAGCAAGGGATAGCCTCAGTTTTGTGTGTAGAAGGGCTGTCCTACAGCCTGTATACAGGCCGAAAGGCTGCTTGTAGGCGGCAGAGGGGGAAGCTTGAAAAAAATCAAAACTGCCAACCTTTTGTGCGGCAGCTCGGGGCTATGCATGATGCGCAATAGAGAGAGTCAGGAGCTCAGATCGGAGCGGCTAGCACAAGTACGCGGCCTACAGAAGGGGAGGAAGGGATGCATGGGGTGAAGTTGGTGCACAGAAGCAGGGCATGTGCTAGTTTGGGGCTGTGCGCAGAGGGGGAAAAAGCACATAGGCCAGCCCTCAAATTTTTTTGTGGGTTTAGACTTCCCGGGTGGGCGCGCGTGTGAGGCTTGAGCATGTGGATGCCATGGACAAGTCACTGTCAGGACAACTGTCAGAAGAGGGACGCTTTGGCCAGCTATTGTGAATTTGTGAGTAGAGGGTGTGCTAAAGATGACGCAACATGTGCTTTTTGGACTTAAAAGAGGGACGCCAACTTTCTATTATAAACAGCCAGTTTTTTTATATAAAGTTTAAAAAAGACAGAGGGTATTGTTTATTAAAGCAAAAAGCATGCAACACTTTATAAACGCATATCTCTTACAACGAACCATAAAAGAGACTCTTACCAGTGATCAGCGTGGGACAAAACTCTGGGTAGCAAAATTCGCACTTCGGTTTTGTACACGGAACGCTAGGTAAGCAACGATCTCAAAATTTTTCACAAGTTTTTTTATGTGATTTCCCCCTTTTCCTTTCTTGAACATCCAGAATCCGTATGTATTTCATTATGCCCTTGTAGCTAGAGAAGAAAACTTTTTCTCCCTATTCATGGTCATGATGACCAGGGAGTAACATGACCATTAGTAGATGGCCACTTGAGATTGAGAGGCATTTGGGCTTGGTAGTTGTGGTTATGGTAGGAGCTCTTGTTTCGTGCAGCACCTTCTAAGTTCTTTCACCTCTCAGGCAGGCATCTGTGGGTGAGAAGGAGCAGACACAAGGGAAAAGCAAGCACTGACAGACATTATGTGTTTATAGCATATTCCAATGGGGAAGCTTGGTTTTCTGTAGGATATATGGTGCTTCCATGCTCCACCAAATGATTACCTCATCATGCAAGGCGTTAATCCTTCACCGTCTGGGGTGGTTGTTTGGGGAGTGACTTGATCTGAGTACATTTCCATCTTTGGAGCAGAACAGTTTGAGTTTTCGTTCATGATTCTTTTGAGATACGTGATGGCTCTTTTCCCTCCATTTGAGGGTACTGTGACCTTCACACCCACGAGGAGCAAACATAGGTGAAGGAGAGTTGTTTGAGTATGTAGCAAGAAGCAGATTTCTTGATAGCTTCTTGATTGGTACGTGCTCATAATGCCTTAGCTGAACAACTCGGACCTGTCATGTGCATGCACATGTACATGCTAATCTCAGGACTAATCCTAGAGTGCAGCTAGATAAAGAAGGATTAAGAACCAGATAGGACGAGAATTTTGGAGCATTGATGTGCAAGATATGGCAAGGGATGGACTGGAGTGGACATAGGGACTTGTTGGCTGAGTGGAAAACCTGAAGAATTTGAGTCGGCTGCAGTAGAGCAGGTCGGGTGCTTCATTAAAGAGATGGGTGTCCAGGCGGTTGGCTGACCAGCAGTCGGTCAGATCTCTAGCTGTCCAAGGCCTATAAAAGGCATGTTTGCTCATTATTTTGTTCATTCAACTCCCTTTTGAGTTGGGTCATAGAACTAGGACTTGTTTAGGTGTTTTACCTTTTCATGGAAGGCAGGAAGGATTTGTACCATATGAAATACTGAATTTCGAGCTCTCTCTCTCTCTCTCTCTCTACTCTCCTTTCTGTTTGCGTTTTTGCATCAACATGTTCTAGAAGGTGTTTAGGGCTAAAAGAAGACTCTCATAGCTTCCGCATGTAACATTGGTATCAGAGCATCAGGCTCAGCAAGGCTGAACATTGATTCAGTCCCATATGAAGGTGTACAGGTCCAAGGTACATGAAAGTGCACAAGTACGAGGCCCAAGGCAAGGAACACAAGACTAGGAAGAGCTCCCACGAGGTTGGTTGGTGGTGTTCCACAAAGCCCAAAGGGGATGGTAGTCCTGTGAGCCAGGAAAGGCTTTCGGGCAACGGTTCCAAGGGAGGATTATCCTCCAAGGGGTGGAGTGAGAGTGCCAGACTCATTTCTCAGGAATGAAGACCAAGACGGTGTTAAGAGATAGGGCAAGAACGGAATGGGGACTGGATGGAACAGATGCATAGATCCTCTTCAGATTTAGAGTGGATTTGGAGACCGAGTCGGCTATTCAGTGAGAAGGTTGCCAGAGTAGGAAGGATGACAGAGGGACTCCAGGAATAGAATGGGATGATGACAGTCATCCAAGAAGCAGTTTGGAATCCCGTCATCAAGTTTAGCAAAGGGGGATGTCATGTCACTTGTCTCACTTTGATCCACTTTCTAACAAGTGTCAGGCCACTCGTCTCGCTTTGGTCCACTTTCTTGCCACATGTCCCAATCTAAGAGATGGGTCCTTCCATAAACTTTATCTCTAAAAATATCCCAACTGGTAGACATTCTGGCATAGGCACTTTGCCAACTCTTGGTATCTGCTCAATTCCAGATGTAATGACGCGAACAGAATTTCCATCGGAGTCGGGCCAAAAATAGCAACTCTCCTAAATTTTAGGAGTGTGGTCCTTTGTATTCTAGGATAATCCCCCATTCCCAAAGCTTGTACTTTCCAAATATTTAGACATCATGGAGTCCACCAGACTCCTTTCATACTGGGAAATGTCCAGGCTGGTGACAAGGGGTGCAAGGAAACCGAGAATCAGTCTCGAGAAAGAAGATCATGGAAGTGTTCAGGGACAGGGCATGAAGGACAAGGGGACAAAGTGGAACAGATGCACAGATCTCTATATCAGAGTTGGAGTGGATTCAAAAACGTAAGGCAAGGTTTTCAATGAAAAGTGCCAGGAAGGCAAGGATGACAGGTATGGGAGACCATATGTGGAGATAGGGGATGATGACAATCATCTAGGGTCGGAAGTTGGAACCCCGTCATCAAGTTTAGCAGAAGGTGATGTCATGGACATGCTAATCCGAGGCTAAATCCTTAATTTGCAACAGATAAACACTAGGGTTAAGCCATTTGCCAGGCTCAGATAGGCTCAAGAAGAAGCTTAGTGTGGACAGAGACGGAGTCGGCCAAATACCTCAGGTCGGTGGAGGATTTAATGAGTTTTAAACTTTTATGTCCACTGAACCTGGTGATAGCAGTTAGCTAGATGGACCGGCAGCCAAAGAGCCTATAGAAGGCATTCACCCAGTTCATTGTAGAATCAACTGACAGAGAGTTTCTAGCTTTAAGCTGGGGATTCAGTGTAGCTTCATGTGGGTAGTTATTTTTAGATGAGTTCGACTCACAAGGGAAGCATGTCGTCGAGAGGATTAAGAAAGAAAGTGAAGCAAATAGAAACACAGATGTTGGCCCAGGTACAAGACTTGTAAATGCTGGAAACTGATGTTTATTGCTGAAAACTGAGCTTGAGGGAAGGCCGTAGGTACTGTATGATGATAAGAAGCAGAAGCAGTCCCTAATGATCTCAAGGGAATGCAGAAAAAATGAGATAAAGTGGGGGAAAGGGGGTTAGTCCTTATATATGTTGGAATATGTGCAATTGTGTGTTTTTGTATCCATTTATGTGTGTAGTTGTGTGTGAATCCACTCTTAGGTGGAGTGGATACGTGTGCATTCAATGTTGGTCTATGAGGTAGATGGACCTCTAGTCCTATATATTGTACCCATCACTTAACTAATATATGCACTTGAGTATTGCGTCCATGTTATCCCCTTTAGTATTGTGAGCACACTCTCTCTCTATCTCTCTCTCTCCCGCTTTATTCATATCCACGTTATGAATATCTTCTACCCTCCGTAGCCTATCTCCTCACTATGCTCTTTGATTAACAAAGTTGGTATCCGAGCCTATCCCACCTCTTGAAGTCCCCATCAATCCGGCTTTTGGGTCAGCTCGATTTTGCTATTCATCGCGTGAGGAGGCAAAACCACTCAGAAGGAGCTCATGATTGGTCTCCGTTTGCCATCATGAATCCTCCGTGCAAAGCCAACTGTTTCCACGGCTATTGACGCTCAACGTCTACTGTTAATCCAATTCTAGGATTAACAAGAGCTACCGCCATTATCTTATATCAAGGAGTCATGGTAGATACACCAAAGGGTCATACATTCAAGATATGAAGCAATAGTGTCCAAAGCTACAACTTGGATGGGCGCCCGTAATGGTGTGATGGAGTATTTATGGCGATATCCGCTTCAAGAGCGTGTGGTAGCAAGTTAGGATGAAGTCCTGACTCCTAAGTGATGTACTTTATGGATATATTATGAGAGTAGTCATTGTAATAGCATTAGGCCTCTTATGAGCCTAAAGTGTTCGGCCAGCCATAGTTTACGTGAGTGTGAACACTTATGGCCATGTATATAAGTGAATCTCTCTCATAATACAAGATACTCTTCCATTGTGCAATTGAGACTTGCTCTTGCTAATCTCTCTCCCTATTGCATACTAGTGATTGTGTGTGAGTGAAGTGAGGTGAGAGGAGGGATGAGGATCCATAGTGCAACGCGGCGGTGTGACAACGCTCGCGGGGAGACACGGTGGAATTGCTTCTTAAAGAGTTGTAGAGCTTGGAGACCTCAAGGGTTACGAGCTCGGCCATTGGAAAGATTCTCATGATAGTTGCAATTCACCGAGTAATCTCTTAGGGTGAGCCATAAAATTTTTGGCACCGTTGCCGGGGAGCCATCTCTTGGCTTTTTCTATCGTTTTGTCTCTAATCTACGCATAACCCATTGCCCATTATCTTGATTAATGGTTTCCCATGAAAAAGATGTGGATTTGATGGTGATTTGTGTAAGATTTGGTGTAGAATAGCTCTCTTTTTTGTTTTTGAAAATAATGCTTTTTACTTAATTTTTAGATTAATTTGTTGTTTTTGTTGTTGTTTTGGTGGTTTTTCATATTCTTAGGGTTTGCACATAGTGTGTATTAGGCTTAGTTTGCATCCATTGCATCAAACAATGCAATAAAATGCAATTTTTAGTGAATGTTAGCTCTCTTTAGTTTAAACATAGAACTAAGATCATTAATTTTAGTTTAATTGTGTGTTTTTTTGTTGAAATTGTTTGGATTAGAGTGTTAGCAAGCATTAGGAGTAGCTTAATCTTTTATTTAAAAAAAAAACCATAAAAAAACTCTTGAATTTGACTAATTTCTCTTAATGGATTGGTTTTTGTCATTAAGGGTGATTAATCTTGTTCAAAAGGCTAAAAAATTAGAAAATGTGTTAATTGGGGTCTAAATTGATTATATGAGTAGTCAAAATTGGAGTTTTTGAGTGTTTTGAGATCATCAAAACACCTAATCACATCAATTTTTCATCAATTGAAGAAATTTGATTCTCTTTGTTTAATTTTACCTTAAAAGAGGAGACCATAATTAAGAGTCTACTTAATCTTTTATTTTAGATTAATTTATACAATTGTTGATGCACAAAGATTAGCATTTTCTTGCTCTATCTAATGCTGTGCTCAATTGTGTGAATTAATTAGAGATTAGTGGTTAATTAGAGTCCTTGATTAGTGTAAAAGAGGAAAAGATTAGTGAAAGGATTGATGTTAGATTAATATTTAATCACTTTTTTACATAACTCATTGAGGCTAATGAGCATTCAATGAGTAGATGCTCATGAGTTGTCAAAATTGTCCATTTTGGGAGTCATTTATAAAGGGTGTAAGGGGTGTCGTTAAAAGGTTGACCTTTTTGATTTTCACTTACTTTTTTGAGAAAATGCGCGAGCCATATTCGGGCTACTTTTTGAGGGTCTAAACAATAAAATCACGGACGACTCAAGGAAACAAAGTTGTAGTATTTCAAAAATACAACTCCCTCATACAGAGTTTTTTAAGATTCCTTTTAGAACACCCTCAAAACGTGCTGCGAAACAAGGAAAAAATTCTCGGAAATTTTTTCCGACTTGAGATAGTGATGGAAAATAGGTTTTAGGTATAGCGCCTAAGCTAATTAGGGCAAACAGACACTCGTTTGATCCAACGAAGAGTACGCCAAGTCTTTTGAGGCTGTAACGGGCTGTGGGAAAGTATAAAAAGCAAAAAAATAGAAATAAAAATTTTAATTGCTCATTAAGGAGCATTTAGGTATTCCGACATAGCCACGATAGAGGGAGTGCCAGGGATCATACAAGGACTAAATTCAATGGCTGTCATCTTCGAGCCATTAAGATCTATGCCGCCAATTCACCTCCCCATGTCATTGGCCATGCCTATAATAAGCGTGTCATCAGGTTTTACACCCCAAATGACTTCGATTCCACCGGGCTTTGGTCCCTTGCCTAACATTCCCGCAAATCCTATAAGTACCAATCCTTTCCTGGATGCCCACACTTTGGACATATTGACTAGTCTAGGAAGGGGGTGGCCCAAGGACTCACTGAGTCTCTTCCAACAAGAGCACTCACATACGTTCTCAGTGATTTATATAGAAATACGGCCGTACAAATTTTCAAAATTATGGGTAAATATGATGGAACAATAGACCCTGTTTAATTCATTTAAATGTTTGAACAGAGATGTGAAGCCTTTGGAAATCCCAACTTCCCCAATAAGATACATGCGTTGAACTTATGCTTAGAGGGAAAAGCTAGTCGATGGTTCATCGCATTGATGCCGGCGATCAAGACCAACTTCAAAACCTTAAAATCAGCCTTTATACATGGCTTTTTCAGACAAGGTGATCGGTGGAGTGCAACAATAGAACTTTATTCAATTGAGCGTCAACCAAATGAATCCATTAGAGATTTTATCCTTAGGATATAACTCTTGGACTCACGTTGTGAGTCATGGGAGAGATTAAACGATGTTCAATTGAGGAGATGTTTCATGATAGGCTTGAAGAATAACAGCTTACACAACTTGATCATTGTATCCAATCTGGAAACATTCGATCAATGTTGTAAAGAAGCAATACGTTTAGATGACAACATGCTAGAAGATGATCATGCTCCGAGGTGTTCCTCATCTAAACCGAAGTTAAGACAAAATAAAGATCGATCTCGGAATTGACATTCCCAGAATTTTATGCAGCCTTGCTTAAAACCTTACAGCAAACATTCTTAAGAGAGGATGAAAACCTTCAAAACCAAACATCCTTAATGCCTCTAAAAGTGAGGAACGAAATAGTACAATTACTACGATCATTCCAATCCTCATTGTGTATACAAGGCACATGTCCTTCTATACTGTATATATTGTAAAACCTTTGACCATGATACTAAAAAATGTCCCACTTCATCCACAATGTACTCAAAACCTCTATCTCCTGTGTACCAAACAGAAACAGTCCAAAGGGTAGAAACTGCTTAGGAAGCAGTTAATCGAACACTTCAATGTTTCTATTGTCGTGGACCTCACAAGGTGGCAGATTGTGCAGTTTGGAGTACTTCCATGCCCATAGTCATTGACACCTTGCGACCAATGTGTGAACGATGTTGCATTGATCACATGTTCCAAGTTGCATCAATGTAGCTTGTCTCACAAAATACAACTCTCAACATCTTAAGTGTATAAAATAGACAATTGGTCACGATGCCTTTGAATGTGCTTATACGCTTACAAGCCAAGGCACGAGAAATAGTCAAAAGGAACGCAAAAGACAATATCACATGGGTAGAAGAACATGCTTCAAAACAGAACCCAAAAGAAGGAGCAAAACCTTCTAAAACCAAGAAAAACAAAGGACACCAAGCTGTTGAAACCAAGGTCGAATTAAAAGACAGGGAAAAGGAGTCTGTAGAGGACATAAGCAAGGGACATAAACACGAAAGAGCCAAAAGCTATACATGATACAGAAGCATTCACCTCAAAGACTACCACACAAACCTCAACATCCATACGTGTGACACAGGATACAAAAACGCAAAAGAAAATTCGATCTCGTTGCATGGGTAAACATAATGAAAAACGGATAAACCAAAGAAAGTCAGAGAATGAAACAAGTTCTAGTATATCACTAAGTGAGGATGAAACAAGTTCTTACTCTACGCTCAGTGCACCACATAGACCAATCAAAAAACTAGAACCCACCCAACCACCCCAAATGGATAATAATGATCACATGACGTATGTGGAATGCAAAAAGCAAGCTCAGGAGAGCTTGCTTAGCTTGGTTGAATGTCTTACAGGGTCACCGGTTGTGATTGAACCTCATAATGCCAAACCTAAAACAGCAACCAAGATACAAAGCCTAGAGGAGTACCGCTTTCCCTTTCAAGAGGAAGATATACTCTCTACAGAAGAGTCATTTGAAACAGACTGTACGAACTATAGGCTTGAGAAAGCACGTGAGGAATTCGATAATTCCCTTACAAGATTAAAACAGTCTCTCAAAACCTCATTCGGAGGAATGCTCTTCTCTCATGATAAAGCCAGCATCACATCAGTACTTGCACCTTTAATGGCTCATCCTGAGTTATGCAAAGACATAATGAACTCCATAAAACAAGACTGTGAGGATTCGCAAGCTCCCAAACAACCCTCATTAAGAATTGTCAGAGGGCCAAGTGTGCCAGTGTATGCATTGGGTACTCATGAAAAAGCTGAGACCCAAACAGAGGATGAAAGTGAATGGGAATATGAAACAGACACAAGATCTGAAGCTGAAACAATAACCGAAACACCCATGGTTCTTTTGGAAGATTCTATCATGGTATGGTTGGATTTCCATACAAGCAATGATGTTCAGCGCAAATGCGCATTGATTAGCCCTCGAGCAAGTCATAACATCATGACAATAGACACTTGGGTGTCATTGGGACAACCTAAACTCATTCCTACAAGCAATAGTCTTGCAAAAGGAACCAATGAACAAAACATTGAAGTTTCAGGTTACTTTAGATACACTACTCAAACAATCGATGGTGATATGGAATTTACATTTCATGTTACCCTAGATTCCCTTAAGTATGATGTCTTCTTTGGTGGACCTTGGATAAGTGAATCGTTATATTCACTAGATGAATCCATGGAAACAGTCACCTTGAACACTCCTACAGGCAATGTACAATTGCTATTAACGGGAGGAAGAAACCTTGCAGGAGCTGAAACTTCCAACATATCTTACTGAAAAGATCCCTAGGATTTTCGTTGGATTGGAAATTTCAAATAAAATCACCATAGCTCAAGCACAGCTTTATTCAACACAAGAACACAATCTCATGACCCTTGAGCTATGGGATTTGTTAGGTCAACAAACACTCACGGCACATCCTGAAAGGATTAACTTTACACAAGACTTGAACATGTCCTGTTTGGAGTACTTTGAACATACAATGTATATTGAAACTAATCTCCTTACTTGCAAGTTTTTTGTGGTTGATTAACTTTGAATGAAGAGATAAGATTACCCTAGCTCGCTGAAGCTCCCGCCTCCACCCTGCACTGCGCGCCCGCCTGTACGCCTCCCCTCTCTCTGTCGCCTGTTCGCCCCCCACCTCTCCGCCTGTTCGCCTCTCCACCCCCCGCCTGCCTTCGCTCCCCTCTTCTCGCTGTTGCGCCCCCTCCTGCCTCGCTGCTGCGCCTCCCCCCTCCTCGCCATTTCGTCCCCCCCTCCTAGCCGCCTCTTCGTATTTTCGCCCCCAACCCCCTCTTCGCCTGTTCGCCCCCCCCTCCCCTTTGTCGCCTGTTCGCCCCCCACCTCTCCGCCTGTTCGTGCCCGCCCCCCTTCTGCAGCGCCCCGCCTCCCCTCCCTTTCGCTTTGTTGCCACCCCCCCCCTCAGGGCTTCTCCTTCGTTTTCCCCCTCTCCCTCCTCTTTCGTGCTGTTTTTCACCCCCCAGGGGGTTTTGTTTTTCTTCATTTTCATCCGGTCTTCCGCCTCTTTGGGTGCAGCCCGTTTCTTGCAGGTTTTCCGCATTCGCCTTGCCTTCGCCTTCGCCTGAGCTTCAGACTCTGATGGAGACTCCTCCCGCCTCGCCTCAGAGGGACTCATCCGCAGCCCCCTCGCCCGCCCCCGAGGACATCCCCATCAGGCTTTCTCTTTCGCCGGAAGAGGAAGCGAGCCTCACCGCAGAGGTGGAACGCCTCCAGGCTCATTCCACCATCTGCCGTATAGTCGGCACTCGCCCCAGCAGAGGGGAGATCAGGGATCTTCTTCAGGCTCGCCTTCTTGCAGATGTGGGCAAGATCTTAGATGTACAGCTCCTGGGCCAGGGCCATTATCAGATCGAGTTCGAGGCCGCCCAGAGCGTTGCCAAGGTCCTTGCCATGAGTCCTCTGGACATCAGGGGTGCTCGGGCTTTCTTCAGACCTCGGCAGCATGGATTTGACCCAGCAGCGGCGGAGCAGGGAGAGCGCCTCTTCCATATTACAGTTTGTTTCCCTGGTCTCCGTCGGGAGTATCTTCCGCTCCTCTCCAGGCTCGGAGCATTGGTGGGCTCGGTACTAGAGACGGGCCCCTCAGCAGCTTCAGTGGTGGCCAGAGCAGCTGGGCTACCTTCGGTCAGAGTGTTGGTGTCTGACATCTCCTCCCTTCCTAAGGTCATTCAGCTACCTAGGATAGGGGGGGGGGTGGATAGATCAGAGAGTGGAGTTCTCAGGGCTCCCGAACCAGTGCTTCATTTGTAGGCAGGTCGGTCATCTGGCCAAGGCCTGCCCTCGCAGGAGACCTCGACCCTCACCACAGCAGCAGGCTACTGATGGCCCGCCCACAGATTCGGCTCGGCAGGCTGCCTCAGGGACACCTGCTCAGGCCACAGAGACCTCGGAGTGGTAGCCTGGACAGGGGCGCCGCCGAGGGAGACAGCCACAGCAGCACGCACAGAGACCGCTGCAGCAGCAGCCACAGTCTCAGCCTCACTGGGTTCCCGTGAGGAACAGCTTTGCTCCCCTTCAGGAGGAGACCCCTGCAGCGACCGAGGACCAGGAGATGCCAGCTCCCCCTCCTTCACCCCCCCCACCCCCGTCCCCTCCCACCGCCTCGCTTCCACCTTCGCCTCCTCCCGCCCCTGCTCCGGTTTCGGCAGCGGCTCCCTCTCCACCTCCCTCGCCTCCCCCTCCTCCCCCTCCGCCCGCCTCACCTTCCCGGGAGACCCTGGCAGTTCCCTGGCGCTCACCTGCAGTCCGGAGAGCGCTGAGCACTGACCTCGCTCGAGCATCACAGAGGAGACCTATGCCGATTAGGGCCTCACGGATTTCATCTATCCGCAGTCGGCTGAGTCGCCTTGGCATTAGACAGCGCTCGGAGGCCTTTGATTATACCTTTACACGGCTTTTTGGAGCAGAGGGCCCCCATGAGCCAGCACCCATTCGAGTTCATGTAGTGATACCTCCGGCCCGCGGGGAGGAGGCACTAGACTCAGCGGTGGCCTTCTCGTTCCCTCTATGTGGACCTTGTGATCGGGAGTGGACTCTAGAGCTCGCTCTCAGCACTTTGAAGACTCAAGCAGTTGAGTTTTCTCACCACATGAGCGATCTGGAGGTGACTGATGTGATAGGCCGACTTTGGGAGTTGGCTCATTTTTTCTTGGATCCCGGGAGTGTAGATACCTCAGGGATTCGGCATTTGGTCGTGCGCATAGTGGCAGACTTGGCACGCGACCCTGGATATGTGAGTATACACGAGGTTTCTTTGTCAGAGCAGGAGGCAGTCGCCATGGGCCACAGCCACCACTGGCGCCTGATCCGGGATTCTTGCAGTACACCGGGTGGGCAGATTCGCAGCCGTTCGGATGGGGACTACTCTCCATCCAAGCCGCTTGCGAAGGCCCGCCGTACGGCTGAGACAGCATCCACCTCAGCAGGGCATCCATGAGGATCATCTCATGGAATGTACAGGGCCTTGGCGGAGCACACTTTATACGCTATCGAGGTTGCTTGAGGCAGGAGCTTCAGAGATGCCTGGTTGGTGGCAGCATTGACATTTTGATGATGCAGGAGCACCACTTGGGTGAGAGCAGGATCCGGAGATATGGTTCGGTGATGCCTGGTAGATGGGACACTTTTTGGTCTGCAGGGTTTGGTCCTTTGGGTGGACAGGGAGGAGTATGCATGGTTATTGCAGATGTATGGCGGTAGGCCATTGTGGATCGAGGGATCATTGTGCCTGGTAGAGCACAGTATGTCATTCTGAGGATGCATGATGAGCTATTGGGTGTGCTCAACATCTATGCGCCCAATCATGCTAGTGCCAGAGCAGAGTTCTGGACTCAGGTTACAGATGCATTGCCAGAGGCCGCACATTGGTGTGTTGGGGGAGACTTCAACATGCTTGAGGACCCGGCAGATAGGGTGGGGGGCAGTCATGTTATAGTGCACGGCACGGAGCTTGCAGCTTGGGACCGGTTTTGCAT
Source organism: Cibotium barometz (assembly GCF_041138505.1). NCBI lineage: Eukaryota > Viridiplantae > Streptophyta > Polypodiopsida > Cyatheales > Cibotiaceae > Cibotium > Cibotium barometz. The sequence goes on from NC_141070.1 coordinate 8,779,328, forward strand.
GTCACTGAGGATCACTGATGCATGGCAGCATGGGGCTTTCTCCCGGTCTCAGGACAGTCTTAGTTTCTCTCGGTCGGATCGGCGGCAGGGAGGGACTAATCTATCACGGATTGATCGCTTTTATGTGGGCAATTGGTTAGGGGAGCGAGGGGGCTCCGTCGGCATTCTCGCTGGCACCTCATTTTCAGATCATGCGCCAGTTATATTGACATTGGAGGAGGGGACACGGGAGCCCAGCTTGCAGTTGAGGATCCCAGAGAGGGTACTTGCAGATCCCAGTCTCGCTGAGGACATTGAGAGGATCTGGCATGATAGTCAGTGCTTTGACAAGGATGCAGCGGGCCAGTGTGCCCAGGGATTCATTGATCTTAGCTCTTTTCTACACGCTGCAGCCTTGACACGACTGGGAGAGATTCGCGAGCGGGAGCAACGGCTGAGACGCAGCCTTGCTTCGCTTCAGCGCCTTCAGGAGCAGCAGCCTGCATGTGAGTGGGTGGCGTCCCAGCTGAGCCAGGCACGCCAGGAGATTAGAGAGGTAGAGGACCAGAGACATGAGTTTTACTATCGTCGTCAGGCCTCTCAGTGGACGCAGCTTGGTGATAGAGTGACTGGGGAGTTTTTTGAGATCACTGGACCCCGTCATGCGCGAGCAGGAGTCCGCCAGCTTGGTAGAGACCGGATGGATCGGTAGCTACTGAGCTCGGGGAGATCAGAGCCATTGCCACTGCTTTTTATAGTGACCTGCTTTCAGCGGAGCCAGCCACTGAGGATCGAGATGTTTGCAGACAGACTGTGTGGGCCCATGTGCAGAGGAGGGTCACAGACCATATGCGTACAGTTCTAGGTGCGCCTCTGTCAGAGATTGAGCTTGCCGAGGCCTTGAGGGTCCTGCCGCGACATAGTTGCCCAGGGGAGGACGGACTGACGCCGGCCTTTTTTATGCGCTATTGGGACCTTTTGGGGCCAGGCCTCCGCAGGGGCTTTCAGCATGTTTTGGACACTGGGGTGATGCCGCAGAGCTTTTCAGAGGGCTTGATCTATCTTATCCCCAAGGGGGAGGGAGTATCAGATGACATTCGGCATTGGAGGCCTATTACGATCCTCAATACTGTCTACAAGGTCTTAGCAAAGGCCTTGAGTTTGAGGATCCAGCCCTTCCTGGGGGAGTTGATTCATGCTACTCAGACAGGATTTGTCAAGGAGCGCAGTATCCTTGACAACATCTTTACTTTCTGGGAGGCGACGGCCTGAGCTAGGTTTCTTGGCGAGGACTTGGTCGTGATGCTTCTCGATTTTGAGAAGGCATACGATAGAGTTGATTGGGGATTCTTAGAGGGCACTATGCTTCGCCTGGGCTCTGAGCCAGGATGGATCAGAGGGGTGGCAGCTCTGTATTCCACAGCTCGCAGCCAGGTGCTGATTGCAGGAGGTCAGGGGCCGAGTTTTGAGCTGACCAGATCAGTCCGTCTCAGGGGTGTCCTCTCGCCCCTTTCCTTTTTCTCTTCTTTGCAGAGGCTATGAGTATGTATTTGACGGCAGAGGAGGTTGGTTTGAAAGGACTTCAGCTCCCAGTCCGGGGGGAGGATTTGCTTGATGCTGAGTTTGCAGACGACACGGGCTTATTTTTGCATGGCCAAGAGGCCAATCTTATTCGGGCAGAGCAGTCGCTCCAGGTTTTTAGTGCAGCTTCGGGAGCATTGATCAATTGGCGCAAGACAGTGGCCTTTTGGATCAGTAGTGCTCCCACTCCGGCATGGAGCCCGGACCCCGGTTTTAGATGGATTCCTCCAGGCACAGCAGTGCGGTATTTGGGATGCCAGATTGGCCTCGATTTGTCACCTGAGCAGCAGATTGCCCCGCTTCTTCTGAGCATTCGGAAGAAGCTATTGTATTGGAGTACAGCTCGACTATCCTTGGCTGGGAGGGTGGTGGTGGCAAATCAGGTGCTGTTAGCGACCATGTGGTACATTACGTCTTGGTGGATTTTCTCGAGCTCTTGCATCAGCCAGGTACAGAGGCTGATCAGGAACTTTCTGTGGTCTGGGTGGGACGGTTAGCCAGCTCGGGCAAAGGTTGCATGGGCAGTTATTACACTTTCGCTGGCTCAGGGCGGTTTGGGCATTATAGATCCAGTCGATCAGAGTAGAGCCTTATTGGGGAAGCTTATTGTTCGGGGGTTGCTTCCAGGCGTTGAGCCTTGGAAAGAGCTCCTCTTGCAGCGACTGCAGGCTCGGGCGCCCCCTGCAGGGGGTACTTGGGCACCAGAGATTCGCTGGATCTTCATAGAGATGAGGAGGACAGGCCTCAGTAGAGGATGGGAGGACAGATTTGCTTTGAGTATCCTGAGAGCTTGGGAGCTGCTGAGACCGGGGCTCTCTCAGCGGCCTCCTTCTTGTGTTGAGGAGCGGGCCAGGCAGCCGCTCATCTGGAGCCCAGCGGTTCGTACGGAGCAGGGTCATATGCTGGGTTCTCGGCCTCGTCTAGCCTGGGGACCTTTAGCGGCAAGCCCAGCTCGTAGTTTTGGAGACTGGCAGGCTTTCTGCAGTCTACCAGAGGAGACCCAGGTGGAGAGGCTGAGTCACTTCAGAGGGGGGTTGATTATGAGGGATGATATTCAGGAGGCACTTACAGAGGAGTGGTTCACACCTTTCGAGCCAGTGGCCCCACGGTGGATGGGAGCCTTTACACAGTTGGAGATCCTGATTGCTGTCAGAGCTAGCACTGAGGATGGCAGAAGCCTCTACTATGAGATTCAGGATGAGGGCAGACTCCAGAGAGTGGAGGTGGAGTCGCCTTTGGTTGCAGAGTGCACCTTTCAGAGGATTCGGGTAGTGGCTGCCGCTTCTCGGAAGTGGCATATTGACCCCGACCCTGCTGATGTGCTCCCGGACTGGCGCATATGGGCATATGCAGTGCGCCCCTTGGCCCGGCTACAGTGGGACCCCGGGGAGTACGAGTGGCAAGATCCTTATGCATCCCTTGAGGCCACAGAGATCACCTTTTTCCAGTATACTGTTCGGCTAGGACGGCATATTTTGACGGCGAGGAGGACGGTTTCTCCAGCGGCAGCGGGGCATTGGCGATTGCAGGGACTCTCACAGGAGTTCCTGGAGGATTTCTGGGCTCGGCTCTGGGCTAGTCGACAGGCCCGCACGATCTCGGCTTTTCAGTGGCTGGTCGCCCACAGGGGCTCAGCAGTTGGCACTTGGCTTGTTTACAGCGGTCTTCCGGCGGCCTGCGTCCGATGCGGCCACCCTATGGAGACACAGAGACATTGCCTTTGGGACTGCCCTCAGGCACAACAGATTTGGCTGCGGATGCTGCGTATCCTGGCCCCCCTCTCTCCAGAGGGTATGTTTACGTGGGGTGCCGCTGCTTGGTCGACTTCGTCAGGGCCTGCTATGGGCTATGAGATGGAGCAGGGCAGTCAGGCCATCAGATTTATTAGAGGCCAGCCTCGCCTGGTTCCGGCACCGGATTTCTCGTCCGCCAGCTGGACACAGGAGAGGGATTTACGATGGGAGCTCCTCAGCAGCCTCACCATCTGGTTCACCTGGAGGGCCCGGTGCTTTACGGCCTTTGAGGAGAGATTAGAGCCACCAGCAGAGACTGTTCGGGGGATTTGGCAGGAGTTGATTCACACCCTGCGAGGACAGTACGACCGCAGCCGGGGAGACTCGGATGAGGCGATCTTACGGCGCCAGGCCTTTCACACCACTTGGCGCTGCGGCCCGTTCTACACCCTACACACGGGATCCCCCCGTTGGCACTACAGGCCACCTGTTTGGCTCTTCCCCCCCCCTATTGTATGATTTAGCCGCTCAGTTCTTTATATTGATGCTTGTATTTTGCAGCACCTAGGGAGAGTCTCCCGGGCTGCCATGATGTATTCACTGCTCTTCTCTCTCTTAGGAGCAGGAGAGATCTTTTGTAGCCTTACGGGCGTTTTTACATAACTAATGAAAGGATCTTTTCTCGGAAAAAAAAAAAAGTTTTTTGTGGTTGAGTATGTGTTGGAAGCAGATTTAATCTTGGGGCATAAATGGACTGTTGCTGTCCAAGCACCACTGTGCGTTGCTAGTGATAGAGTCATCATGATGATCAACGACAAAAAGTTGACAATACCATACTGCCAGGAAGAGGATCCAACTTTAATGGATATATATGATGCTGAACGCAAAAGGATACAAGCCTCTTCCACAAAAGCCCCTCTACACAATGACCTACCATCTGCATCAACAACCAACTCCGATAAAGTCTCTACTCCTTCAACCCCATCCTCACCTATGAAGTTGGATGCCAAAACCTTGCAATCAGCATCTATTCTTGAAGAAGTTCCTAGAGCCCACCAACCATCTATCTCTAACATGGAACTCAAAGGAAAGACCCCGGATCCTATGCATCTTCATCAACAAACCTCATCAAAGGAGATAACCACATGCTCAAAGGCCTCGTCATCGACAGCCACTCCACAAGAGACTCTAACCTCATCATCATCAACAATGCCCATGAGTCTCAAACCAGCCTCAGCACCAGCCAAAGGCAAGGTGTCACCAGCCTGGACATTTCCCAGTATGAAAGGAGTCTGGTGGACTCCAGGATTTCTAAATATTTGGAAAGTACAAGCTTTGGGAATTGGGATTATCCTAGAATACAAAGGACCACACTCCTAAAATTTAGGAGAGTTGCTATTTTTGGCCCGACTCCGATGGAAATTCTGTTCGCGTCATTACATTTGGAATTGAGCAGATACCAAAAGTTGGCAAAGTACATATGACAGAATGTCTACTAGTTGGGATATTTTTAGAGGTAAAGATTATGGAAGGACCCATCTCTTAGATTGGGACATGTGGCAAGAAAGTGGACCAAAGTGAGACAAGTGGCCTGACACTTGTTAGAAAGTGGATCAAAGTGAGACAAGTGGCCTCACACTTGTCACTTCAGCTATTGTGTGGCTCTCCACTTGTCATTGTATTTTAGCTCATGGGAAGCCCAAATCTATAAATTGGAGCCCTCTCTCTTCATTAATAGAGGCTCTCTTGTTGCACACTAGCCTCTACCACCATTACAGGCTGCCCTAATGATGGCTACTCTCTTTCTCTCTCACTTGAAGGCTGCCCATGAAGAATACCGGCTGTTGGGGACTGTTTTGGAGGCTTCCATCGTGAAGAAATACTGAAGGCAAGGGTATTTAATCATTTATTATGATTTCTAGTCATTGTACTTGTTGTACCAGCCTTTGTACCTGTTGTATCAGCATTTGTACTTGATGTACCTGCTATACCAACCACCATACCAGCTGTACCAACCACTGTACCTACTGTACCAACCATTGTACCTGCTGTATTGGTTGAATGTGTTAGCACTTTCATCCCCAGTTTCTGCTCTTTATGGTGTCCTTTTGGTCCCATTTGCATGGCCCTTGATTGTGGGCTGGCCACCCCTATTTTACATATTTTTTTGGGATTTTTCCCAGCCCTTTTGGTATTTTACCAGTCGGCCAGCTCATATGCTCCAGTCGGCCAGCATATTCAGCTCCAGTCGGCCAGCCCTCCTCACCTATAAATAGGTGGGGCTGGCCTCTCTTGTTTCATTCAGTCTTGTACTTATTTGCTCCCTCACTTATGAGACTATCACTGTCTCTTGCTTGGGACTGTTTTGGTTCAGTATATTCAGCATAGTTTGCTCCATATCTCTTTCTCTCTTGCACTCTCTGTTCAGCACATTCTAGTGCCACTCTGCTTCCGCTCTGTGCACTCTTTCATGGTATCATCGCTCTAGGTTTAGCAACCTTTCTGCTGCCCCAGATTCAGCCCTGTTTTCAGCACCACCTCCTCTGCGTTTTCTTCCAGATCCATAGCTTTTTGCTGCTGCGTTTTCTGGACAGCACTCTGCTGGTCAGTTTTTCTTCAGATTGGCTTCACCGATTCAGCCGTCTGGCTCTTGGAGATCAGCGTTTCATTGCCCACTTGGAGATTGGACTGCAGGCGGCCTGTTTTCTACAGGATAGCACTTCTTCATTGCTGCGTTTTCCTCTCCAGTGGTTCTTTCCCTTTGCAGAGGGGGCTTGTGGTGTTGCAGGCTTTGGTGGCACTCTTGGTACCTGTGGAGGACACCTTTTCTTCAGAGATCGTGCGTTTTTTTTCTTGAGGAGAGCCCAAGCTACTGTCTTTGTTGTTGCCTTTCCCTCTTGCACCCTCTTACAGCATATTCCTTGGCCGTGTCTGGCTACCTTTTCTCTCTATATCAAATCCGCATTTTTTGCTTCCCTCTTCTAGTGACCTCAAGGTTGGAGGTACAGTCGACAGAAGCTTCTGCGTTTTTTGCTACAGGAGGATTCTCGGGTGCTGTCCAGCCTCTTAGGGCTGCGTTTTGGTGGGAGGAAAGACCCTATATCAGCGTTTTCTGATTTGGACAGTTTTATCTTATGAGAGTTGGTCCTATTGATTGGATCAATGATGACAACTTCAGATTTGGCTCCCGTACCACTCTCTTGTTATTTCCTTGATGAGGCAGACAAGTTGGATGGTGGTAACTTTCAGTCATGGAAGTTGCAGGTTACTTCTATTCTCAGGGAGTATGGTTTGATGGAGTTTCTCTCGTACAAGAATCGGTGCTTGCCGGACCTTGCCTCTGCGGAGGATGTGTGTCGGTGGAGGAAGACTGACGGACAGATCTATGGCTTTCTCCTCCTGAATTGTCAGGATTCGGTTCTTCGACACTTCATCTATGCTCCTGATGATGCTTCTACCTTCTATGTGTGGCAGTTGCTTTGTGACCTGTATGGTGATGCCAGTGATCGGCAGATGCTTTCTGCTTCTGGGTGTTGTGCAACCAGTGATTTTGTGGATACTTCTTTTGGAGATGTTCCTGCAGCGAAGGATATTGGGCCAGTTTTGCTCATTGCATCTGAGGAGTTTGTTTCTCCTGTTGCCCTGCCTTCAGTTTCCGTGCATACTTCTCCTTGCCAGGATGATATCTCTGGTAATGTTTTTGAGGAAGAAAATGGGCTATCTTTGCTCACAACTTCTGAGGGGGATTTTTCTCCTATTGCTTCGCCTCCGATTCTTTCTTCGACAACCAATGACCAGGATGTGTTGCTGGTCCCTTTGCCTTCTATGGAGGAGCCTGCTTCTACGCTCTGTGATGCTATTGAGGAGGCTACTACTACTTCAGTTACTGCTACAGTGAATGTTCCTATTTCCCTTACTCTATGTGAGGATTTTGGATCGTGGTCAGGTATGTCCGTGACCGTGCCTGGGGCACAGTGGTACTTCCAGGGATTGAAGGATTGGGATTTGGATTTGGTTGGGCGTGTGGAGTCCCGACATCAGTTTTCGAAGGGGGCAGTTGAGTTCTTACATCTGGCGATGCCGACCTTCGAGGAGGGTGCTATTATACAGCATTTGGCTACTCTTGGTACAGAGTTGGAGCAGATGGACTCTATTTCTTTTGAGGGTATTATCTTCTTGGAGCTACAGGCTTCTAGGGATTCCTGTGACACTGTGTTTATATTTGGCTTTGGCACCGATATTTGGAGCAGCACGATACAACCTTCATGGTTGATTTCTTCTAGCAGAACAGTGTACCTGGCAGCTTGTACTGTTACTCTTGTAGCTGAGTTGCTGTGGAGATTGCTTGTGGAGCTTTCCTGGTACCTGTTGGTGCTGCTTTCTTTTGTCTTTGACAGAGGACGACTCCTCATCTTCGGATTCTCGGAGTTTGTTCAGCATCTGGTGCTGAGAGGGGGTGTTAGCACTTTCATCCCCAGTTTCTGCTCTTTATGGTGTCCTTTTGGTCCCATTTGCATGGCCCTTGATTGTGGGCTGGCCACCCCTATTTTACATATTTTTTTGGGATTTTTCCCAGCCCTTTTGGTATTTTACCAGTCGGCCAGCTCATATGCTCCAGTCGGCCAGCATATTCAGCTCCAGTCGGCCAGCCCTCCTCACCTATAAATAGGTGGGGCTGGCCTCTCTTGTTTCATTCAGTCTTGTACTTATTTGCTCCCTCACTTATGAGACTATCACTGTCTCTTGCTTGGGACTGTTTTGGTTCAGTATATTCAGCATAGTTTGCTCCATATCTCTTTCTCTCTTGCACTCTCTGTTCAGCACATTCTAGTGCCACTCTGCTTCCGCTCTGTGCACTCTTTCAGAATGGAGAGTTGTACTTGCTGTACCAGCTCTATTGCATGAAGACCCGTGGTTTTGGGGAAGAATCAATACCCACATGGAGGTATATGGATTATGTTGTTGGCTCGGCATTTCTACAGCCTATGTTCTGGCTTGGTAGCCTCATGTTGGGCTGTGTTATGGCATTTGTATATGGATAATCCGGCATCTCCCATGGGGAGAGTAAGGCCCTCAAAGCTTGTACATGATATTATTCTCCTTGGGTGATAAAATACTCCAAGGGGGGGGTCGGTCCATTCCGGCCTCTATGTGGTGTTACATGTGCAAGTATCACGTGCATCCCGCACTTGGATGCCACGTAGACATTTCTGTACAGAAGGTGCAAGACCTGGGATGGTGAACTGGTCCCATGTGAGCCCAGTCCAGGACGAGTCAGCCAGGGATCCATCTCAGTCGTCCAAGGTCAGGTGTGCATTGTCCTGCACATGAGTCCAAGGTCAGGTGTGCACTGTCTTGCACATGAAACAGTGCCAGTCCGCGCTGTGAGTCTCCCTCTAGAATGATGTCAATGGTTCTGTGTATCTGGTATGGTACCAGATGCCAGATCACTAAGTAGATAGTGGTTAGGACAAGGGGCCAGCCCATAGGGCTACCCCGGATCTTAGTGTGGGCATGGGAATGGTGTGGAACCACCCCCATGCATAGTAGCACGAAACGGCGTTTCCGCCCCCTGGAAACGGTTCGGGCGTTTCCGGAAACGGCAGGCCGGCGGAAACGCCGTTTCCGTGTATTTTTTTTTTCAGGTTTTGACGGGGGCGGGCCGCGTGCGTTTTTTCATTTTCGCTCTCCTTTCCTGCGGCGCTGCGCTTCTTCGAACCTTGCGCCTATTCACCACAAAGGGCCAAGGCTCAAGGCCAAGGCCCTAAGGCTCAAGCCTTTGCCCCCAGTGCCCCCCACAAGGCCCCAAGGCCTGTACTCTGCAGGCAGCCTGCTCTCCAATCTCACAGGTGGCTGCCCATTCTTCAAGGCTTCAAGGGCCAAGGCTCAAGCCCAACTTCCAAGCCTCCAAGGGCAAGTGTTCTCGAGGGTAAGTGCTTTCAACTTCAAGTCTCACTATGCCTACAGATCCCTATTGGCAGTATGCAACAAAAGGGGATGGATATGTCGGAGGTGGGGGTTCCCGCAAGTGGAAATGTAATTTTTGTGGATATGAAAAAACAGGTTCAGTGACCCGGGTAAAAGACCATTTGGGGCATGTCCCAGGCAGAGATGTCGCTTTATGTCAAAATGTGCCGCCCGATGTATTGGCATCACTTGAGGGTTGGAGAAAGCAACGCCTTGGTTTGGATGTTGGTGAGCAACATATGGCAGCACATGCAACAGGTGAAGCATCCTCGAGCCAAGTGGCCTCTTCAAAGAGGACTAGAGTTGAGAGCCAGACAGATGTATCTTCGAGTGTGGGTGAGGGCCCTAGTGCAAAGAGGACACCTTTACCTAGTGTGGAAGTGCCTGCAAAGGGTTCATTGCAAAGAGCAAGCATTACAGCAGGCTTGCAAAAGCAAGCCATGAAGGAGGCAACAAGGGAGGTCACGCGCTTGTTTATACGGTGTGCTATCTCTTTCAATGTGGCTCGCACCATACAATGGAAGAAGACCATGCGGGCCGTTAGCCGCATTGGCTGTGAGTGGGAGGGTCCCTCGGCTGAGACAATCCGCACACGAGAATTAAAGAAGGAGAAACTCAACGTAGAAGGCCAGCTTGAGTTTTTGAAAGAAACATGGAAGAAATATGGCTGCACTATCTTATGTGATGGATGGTCAGATGTACGCAAGAGGAATGTGTATAATGTGCTTATCTCCTCTTGCAAAGGCACCATGTTTTACAAGGCCATTGATGCATCGGCTGCGGGTCTCACCGTTACAGGTCTCTTTATTTGGACACACATCAAGAAGGTGATTGAGGAGATTGGCCCACAAAATGTTGTGCAGGTTATTACGGATAATGGAAGCAATTGTGTCTCCATGGGGAGTATGTTGGAGGATGCATTCCCAACAATTGTGTGGACCCCTTGTGCCTCCCATAGTCTTGATTTATTGATTGAGGATTTGGGGAGAATTTTTTGGGTCAGTGAAATCTTTGCCACCGCGAGGAGCATTGTCAAATTTGTGACACAAAGACCAAAGGTTTTGAGCATGTACAGGGCTAATAGTACCTTGGAGCTTCTCAAGCCATCCACTACGAGGTTTGCATACATGTTCATAGTGCTTGAGCGGCTTCTTCGTGTGCGGCCAAATCTGATTCGCACTATTAGTTGTGATGCATGGATCCAGTCGGGTAAGAGTATGACCCCAAAGTTTGTGGATTTTAGACGCAAGATCCTCAATGAAGCATGGTGGGAAGAGGCAGAGGCATTAGTGAAGAGTCAAGACCTTAAATCTCATCTACACGGTCTTGCGCATCACGGACATGGAGGGGAGTACACTAGGCCTCATTTATGAGTACATGGATAGGATCGGGAAGGCACTAGACAACAATGCCTACCTATCTGTAGAGAGGTACGTACTTCTTCGCTCATGACTCATGGCTCATGAGCCTTTGCCAAATTGCCTTTTTGTCTTGGCTCTTTTCTAAGTTATAACTTTAAAGTCTTTCTTTGGTTTTGTTTGTTACTTGTAACTTGTAGAATCGCGGAGATCAAGCAGATTTGGCAAAACCGTTGGGTTTGGTTTCATAGACCAATCCATGCTGTGGCTCATGTGTTGCATCCTCTATGGCGTAGCGAGGATCAGCTTGAGTGTGAGGAGCTAAACGATGACTTCCAAACCTATGTGGAGAAATGGTGTGGTGGCAATTTGCAGATGTTGCGATGCTTAGAGGATGATCTCCTTGCTTTCCGCAACAACACTGGCTACTTCACAAGACCTACTGCAAAACTTCGAGAAACGCAGCTTCAGCCGGTCTCATGGTGGGAGAAATATGGACATGGTGTGCCTACGTTGGTGAGTAAGAAGCCCCTCCGCTTAAGCTTTAACGGCGACACCTTATTTGTATAATGTACTAATCCTAAATCTGCTCTTTGAACAGAGACGTCTTGCCATTCGAGTCCTCTCACAAGATTGCAGCTCTGGAACTTGTGAGAGGAATTGGAGCACATGGGCGCTCTACCATACGAAGAGGAGGAACAAGTTGACTACAGCCCAACTTGAGCGTCTTGTTTTTTGCAATTGTAACTTGAAGCTTCTTGAGCGGGCAGCTATGGGTCCTGAGCCAATGCAAGTGAATGTCGACAAGATTGACATTGAGAAGGTGCGGGATATTCCCACAATTCTACAAGAGGACCGAGATCTTTACACTTTGCTTTACGAGGAGGCCACAACACCAGTTCACGACACACGTGGTGGTCGTCGTAGGAGAGGGAGGCCGGCTGCAGCTAGTACTAGTGCTGCTAGAGAGGAGGCTACTGGAGAGGACTCATCTTCTTGCAGTGAGGACACACGCGAGAGCCATGAGGACTCTCAGGAGGATTCAGACTCCTCGGGTGCTTCAGATGAGGCTCAGCAGTGATCACTGATTCACTGATGTTCCATGTTTTTTGTTTAGTTTTTCTTATCCTTAGGGATTATGGACAGCCGACATGTCGGTTATTTTGTAGTTTTTGAACCTCTGACTCCCAAGTTTGATGATCATTGCTGATATGTATGATGTATTATGATCACAATTTGCAGCTTGCTATGTATGCTTCGGCCTTCAGCCTTTAGTTTTTTATGGTTCACATGAATTTGCCGCGACATCATACATGTCCATTATCTACATTCTGTTAAGTGTTATGATTCTAATGTCCACTTGAGTCTTTGATGTGTCTTGTTTGAGGTCTCTATGCATGTTTTTTGCATCTCTTGACATAAGTTTATTTAATAGGATGTCTCTATGCATGTTTTTTACATGTCTAAAATAAATTCAAAAGAAACTCCGTTTCTTGCCGTTTCCGACCTCACGGAAACTCGGAAACTCCGTTTCCAATCCGGTCCGAACCGACCGTTTCTGCCGGTCCAGGTTACTATGCCCCCATGAGGGCCAGGAAGGCCCAGGCTGAACCCACCAGCCATGGAGGGGCTGTAGGACAGCCCCAGGGGCAGGCCAGGGGTAGCCGACTGATTATCCAGCCATGGGAGGGGTATAGGGCAAGTATGGGGCAGCCCATACAGGCTGCCCAGTCCCCAAACAGCCTAGAAAGGTGCCCAAACTTGACTTAAAGCAGTCGCCTAATGTCCAGCCTGCCAGGAAGAGATGCGTAGACTTTATGGGATTTTTTCCAGCATTTAATGGGATTTTTCCAGCATTTAATGCTGGATTTACAGTCGTGGGACAGAATATTGCTGGCCACCTGGATTTACAGCTGGCCGACTGCTCATGATTGGGTAGTATAAATAGTGGAGGCCACAATCCCATTCATTCATCTCATTCTCCACCAAGAGCTCAAGCATAAGAGGCTAGACAAAGCCAAGAGGGTGCTAAGCTAAGGGGTGAAGGATTTAGGTCAAGGGCAGGGTATTCCCAGCCAAGAAAAGGTCCAAGATTGCTGTATTTTCTTTCAGATTTCTCATCATTCTAATAAAGCAAATACACCATCCGTGGTGGGGGCCCTACAGAGGGTAATTGGGACCCAATACTGTGTCCTCTCCACCTCTCCCTCTCTCTCTCTATTTTCAGCACTTCTTCTTTCAGTTTGTGCGTTAATTTCCGTCGCGAAAAGAATGTTGAATGAGTATTGAAGTTACCGATTCTTCTCCGAAGCTTCCGCATATTACAGTGGTATCAGAGCCTACTTCAAGTACAAAGATTCAGCAAAGAAACCAGAATTTTTTCTTGCTCGTGTGGTTGGTTTTTAGACGCCGGTGGACTACCCCTTTCGGAGTGACTCCTATCCCTCGAAGGACGGTTGGTTTTTAGCCTCTGAAAGCCTCCGGAAGTCTCCCACACAGATAGTGGATGGTCAGATTGCGTTCCGGAAAGGAATTGCATTTTCCTACTATGGCGAGCTTCGACGACGAGAGAGACCAAGAACCATGGGACCAGAGTGCACCAGGCAGCCCAGCTAGGGCACTAGGCTTGAGTGTCACAGACATGTTCCAGCAGATGATGCGAGCAATCGCAGAACAGACCGCCAAGTTGGATGAGTAGAAGGCACAGATCTTGGCTCTGGAGGAGCGTACCCGCTCTCCAGCGTCGCGTTTTCCATCTCCTCCTCCCTCTCCTTCTGTATCCCAGATACCAGATCCTCGTCACAGGGACCCTCTCGCGGGATCATAGCCGCAGCCAAGCTCCTTGCTTGAGTTGCAGATGTGTGCATTGGAGATCCGACAACGAGAAGACGATGCCATGCGACGCGTGGAACACGAGCGTTACCTCAGAGCTTTGGACGCCAGATTGACACCGGCAGCGCCCTCAAATCATTTTCCCGAGAAAATGAACTTCAGTAAGTATAATGGTAAACCCGATCCCACAACTCTTTATTCATGGTTACATCAATTTGAAGCTTACTTTGCCGCAGTGAGGAAAACAGATACTGACATAGTGATCTTAGCCAGTTGGTACTTGGAAGGTGAGGCCATTCCTTGGTGGACTCAGTGGGCTCATGCCCACACCAGAGCAGGTATGGCAGCTTATGTGTGGGACGAGTTCGTCCGCGACCTTAAGCAGCGGTTTCTATCGCCCCACTACCTTGAGCGACTCGAAGACGAGTTCAGGGGAGCGCATCAGAACGCGCAACCAGTCCTTCAGTTTGCCAATAAAATTTTGACCTTATGTCTGCAATTAGGCTTATCTGATACGGACAAGAAAGGGCAGTTTTTGTATGGCCTGGACACGCAAATCCAATGGGAGGTGCGTATGTTTAGGCCAGCCACCTTTGAGGATGCACTCTCGCTTGGGCAGAGTGCAGAAATGAAACACAATGGTGGCAAGCCCAAGACTTCCCAGCCGGCTTCTCCCAGGGCTAACACCTCAGGGGGCAAAAGCCAAAACCAGATGGGGTCTTCCCCAGGACAGTTATTCAGCCTTTGTTTGGGCCAAAACCGCCTGTTTTCTGTCAAAACCACTTGCTTCATCGGAAAACTGCTTCCTGTGCACACCAGTTTTTGCAAACAGGATTTTTTATTTTTTATTTTTGCCTATTCTTGGTCTATGGAACAGGGCACCTCACTCTAGTGCGAAAACCGCTTCAAAATCTGCTGGTTTGGGCAAAACAACTTCCAGTTTTGGAGTTTCAGCCACTTTCTTGACTGGTTTTTGTTCCAGAACTGGTCGCCCAGCTTTTGCTTCCATATTTGACCTGTTCCTGCTCGATCCCGGTTTTGGTCAAAACAGCTCCTGTTTGAAGTGGTTTTGCTGGTACAGCTATTGTACTTGTTGGTACAGTCATAGATCTGCTGGTACAGATTTGGTACATGCTGTTTTTGGGAGTCTTTGACCAACTTTGACTTTCCGGTGGGCTGGTCAACTGGTTGACTGAGAATTTCTGCCTATTCAGTCTGAATTTCACCTGGTAAGCTATCTATTTGACTTTTCCCTTTGCTTTGGCACATTTACCCCTTGAAAATTTGGGGCTTTTGCTTGCATTTGGCCCTCGTGCCTTGGGGATTCGTCATTTCAGGTACAATCAGATTCAGTGGGCAGATTTCAGTCCTCGGAGCAGTGGTTTATGCAGTGATAACCTTGAGGCTTGGGCAGTGACATTTGGGCTTCTATTTTGTGGATTTGTGCATTTGCCTTGTTGCAATGGCTGGGAATGATCGTGATCTGTTTTCCATGCTTGGATCAGAGGATAAGCTTGATGGGACCAACTACCCCATGTGGTCTTACATGATGCGACATGTACTTGTTGCAAAGAATTTGTGGAGTATTGTTGCAGGTATTGAGGTTAGACCTCCATCTGCTGCTCCTCCAGTACCTGCTCCTACTACTGGAGGCGGGAATGCAGTTGATTCTTCATCTTCTAGCACTGTTGTTGTGCCTCCTCCTACACCTGATCAGATTAGGTGGGATGCTAGAGATGCCCAGGCACATGCTGTGGTTGCCTTGTTAGTGAAGAGGTGGATATTGCCGCATATTAGGACTTGCCGGAATGCTAAGGATGCATGGGATAAGTTAGCTTCTCTCTATCAGATCAAAAATGATGCCAAAGTTACCTACTTGAGGAAGCAACTTGATGGTGTGCATATGGAAGATGGTGAATCCATGGAATGCCTATTTGACTAAGGTCAAGGATTACACAGAACAATTGGCAAACATTGATGAATTTGTGCTTGATAATCAGCTTGTGTCCACCACATTGGATGGGCTGCTTGAACCTTATCAGGGGTTTGCTATTACTCTTCGATTGGTGGCTAATGGAAACCCCAATCATTACACTTTTGACCAGCTGGTCACTTTGCTTTTGCAGGAGGAGCAAAGCCGGTATAACCAGGATGCTTCATTGCAGATCAGGCATTTGTAGCACCTCATAGAGGCAAAGGCAAGGCTGGAAAGGGTAAAAATCAATCAAAGGGTAATGCATGCACTTCATCTGAGTCTAGCCAAGGTGATGGCAAGAAGAAAAAGAGGTGTAATTATTGTAGAAAGCCAGGCCATGACATTTCAGAGTGTCGGAAGCGGATTGCTTATGAAAAGAAAAAGAAGGAACCTGGTCTTGCAGTTACAGATGCATCTACTATAGAGGACAAGGCTGAATCAGCCTATATTGCTCACAATGATTGGGCCTTTGTTGTTACATGCCACTATAATCCTTCTCTTGATGACTCATGCCTGGCGGTTTCTGATTTTGCTAGTACTTGGTATTTTGACAGTGGTGCTTCAAAGCACATAACCTCATGCAAAAGGTTGTTTGTTTCCTTGCGGGATGCACCTAAGGGGGGCACTATCACATGTGCCAATGATTCCTCATATGCTGTGAGAGGTATTGGGCAAGTTGAGCTTATAGCTGTTTCTGGTGATCCTGTCACTCTTCGGGATGTTTTGTATGTTCCAGGAATCAAAAATAATCTTATCTCTGTTTCATCCATTGCTCTTGCTGGATATAGAGTTACTTTTGATGGCTACCGTTGTGTAGTTTATGATTACAGGCATGGTAGTACCATTGTCATTTTTGGGACATTGATGAGGGGTTTGTATACCCTTGATCTCTTTGATCGACAGGTTGTCACACAGGCTCATGTAGTAGATGCTTCAGCTCTTGATGACACCCACTTGTGGCATGAGAGGTTAGGACACCTCAATTATAGCAGTCTTGTCAAACTTCATTCACAGGAGATGGTAATTGATCTTCCTAAGATGCATATGCCAAAGAAGCATGTTTGTGAGGGATGCCTTCTTGGAAAGATGCACATGTCTTCTTTTCCAAAAGATGGGACACTTGGTGCTCCCAGGAAATTGTATTTACTTCACAATGATGTATGTGGGCCAACAATGAACATTGAGTCTCTTGGAGGATTTTACTCCTTTGAGGATGACTTTACTTGCTTTACATGGGTGTGTCTATTGAAGACCAAGTCACAGGTCTCGGCAAACTTCAAACGCATGCTTGCACTTATTGAAAATGAAAGTGGGCACAAGCTGGTCACCCTGCGGACAGACATGTTGGGGGGGGGTGCGTATATATCTCATGAATTTACGGATTTTTTGGCATCCCGAGGCATTATGCATCAATGTACTGTCCCTTACACTCCACAACAGAATGGGGTTGTAGAACGGAAGAACCGGACACTAATGGAGATGTCTAGGTGCATGTTGAAGGGGGAAATCTTTGCCCAACCGTTTCTGGATGGATGCCCTTACGTGTGCAAACTATGTGTTGAAACGGGCATGTGGCTACACAGGCATCGAAAACAATTACTCCTTATGAGGCCTGGACAGGTCGGAAGCCTACTATCTCTCACATGCGGGTCTTTGGTTCTCTTGCATATGCACATGTACCACCTCAGCTTGGACACAAGCTTGTAGACAAGGCAGTGAAGTGCATCTTTCTTGGGTACAGTTCTGATAGTAAATGTTACAGATTATACCAGCCAAGCACTGGAAAGATTCTTGTCAGTCAAGATGTTATCTTTGATGACAATAAAGTAATGCCTTTGCTGGACTGTCGCAAACAGCCCACTATTAGAGTGGCAGATGTCTTTTATTCATTGCTGCCCTTGTTTGGAAATGCTCCTTAATCTCTTGAGTCTATTGTGACTCACCCTCAGCCTTCAATTCAGTCACATCCACCTGCTGTACAGCCCACAGTACCTGCTGATTTGCAGCCTGATATGTCCCCTGATGCTCAGGTTGACACAGATAATGCAGTGGACAGTGAAAGGACTGTTATACACAGAGAAAGAGCAGTCCTGAGATGGCTGATTGACACTTAAGGGACAGCAAACAGGCTGAACCCTTACCTGCTCACACAAGGTTAGCTCACCGTCACATGCAGGGACACTTGGTGGATACTAATGTTGCTTTGGTTGCTACTGCCTGCAATGAGGAGCCACTGTGTCATAAGGATACCTTTGATAGCCCAAATTGGATGGATGCTATGCAGTCTGAGTTGGACTCTATTCACAAGAATGGCACCTGGGAATTATGTGCTTTGCCTCCTGGCAAACGGGCTATAGGAACAAGATGGGTCTATAAACTCAAAAGGAGGGCTGATGGCAGTGCTGACCGTTACAAAGCCCCCCTTGTTGCCAAGGGTTATGCTTAGTAGCATGGGATTGATTTTGAGGAGACTTTTGCTCCTCTTTCCCGCATCACTAATATCAGGTGTGTCTTGGCCATTGCAGCCCATCATCATTGGTAGGTGCATCAATTGGATATTGAGACAGCCTTCCTGCATGGTGATTTACTTGAGGAGGTGTATGTTACTTAGCCTCGTGGATTTGAGCTAAAGGGTTCTGAAGATAAGGTATGCCGGCTGCGTAAAGTCCTTATGGTTTGAAGTAGGCACCTAGGGCTTGGTATACTAAAATTCATGCACATCTTCTCAGCCTTGGCTTTCAGAACAGTTCCACGGAGAGTACTCTCTACATCCGGAAATGTGGGGTAGATTTATTAATTTTGATGACATGCTTTTAAGTGGGCCAGATGTTGACCATATTGCAGCCTTTAAGGCTGATTTGAAAAAGACCTTTGAGATGTTAGATCTGGGTCTTCTGCGCTACTACTTGGGCATCCAGTTTGCACATGTTAAGGGGGGCATCATGATGAGCCAATCCAAATATGTTGGACAGCTCCTTCATAGGTTTGATTTTGAGGATTGTAAGCCGGTATCTACTCCATTGGAGCCTAGCTTCTTTTTCTCCTTGGATGATGACACTGATGCCTTTGATGTTACACTCTATCAACAGGCTGTTGGATGCTTGATATATTTGTGCCATACTAGGCCTGATTTGCAGAATGCAGTATCTCAGTTGAGTAGAGTCATGCATAGTCCCAGTACATAGCATTGGCAGGGAGTGAAGCGTGTCTTCCGCTACTTGAAAGGCACTAAGCATTTAGGCCTTTTCTACAGGGCTGATATTTCACTTACCATGCATGCTTTTACAGAAAGTGACTGGGCTAGTTGTTCTGACACGAGAGTGTCTCACAATGGCAATTGTTTCCTACTTGGGACTTCATGCATATCATGGTTCAGCAAAAAACAGCCTACAGTTGCTACTTCTAGTTGTGAGGCCGAGTACAGGGCGGCTCTTATAGCTACGGGGGAATGTGTCTGGCTACGAAAATTACTTGCACATCTTGATGTGAGTCAGGCATCTCCTACCATCATCTACACCGACAGTCAGAGTGCTTTAACTGTTGCACGTAACCCAGTGTTCGATGCCCGCACTAAGCACATTGAGGTCCATTATCACTATGTTTCAGAGAGGCTGTTAGTAGGTGATATACAGTTGTCTTACATTCCGATTGAAGACAACTTGGTAGATATCTTTATTAAAGCTTTACCAAGGCCCAAGTTTGAGTCTTTTCGATAGGCTCTTCACTTGGTTCCATTTGTTACTTGATTCTGCCTAGCCTTGTACATTCATAGGTTGCTATATCCATTCTGGATGAACATGTGCAACCATGATTTAGTTTCCAGGTATCTTTGAGACGTTTCCAGGATACTTCTGCCATACCATGGAGGGGGGTTTGTTGACGACTTGACCGTGAAAAATTTGTCGATTTTTTATTTTATTTTTTATTTTTTGGGCGCGGTTCCCGAGAGAGCGTGAATCCTTAGGCTGTGAAGTTGCAGAAAATGGTTCACGCCATGAACCGGACTTCGTGGAAATATTAAATTTGGTTTTTTTAAATTATTTTTTATGTGATTCACGCGAGGACGTGAACCCTTAGGCCGTGAAGTTGTAAAAAATGGTTCATGCCGTGAACCGAACTTCAACGGAAATATTAAATTTATTTTTTTTAATGCGGTTCCCGAGGGCGTGAACCCTTAGGCCGTGAAGTTGTAGAAAATGGTTTATGCCATAAACCGGACTTGCCTTGTAGGCTAGTTAGACTAGTAGTTTTTAGTCTTTTGGCCATTTTATGGTAGTTAGTCCACCTAAGTCATTTATTGGGTTGGACACTTAGGGCTCGTGGTACACCTAGTCCTAGGGTTGTACCTTATCTTTGTATCTTGTGTCACATCACTTCATTGTGTGACACTCGTTCCATAAAGGAAGAGGAGTTACTGTCGATGAAGAAGGACCGAGAGGCACAAGCACAGATGTGGAATCGTGTCAACGCCAGGGTCCGGTCATTTATTTTCCTCAATTGCACACCACAAGTAATCAATCACGTAAAGCACATGACGCTGGCCAGAGGCATATGGCAGCACTTGGCTTCTCTTTATAACAGGGTATCACCCATGAAGAGGATCTCCTTGGAAGTGCAGATGCGGGTTATGAACCCTGCAAAGTCATCGACGATGCGGGAGCACATTAACAAGCTGTAGGCTCTTCAGCAGGAAGTCCTCCAGGCTGGGAAGGAGATATCATCTGAAGACATGGCCATTACTTTGCTGTCCCACTTGCCTGCTCAGTATTCCGCTTTCTACTCCTCTTTGATCACGAGTGGCAGGCTCAGCACCATTACTTGGGAGGAGCTTGTGTCCATGGTCTTGGACCAGGAGGAACGTTTCACGAACCCTCCTCATAGCGGAGGTTCGGAGGCCTTAACTAGCCAACGGTCGAAAGGCCGGAATAACAACAAGGGCAAAGGGAAGGCTTCACCGGAGAGGTCTTCTGAGAAGAAGCCCGACACATAACGAGAGAAGCTGAAGGCCGAACGATCTTGCAATGATTGTGGCGAGAAAGGCCACTATTGGAGGAAGTGTCCTAAGCGGACTAGGAAGAGTGCTGATTCTTCTGTCTCAGCTGCAAAGACTCCTGCATTTGTACACTTAGATAATGGACTCCGATGCTTCATCGTCTTCGAGCGAGGAGGCAGTTGGCTTCACCGCAAAGGATACCAGGGAATGGATTCTTGACAGTGGTGCTTCCAGGCACATGACTCCGTCCCGTGACTTCTTTTTGGATCTGAAACGGCAGTCAAGTCGCATTTTTATTGGTGACAACTCCACTATTCCAATACACAGTGAGGGCCGGATGGAGATTATTCCCGACAGCAAGGGGGGCAAGCATGCTTCCCGTGTTCTTTATGTCCCTGCTCTGGGTTTTCATCTTCTGTCAGTGCATGAAGTATGCAAGACTGGCTTTCGGGTGGAATTTGAGGAGCATTCAATTGCTCTACGGGACCGTGAGACTGGCCAGGTTGTTTGGGAAGGCGATGTGGAGAATGGTATCTACAAGCTCTCTGCACTCTCCTCGTTGACAGGTTCTCAGGTCGGAGATCTGTGGCACTTTCGTTTTGGCCACTTAAATGTGGACGCACTGCGGACGTATCTTTCCTCTCCCGTGTGTTCCATCTTGAGCTTCCACCCAACAGAGACGCTATAGTCAAGTATATATGAGAAGAGGTTCTTTGAGAGAACTTGAATATCGGAAGATATAAAATCTCTGACATGGTGATTGAGCTTCCTTTTGGAGTAATTCAAAGGTTGGAAGGCTAGCTAGTTTCTTTAGATTGATTGAAACTTAGCGATGTTGGGGTGCATTGTTTCTCGAGGATCAGCATAATACTATTCTTGGTAATATTTGTTTCCCAAGATTCTTCTCCATAGATTTGGACAGATGTCTAAGAGTCCTTTGTCCAAGATGAGGAGCTAGGTTATGCATCTCATGTATTTGTGTGAAGGACTTAGTTGTCACAGCTATATTTTGATTCTGGCTCACCATTAATGTTTGACATCTATATATTGATTTTGGCTCACCATTAATGGTTGATGTGTGCGCCAATGATTTAGCTATAGTGACAGATTTATTGCTTGGATATGAGCTGCTTGTTTTTTAGCACAAGCAATTTTGTGAACCCTAGATTGAGGAAGATAGTATTGGGAATGTTGGGTTTGCTGGGATATGAGTTGCTTGTTTTTTAGTGCAAGCAATTTTATGAACCCTAGATTGAGGAAGATAGTACTAAGAATGTTGGGTTGTGGCAGATTGATGTTTTGCCTCTAACTTAGAGGTTTGACCATGACATTGAGGAGAAAATTTAGTTGCATCAATACAGAGATTGACACTCTGACTTAGCTAAAGGGGATTTTATATGGGTTATTTCTGTTAGAAGTCATCTCCTGTCTATATTTATACACCAGGGCCTCTGTTGTGGGTGTGCCCGCCCTGTATAAGGTGTTTTATCATTTTTCCACACTCCCCGTATTTTTTTCCTATTTTTTTCCATTTTTCCTAGTGGTGGGGAGGGTTGCTAGAGGGTACCAGGAGCACTCCAGTGCTGGCCGACTGCATACAGATGAGTCGTGGGCTACTGGACTGCTGGCCGACTGCACTTTCTCAGTCGGGGGCACTTATCTGCTGGCCGACTGCATTTATGCAATCGTGGGACCATTTTCAGCAGTCGTGGGCACCTTTTATGCTGGCCGACTGCTCTCCCAGGGATGTATATATAGGCCCCTTGCCCCCACCACTCATTCATTCAGTTTTCTCGGGATCTTGTGTATAGAGAAGAGTTTACAAACCTATCTCTCTGTGTTTCTTGTGCTGTTTATTTTCTGCAGGCAGTCTACTTGCTCTTGTCTACCCAAGTTTGGTTATCATTTCCGCTGCATATTCTGACATGGTATCAGAGCCCTAGGCTCGAGATAGATCTTGGGAGTTTTTCTGAGCAAGAGGGGGAGAGTTAGGCTGCTGATTGGTGGACTGTTTTGGGCTGAATGGGGAGAGAAGGTGCAAGAGGAAGGCGGGCTAAGGTGTTGGACAGCCACTTGCAGGTTTTCAGATTTTTTTTTCCACCGATCCACCCTTTCAGGTTACTCTTCGCGATGGCAGATTTACTAGAGATGGCTGAGAAGCATGTGAAGATTCCGACTCTCCCCACGTTCCCAGTGGATCGTCAGTTGGACGGGTCCAATTACGGCATCTGGAAGGTCATGATGGAGTCGGTGCTGGAGTCATATGACCTTGCTGATTTTATCATCATCGGGGTTCCACGGCCGGAAGCTGAGGAAGGGGAGTTACTATTGACGAGGAAGGACCGAGAGGCACAGGCACACATGTGGGATCGTGTCAACGCCAGGGTCCGGTCGTTTATTTTCCTCAATTGCACACCACAAGTGATCAATCATGTGAAGCACATGACGCTGGCGAGAGGCATATGGGAGCACTTGGCTTCTTTGTATAACAGGGTATCCCCCATGAAACGGATCTCCTTGGAAGTGCAGATGCGGGTTATGAACCCTGCAAAGTCTTCGACGATGCGGGAACACATCAACAAGCTGCAGGTCCTTCAGCAGGAAGTCCTACAAGCTGGGAAAGAGATATCATCTGAAGATATGGCCATCACTTTGCTTTCCCACTTGCTTGGTCAGTATTCTGCTTTCTATTCCTCGTTGATCGCGAGTGGCAGGCTCAGCACCATTACTTGGGAGGACCTTGTGCCAGTGGTCTTGGACCAGGAGGAACGTTTCACGAACCCTCTCACGGCGGAGGTTCTGAGGCCTTAAGTGGCCAACGATCGAAAGGCCGGAATAACAACAAGGGCAAAGGGAAGGCTTCACCGGAGAAGTCTTCTGAGAAGAAGCCTGATCCAGAACGAGAGAAGCTGAAGGCCGAAAGATCTTGTAATGATTGTGGCGAGAAAGGCCACTACTGGAGGAAGTGCCCTAAGTGGACAGGGAAGAGTGCTGATTCCTCAGCCTCAGCTGCAAAGACTCCGGCATTTGTGCACTTAGAGATGGTGGACTCCGATGCTTCATCATCTTCGAGCGAGGAGGCAGTTGGCTTCACCGCGAAGGATACCCGGGAATGGATTCTCGACAGTGGTGCTTCCAGGCACATGACTCCATCCCGTGACTTCTTTCTGGATCTGAAACGGCAGTCAGGTCGTATCTTTATTGGCGATAACTCCACTATTCCGATACATAGTGAGGGCCGGATGGAGATTATTCCCGACGGCAAGGGGGGCAAGCATGCTTCCCGTGTTCTTTATGTCCCTGCTCTGGGTTTTCATCTTCTGTCAGTGCATGAGGTATGCAAGACTGGCTTTCGGGTGGAATTTGAGGAGCATTCAGTTGCTCTAAGGGACCGTGAGACTGGCAAAGTTGTTTGGGAAGGCGGTGTGGAGAATGGCATCTACAAGCTCTCTGCACTCTCCTCACTGACAGGTTCTCAGGTCGGAGATTTGTGGCACTTTCGTTTTGGCCACTTAAATGTGGATGCTTTGAGGCGCGCCTTCCGGGACCAGATGGTGGTTGGCTTGCCAGATGTTGGTAATAGGCAAGGACGCTGCAGTTCTTGCATACGTGGTAAGTAGCACAGGGAATCCTTTCCGAAGCAGGCTTCTAGGCGGGCTTCGAAACCATTGGAGTTGATTCACACTGACTTGTGTGGACCACAGCAGATACCATCCTTGGGAGGATCTCTCTATTTCATGCTGCTTGTTGATGATTGTACCAGATTCACGTGGGTCTACTTTCTTTCCCAGAAGGACCAAGCTTTTGCTCGGTTCAAGGATTGGCACGTGATGGTGGAGAAAGAGTCTGGATATCAGGTTAAGACTCTCAGGGCTGATAAAGGAGGTGAATTCTCCTCGACTGTATTTTTCAGGTTTTGTGCAGATCGTGGCATCAAAAGGGAATTGGCCAATACCGGATCGCCTTCGGAGAATGGAGTTGTTGAACGCAAGAACAGGACTGTGGTGGAAATGGCGAGGACCATGCTAGAGCATCGTGATCTTCCTCGTCCACTTTGGGGTGAGGCTGTGGCAACGGTTGTCCATACCATCAACCGCTCTCTGACGACTTCAGTACCCCATATGACTCCATTTGAGGCATACTTTGGCAGGAAACCCGATGTCTCGCACTTCCGTGTCTTTGGGAGTGATGCGTATGTACATATTCCGAAGAAGCAGAGGGGGAAGCTTGACTCCAAGTCCCGCAAGCTCTCGTATTTGTGGGGTATAACTCTCTTTCCAAGGGATACAGGTTGTATGATCCAGAAAGGAATGAGATTGTTGTCAGCCGGGATGTGGTCTTGGACGAGCATGTTCCAGCATCCACTGTCGAGGAGCCGCCAGTTCTTGGAGATCGAGAGGAGTCTGATGATGATTTCCAGTCTATTATTCCAGTTGATCCACCTCAGTCATCACAAGAGGTTGAGCCCACAGCTGGAGTTGAGCCCCCGCGACCATAGGAGGCTCCACGATCTGTTCGAGTACCTAGGTGGTTGTTAGACACCCTTCGGGAGTCAGGTGTCACGGAGCTACCCTTCGAGTGGACCACAGAGGACGGCCCTCGATCACATCGAGTCCGAGATAAAAGCAACACAGCGGAGCTTCTTCAGGTGAACTATGCTTTGATGTCTCGTATCATGCGGGATAAAGAGCCCACTTCCGTAAAGGAAGCCCTTTCACAGGATACTTGGAGGAAAGCCATGTAGGTGGAACTTGATGCCATCGAGAAGAACAACACTTGGGAGTTGGTACCGAGGCCGTCGAAGCGGTCTGTCATTGGTGTCAAATGGGTCTTTAAGACCAAATACGCATCTGATGGGTCGGTGGACAAACACAAAGCCAGACTTGTGGCTAAAGGTTATGCTCGGCGGCCAGGCATCGACTACGAGGATACCTTTGCGCCGACAGCGCGGATGTCCACAATTCGGACCGTTCTTGCCCTTGCTTCTTCTCAGAGGTGGCCCGTGTATCAAATGGATGTAAAATCTGCGTTCCTTAATGGTGACCTGCAGGAGGAGGTGTACGTTGAGCAGCCTCCAGGCTTTATTGTTCCAGGATCGGAAGGAATGGTTTACAGGTTACGTAAGGCCTTGTATGGTCTTAAGTAGGCTCCCAGGTCTTGGAATCAGAAGATTGATTCCTTCTTTATTCGGACTGGATTTCAGAGATCGGTTGCAGATCCGAACTTGTATCTCTTTCAGGAACGCGGCATGGTCACACTTATCATCCTTTATGTGGATGATCTCATTCTCACCGGCGGTCATGTGGAGCACATTGGAGTGACGAAGGCTGCCTTGTCAAAGGAGTTTGAGATGACCGACTTAGGCTTACTCCACTTCTTTTTGGGATTGGAGATCTGGCAGACCCAGAGGGGGTTTTTCGTCTCTCAGCAACGGTATGTTCATGAGTTGCTTGAGGCCTTTGGGATGGAGAACTGCAAGCCTATTACTTCGCTGATGGACCCGAACACAAAGTTAACCGTTACAGATCCTAGTGAGCCAGTTGATGCCTCGCAGTACCGGAAGCTGGTTGGTTCATTGATCTGGTTGCTGAACACCAGATTGGACTTGAGCTTCTCCGTGGGACTGTTGAGCTCTTTTATGCACACGCCATTGAAGTCTCATTGGGACGCAGGATTGCGGATCTTGCGGTATCTGCAGAGTACGAAGGATCTGGGACTCTTTTACACAGGAGGGAATGGAGTCCAGCTCCAAGGTTGGAGTGACTCAGATTGGGGAGGAGATCCAGACACGAGGAGATCTACTTCAGGTTACAGTTTTACCCTCGGCTCAGGAGCAGTTTCTTGGAGCAGCAAGAGGCAGCCAACTATTGCCCTTTCTTCGACAGAGGCAGAGTATCGGGCTGCTTGTGGTGCTGCTTGTGAGGTTGTATGGCTGCGGAGGCTTCTAGGCGAGATTGGGTTTCCACAAAGGGAGCCCACAGTCATCCAGTGCGATAACCAGAGTTGTATAGCTATTGCTCGGAACCTGGTTTTCCATACCCGGACCAAGCATATAGAGATACAGTATCACTTTGTACGTGAGAAGATCTTGGCTGGTGACATCTTGCTACTTTATTGTTCGACGGAGGACAATGCGGCGGACCTCTTCACGAAGTCTCTACCTCAGGCTACGCTCAGGCGGCACTCCAGCTCCCTTGGGTTGGTTTCACAGCCAGGAGCTGAGAGGGGGTGTTAGAAGTCATCTCCTGTCTATATTTATACACCAGGGCCTCTGTTGTGGGTGTGCCCGCCCTGTATAAGGTGTTTTATCATTTTTCCACACTCCCCGTATTTTTTCCCTATTTTTTCCCATTTTTCCTAGTGGTGGGGAGGGTTGCCAGAGGGTACCAGGAGCACTCCAGTGCTGGCCGACTGCATACAGATGAGTCGTGGGCTACTGGACTGCTGGCCGACTGCACTTTCTCAGTCGTGGGCACTTATCTGCTTGCCGACTGCATTTATGCAGTCGTGGGACCATTTTCAGCAGTCGTGGGCACCTTTTATGCTGGCCGACTGCTCTCCCAGGGATGTATATATAGGCCCCTTGCCCCCACCACTCATTCATTCAGTTTTCTCGGGATCTTGTGCATAGAGAAGAGTTTACACACCTATCTCTCTGTGTTTCTTGTGCTGTTTATTTTCTGCAGTCTACTTGCTCTTGTCTACCCAAGTTTGGTTATCATTTCCGCTGCATATTCTGACAATTTCGTGGTGGTATGGGATGCTAGGATCTATCGCATGTAGAGTTTCCTAATGTACTATCACGTGCATCCCGCACTTGGATGCCACATGGACTATCTGCAGTACAGTAGGTGCAAGACTAAGAGTGGTAACTGGCCCTTTGAGAGCCCTTGTCCGAGACGAGTCAGCTAAGGATCCATTGTAGAGCGTCATGGTTAGATGTACAAGTCCCCTACATGGTCATGGCCAGCTGTGAATGCCCGACTCATGAAGTTAGTGCATGTCCCGCATGTCTTTGTAACCTTGTGGAATGATATAGAGGCATCCAGCTGGTTGTACCAATCTTGCAGAGGTGTGTTATTGCCATGGATATGGGTAGGTTGGTAGGTGCTCTTTCCGAGGTGTATCCGGTACTGCGCAATACTGGAGTGTCCATGGTTGCATCTTTATTAGCTTATCTTCTTCAGACTCTTGCACACTATGAGCTGTAGAGGGGGTGTTAGAATATTGTGTATCTCAGTGTTTTGGGGATTGTGCCTTTATTTGGGTTTTATGTATTTTTCCCCTTATTTATGGGTTGTGAGGCTGTCAGTTAGCTCTACATGCAGTCGGCTAGCTCCCTTGCATTACTACATAAAGTGCCGCCTCATTATCACTTGGAGTATCCATTCCCAGCACATTGTAATGCTCTCTTGCTGGCAATTGCCATTGTAAAGCCTCATGCTACATAAGAAGATGTTCATTGTCTGATGTCTCTCTCTCTCTCTCTCCTGCACCCCCCATGCGCCACCCCTCCCCTCGCTCGCTGCTCTGCCCCCCACGTCCCCCCCCCACCACCTTGATTGAAGATAGAAAGAAAGAAGCTGACAAAAGCTTGAACATAGTTCACAAGTCTCTTCTGGACCGTATCAACTGCTTGGAGGAAGAGAACATAGTTCAAAAGTCTCTTCTGGACTGTATCAACCGCCTGGATGAAGAGAACACACAACTCAAAACACAGATTGGCAATACAAGATACAGAGGAGCATTTAAAAAATGAGATACAAAACCTACGAACAGGTAAAAGAAAGTGGGTGGAAGGGAAAATTTCCCCCGAAGTGATCGCAGACCTAGCAGAACTAAAGAAAGCCCATGAGGAACTCAAGCTTACAACGACACTGGCTGTCGCAGAAACAGTAGAGAAAATGGAAACCTCTAAGAAAGCATGGGTTGATGCAGTTAAGAATGAAGTACAACAGGAAACAGAGGGAGCATGGACTATTGTTAATGGGAAAGCAAAAGTGGTCTCACTCAAGGAAGTAGACCTCGTCAATGCTACATTGACGGAGGAAAGGATGCGTAAGGCTCGAAAGCTTAATGTGAGAGTCACTAGCATCAAGGAAAAGGCTGGTAGCTCACCTGATGAAGATGGCAAGGCATTATGTACAAAACTTGGGTACAAAGAAGATGACCCTATCTATGCTACTTAGGAGAGAGATGTAGAGACGAGTACAGGTGGTAGCACGTGACCCAGAGGCGAGATACATGTGGATTAGATTACAGCTATCCGAGACCCGAGTGCTCTACATTGCGCTATGCTACTTCTCGCCCAGAGGATCGAAATGTGCCACACTTGGACGGGAGGGCACATAGAGTAGTGAGGGAGAGGAGGAGGAGACTGCACCAGCAGCAGGTGACTCCCCCTACTCGGTTCTTTCAGAGGACATTATACAATACTCCACACTGGGTGAGGTCCTCTTGATGGGGGATTTCAACGCCAGGACACAGAGTCGGCAGAGTGAGATATATGACATGGAGGATCCAGAGATGATGCTTGCCATGGAGGGAGAGGATACAGGTGCCACTCGGCTTTCTGCTGACACAAGGCCAGATAACACCAGATACGGACACCACTTGCTAGAGCTAGGCGCCCGACACCATCTCGTTATTTATAACAGGATGACACAGTGGCCTGGTTCTGGCGCACTGACATGCTTCCCACTGGGAGGAGGAGGTAGCATAGTAGATTATGTCCTTGGATCCAGAGAGACAGCACAGGTGGTGACCTCCTTCACCATACCACACTGCCCGATTGGAGCAGACCACACATACCTTTCACTATCTCTAGCAGGCTCATCATATTCACCTACCCCACCTAGAGCTACACCTATACAGAGTGAGCACCTTATATATGCAGTTGACACACTTGCTCCTTTTATTGCTCGCTTGTTTAACAGGGCACTAGCAGAGGGTCTCCCAGCTGAGTGGACCATGCACACTATAGCATCTATCCACAAAGCTGGGGACATGACAGATCCCGGCAGCTATAGGACAATCATGATTGGCCACACACTGGCCAAACTATATGGAGCAATGTTGGAGGCAGAGCTGAGTACATATGCGGAGAGCGAGGGGCTACGCACTCCTGGCCAGGCAGGCTTTAGACGGGCCTTCTCTACTATCGACCACATCTTCACTCTGTGTTGACTGATTGATCAGGCGAAGGCGCGGAGGAGGAGGCTTTACTGCTGCTTTGTGGATTTCCGCAAAGCCTTTGATATAGTGCCACGAGAGCGACTCTTCCAGCGACTTTAGTCACTGGGGATACCCACAGAGATGACATGGGGCATCTATGCATTATATGAGCAGGTATTGGGATGGGTACGATACCCAGGAGGCTTATCTGAGACCATTGCTAGCACCATTGGTGTGAAGCAAGGATGCCCACTCTCCCCTACTCTCTTTGGGCTCTACATCAATGAGGTGGTTGATTTCATTCTACGTGGAGGAGGCGGCGGGATCGACATCTCAGGTACACCCGTCCACATTACGCTATATGCTGATGACATCATTCTAGTGTCTGAGTCACAGGAGGGACTACAGCTACATCTATAGGCTTTAGATGATTTCTGTACACAGAGAGGGCTGACAATGAACCTTGGGAAAACCAAGGTTATGATATTCCATACGTCGGGGCAGACCCGACGTATGGCGATCTTCACTCTTGCAGGAGGCCAGGTTGAGGTGGTGGACTCATATGTATACCTGGGAATTACATTTGCTAGTACAGCAAGGCACTTCTCTATGGCAGGAGCAGCCTGAGACAGGTTGACACGAGGATATGCTGCCCTTGCCATGCTTGAGCGACAGTGCCACCAGGCACACTTTCAGGAGCCCCGCAGAAAGGGGTGGCTATTCGACACTTTGGTCACACCCGCAGTGATGTACGGATGATTCGCAGAAAACCGTCTGTACCACATGACATTGTCTGAGCAGAGTTTGCTGCACCACCCATGCTAGTAGAGGCTCTCTTCCAGGTGGTCTGCTTTATTCATCGAGTGCGAGCCATGGCTTCGGACAGAATGTCACGTAGAGCTTTTGAGGCATCCAGACAGTTAGTTGAGGCTGGTGACATAGGATCATGGTATGCACAGATGATACAGCTATTGACCCAGTGTGGGTGGGACATAGATCACTTACCACCTCTTCAGTATGATCTTAATGCTCCACATGTGCAGCTCTCACAGTGAGAGGAACAGAGTTATGCGACAGGACTTATTGCAGCGCTATATGAGGCGGACATGGATCACACCCCACCAGCCCCTGCCTACGAAGATGCTATACTACAGAGATTGTTTTATGAGCATCTCAGAGGATGGATTTATTCAGCGACCCGGATATATGGATGTGTACATGCCTCACAGTGCTCGAGTGGCGATTGGCCAGCTCAGAGTGTCATCACACCAGCTTGAGATTGAGGCAGGTAGGGTAGCACAGATCCCCAGAGCAGAGAGGATATGCAGACTATGCCAAGAGGAGTTTGAGAGTGAGGAGCATTATGTATGCAGATGCAGAGCATATAGTGACATTAGATACACCACCATCTTCAATGGACATCCCTCACTCCGCTAGATCATGGAATCCACAGACCAACGTAGATTTGGCCAGTTCTTGCTAGAGACACAGCACCACAGAGAGGCACTGCTATGGACTCAGTCACTCATACCATAGGGAAAGGTGGGCGACAGCTCCAGCTCACTGATTTCTTCCAGAGATCTATCTTAGTGCCTACTCTGACACAGGAGGGGGTTACACTTCAGCACGCTGCGGACCTCCGAGCCAGACGGAGACCGAGAGCACCAGGCTATCAGACTCCCAGACTACATCAGAGGGAGATTACAGAGATACGGGCTCGACATCAGCACCATATCCAGGAGCAGCTAGCTCACTTACACTCACATCCGGAGATCATGCTCCAAGGGATTTTTGGCTCGCCATCGCCTATGTATCGCATATTACACCCCCATTACGGTACTGGTAGGAGCTAGACAGATCTGCATTGCATTCTTGTATACCCTACGCATATAGGTTGCATACTGAGCCTTTAGCAGTAGTGCTCCATCCATCACAACCACCCCAGTAGCTCAGTACTTTCATAGTTTATTTCATGTTTATTTTGTCCTTTTTTTCTGGACATCCAAAGGACATTGACAGTTGTACATTGATTTGTCTCATAGGTCGAGTTCGGCCTCTAGTAGACGTTAATACAGCTTTCTCTCTCTCTCTCTCCCTGTGCCTCTCTCCTCTCTCCTTTGTTTTGCTTCCGCATTGTGCAACTTTATCACAAGAGACAGGCTTTGAAGAGCCTCGGGCATGGGCAACCATGTGGGGCTTACCCAAGGGCTAGCCAAGGGCTTAAGACCCAATCGGCCAGCCCTTTGGAGCCTAGACCACGAGTCGACCAGCAATGATTCGTAGCCCTAGGGCCATGCATACAAGCCAACCAACATTTTATGGAATTTTGGTATTTATTTGTCCAAGGACCTTGTAGACAACAGTCGAACTAGCCGAGTGTAGCATATGGAGAAGTATATATATATTGTTGGAGAACAAGCCTTATCCAAGTAAAAAAAGAGAAAGGTGTGTGAACAGCCTCTAAAAAGGGCTACATGTGTATGTGTGTGTGAACCCACTCTTAGAGTGGCTCACTAAAATATCTAGAAATTGTACCTATAATGACCTAAGCAATGATGTCATTTAGGAGAGGCTCTAAGCCTATAAGAACATTGTACTTGATTGAAGTAATACAAGT
Organism: Cibotium barometz; assembly: GCF_041138505.1. Taxonomy (NCBI): domain Eukaryota; kingdom Viridiplantae; phylum Streptophyta; class Polypodiopsida; order Cyatheales; family Cibotiaceae; genus Cibotium; species Cibotium barometz. Next base: position 8,811,537 of record NC_141070.1, read on the forward strand.
CACATAATTGAGTCCTACAATTTCTCTCTCCTTAAGCATTGTCTTTCTCTAACTCTCTTTCTCTCTCTCCCCTCCCCTTACTTCTCTTTGTTCATCGAATAGCATAGCTATGTTTACCTTCAAGCCTCCATAGCTCTCCATTGTACTCCTTCAATTGGTATCAGAGCCAACCCCTCTATTCTGTCTCTCTCCTCAAGCGCATCCTTCTTGTTGCTAAGCACTTGGTCTCCTTCGCTTTAGTGACTTGCAAGAGCATATTAGTAGTAGAACTGGCAACTCTCACGAATCGCAGGCCAGCATCCTCTCATTAGCATAGCTCGTTAGCCAATGGCCTCCTTAGCCCAATGTGTACGTCATTTGTATCCAACGCACTCTAAGCACTCCCCATAGTAAGCGCTAGTTTCTCTATGATAGAAGAACACATTACAGAGCGTAGCATCACTTTGTTCCCCAGGCCTAGAGATACTGTCCTCTGTAGTTGAAAAAGAAACAAAGTCATCAACGTAGCTGGTGCAGTGCAGAGAAATGCAACCAACCTGCAATCATTGAAACTCCAACAAAATTAGCAACACCTAATAAAGGCCTTTAACACTAGTAGCAACACAATCGTCATCTCATTCATTCACGTGGAAACTTGGCGTTAACAGCCATAAGCGGAACAAGCAGAGATAACTTTTTTTTTCTTTTTTAGCAAACCCTCCCTAATTACTTTATCATTTTAAAAAATTGAGGGTGCAAATCTAGCATTAAAGTGTTGCTATAGCATGCTAAAGCAGCATTGATCAAAACCCCCTTGTTTGGAAACCCTAATTTTGGGAATCCCAAGTTTTTTTTTTGGGGGGCATTATCTGTTAAGGGATTAGGCACTAGCACTAGCATTGGAAACTCTGCTCTGGTAAGACCTTCCTAGATACATAGCATATCATGGCTACCCATGTGTTCATTGAAAAGTTCAATGGAAATAGTTTCCACACCTGGCAGACTAAGCTGAAGTTTAGTCTCATAAGGGAGGGCCTTTCATTGAAGGGGAAGAGAAGATGCCTGAGAATGAAGATGTAGCTCGGAAAGCATGGAAGCTTAGAGATCAAAGAGCCTTTGGGATCTCTAATAATTTTATACACCATGTTGCAGATCTCCCAAACTCCAAAGAAATCTATGAGAAGCTGGACAAGCTTTTTGGAGCTTAGGCAAGAACTCCAAAGTTTCTTTGCAGATAGAGTTCTATGGTCTTATTACACACACATAGAAGGAAAGGTTGACATACACAAAGTTTATTACAATCAATTTTGGGAGACCACCCAGGTAGAGAATCCATGACCCACACACATTGGCTTTAAAAAAAAACCCCAATCATAATCTTCCTCCTTTAGAAAAAGATTATCCATGACAGTAGCTGCATGTTCTATTGCTGAGGATGCTCTTGCTTCTTGGACGACTTCTTCTCCTTTTGCCAGCAGGTTTACATGCACCTTCTCTTGCTCCTTGGCCATCTTCTTGAAGCATCGATCCTCTGTGTCCGAGCTTTTTGCAGAAGTTACATCTGATTGTTCTTTTTCCTTCTCCCTTTGTAAACATGGCCTTGTTTGTCTAAAAGGAAATCTTAGATTCCTCTTTGCAACGGTCTTTGTCTATGAGAACTACAATCATCTCATCATTAGTCATTTCTCGAGCCACCCTTAGTATAGTCAAGGTTTTAGAGAATTTTGAAACCTCTTCTATACTTGATAGAAGCATAGCTTTCTTATTATCTTCATCCACATCAACATCTGACCTAGAGAGTTGTCGTATTATGGAGCCTAGATTGCTCAAATGTTCTCCCAAAGTTTCTCTTTCATTCATTTTTCAGCAGATTTTTTTTTTTGCTTAAGGAAGACTTTGGAGTTAATGGTTTTTATCACCAATCAAGCTTTTCAACTTGTCCCATACCGCCTTTGAGCTTTTGGTGAAATCCACGTGGTGAATCAGGCTGTCGCTGAGCCCGATGAGCGCCATGGCCTTGTCATTACGGTCATTCCGAATCTTCTCCACTCCTCGCTTGGTTTGAGGTCCATGCCATTGACCACATTCCAAACACCATCTCTTATCATAAAGAGACACATCTTTATTTACCATGTTGGGAAGTTACTTTGATTGAACTTTTCAATCGCCAAGTTGGCTCTGTTGGTCTCCATGATGTTTTACTTGAAAAAGCCCAAATGTTACAAACGCTGAAGTGGGTATTTAGACATACGTCACCTGGTTTGTGGGAAGCCCCAGAGTAGTGTTGGACTCCATGACTGGCATTTGCAGGTACAGATGCCGTCTATGGAGCGTCTGCTGCTGCAAGCATGGAAGGCGATGAGAACATGCGAAGGTGTCAGCGAAGGGCGCCTGCGTGGGGCAGCCATGTGTGGCAAAGAACAGGCTGGGAAGGGGGCACAGAGATGAAGCAGTCGGCTGGCGAGCATGCGAAGGTTGGCGCTGTGGTGGAGGTAGGCAAACTGTTGGCAAATGGGCGGCGGAGTTGGGCCAGTACTAGGGCTGAGCTGGCGGGGGTGGACTGCCTTGCACGAGAGCCGCCTCTGTGGCTGGGTGGGGCAGGGCGGAGTGGAGCAGGCAGAGGCGGTCTTCTGCACACTAGCTGGGCGGAGCAGCGGACACACACCATATTAATGACACATGGCACACTTATCCTATCTTCTCATAAGAGGGTGTTTACACCTACGAGGTGGTTCACACACATTAGGCTCCGAATCCTAAGAGGGACCTTGTCAACGCCAAGTTTTGACAGCTATGCATGTGAAACTTCTTCACTATGGAATGTTATTACATTGTCTTGTTATTTTTACTAGTTGTGAAAACTGGATGAAAAAGAAACACAATCAAGAAGTTCAAAACACTTAGGTGGCACAAAATTCATGTGCCTTCAGAAGAGTTTCTTTGGCCTTGAACAGCTTTGTTAGGTATATTTATAGGCATTTGAGAATGCTTTTGCGAGTGCATAGGGGCTTGTTAAATTATTATCTTATTGACCCATTGCGCAAAATTTATGTGATAAGATTTTTTGTTGTGGTCATAGGTTGGACACTATGAAGAGACAGTTGGCACATGTATATTATTCTCGGAGCATGAAGAAGGTGAGATCACATTTGAAACAAACGTTGAAAATTTATTTAGTAATTTTTATCTAAATTAGAGTAAAATGCATGGACAATCAAAGGTTTGGTGTGTTTATTGAAAGAAATAGAAAATTATCGAGTGGGCTAGAACACTGGGATCACACCAAATGGAGGGAGAAAGAGGAAAGAAATTATGCCAACAAAAATACCTCCTCAAGGGTTTATGAGATTATGCAGATTGGCATGATAAGGAACAAAAGGAAAAATTTACAGGACGATATATGTAGACTAACAATGATGGTTACTCCTTTGGATAATGGATGTGACTCCACAAATTGTGGGTGTGTCCACTGCTGTAATCACGTAACTGCACAGAAAAATATTCACACATTGCAAGGAAATGATTGCAAACAAAGCTCTACGTAAATTTTTGCTGAATGATTAAAGGGTTCAGACTGAAGGTAGTACAGGGAAGTGCTGTGGCTGAATAACAAGACAAGAACATTATACTGAACTGTAAACAGGGTTTGCAGGGCTTCTACAATCTGAATACTGGAAAGACCTGGGACTGATAATTATGATTTGGGCTGGGCAGCCTGTTTATAGGCTAAAGATATCTTTAATCATGCAGGTCAGGTCACAGATGTTGGTTGGCAGCATGATGCTGGTTGTAGGCTGGTTTGACTCTTGTGCTGGCTGGTCTGGTTGCTTTGCCGGCCTGGCCACCTGTCTAGTTGCCCATCCAACCTGTGCAGACAGCCCGGATTTTCCTATACTGCCCGTGCGCGTCATGTTCCCCCCATTGGAAGGGTAGCGTTCTGCTCCTAGCTCTGGAAGTGTCGCCGTCCTTGGTGTGTAGCTTTCTAAGACGCTTGGACAAGAGAGACGGCCATTGACAATGGTGGCTGTAAACTAGCGGGAGAGCTGATCTGGGGCCTGAATTGAGGTCGTCGTAGACAGAATGAATCTGCTGGACGGAATTCTCCAAAGACTGTAGCTGTGGAACTGTTGAAAGATCAGAGTCCAAATCAAGCTGTGGTGGATAGTCCTGAAAAGCGTTAAATTGGATACTCTTGCCAACATTGGTGCTGAGGCAAGCTAGGGGTGACTAGGGAAGAAAACTTTCATAGGGTTGGTTCTGCTCTCATAAGAGCTAACTCAGTACTAGCGTTTGAATCTGGTTTAGTGCCTGAACAACTGGTGGAGACATCAGTGTGACAAGCCAGAAAGTGCAGTATGGGTGCTGCCTGTAGGAAAGAGGCAACTGGATGAAACTCGAGAATGGGCCAAAAGGTGATGCTGAATCTGTGATGACAGTGAAATCATTGAAAGAGAAGCTGGCTGTGGATTAGGCTGCAAAAGCACTGTATTGTTGTCCATATGAACTGCTGAATCCAATTGACAGGCAAGGGGGAACCAAGGCCGGCTGGGCTATAGGCAAGACCATAGGCATTGGGCAAGGCCAAGCTTAGAGTGAGATGCTTCCTGGGGTAGACAAAGCTCACGGAACTGATAGGCTTTCCTCCATGAACCACAACACTATGACTAGGTAGTGTGGTGGACCACACACTTGCGATTGTGGTCATGGAAGGAGGTGCTGTTTTGGGGATGGGTCTGATTCCTGGGTAGCTGTCATAGAAACAATCACCACAATCTGCCGGCACTGCAGGCAATCCCTCTTTGTGTGTCCATACTATCACAAAGAAAACACTTGCCTACTCTCATCTTCTCTGAAGGGAGAGGTTACAGGAGCGCACTTCCCCATTGAAACCAGACCTGCCCTTAGCAGCCTGGCGCTGAGGGAAGGTGTTGCACTGGTTTCACTTCTGACTTGCTTCTAGTTATAGTTCCATTGTTCTGGTTCCAGGACAGTTGTGCTGCTTGTAGGTTGAGGCTAAGCTCACTGCCAAGTCCAGGGCGTCTGGAAACTGGGCCTCTAGGCTCTATGTCAGCTTGAAGGGCATCCTTAAAACTATGCATGAACTTGTAGACCTTCTCGTCCTCGTCCAGACCAAGAGGTACAACAATGGCTAGCTTGCAGGATCTGGCAAGATAATTGGTAATGGTGCTGTTAGGTGCTCCCAGAAGGTGTCCCACTAGTCCTGCATAGAGGTTTTGTAATGCATAAGTGTATACTCTTGCAGGAGTAGCTTTCACAACTGCGCCCAAATGACGATTGACCGACAACGAATACTGTCGGTACCCTTAAGGATGGTGCCACAAAGCTGGTTGGCAATCACCTTCACTCGGTAGTAGGTACTCATCTAAACAGCCCATTATCTCCATGATGGTGTCCATCTTTTTGGTCCAGTGGATGATGGCATCACCATCAAGTTTACGGGAGAAGGTGGGAGGTTGGAGAGTCTTGAGCATGTGGAAGTACTCCTTGTGAGACATAAATCATGCTCCATATTGGTCATCATCTAATTCTGAGTCGGATGAATAGTTCAGGAACTGATAGCGCATGGTGCGAGCCATTGAAGGGCGCAGCATTATCTGTTGGGCTGTGATGTAAGACTTGGGGGCGGTGAGGGGTCCTACAGGCGAAGGCATCTAAGGGCTGGGTGTCACCTTAAGTCTCTCAATTTGCATCAAATTTATTATTGGAGAATATCTGATATTACACCATGTTGTCCTTATGTATAAAATACTTAAAAAAGTATCTTACAGACTGCTAGTGGTTTTTGTTGTTGGTGCAGGAGAATCTACATTAGAGGGGGAACCCAAGGTTTCTAGGAAAGAGTTAGCTGCGGAACCCAATCCCCTTTATATGAGAGGCTTTCCAGAGAACAATCCAGACAAACGCAAGACAACAAAGCCTTTTTGCTGCCTGCAAAAGAAACTGAAGTTCCGGGCTGTTGCAGAGAGTGAGGAGCAAGCAAATAAAAACAGTCTATAAGTTTAATTGTAGCACATACTAAGTTTCTTCGTTCATGTAATTTTGTACAAAAATTTGGCAAGTATATTAGTTTTTGTTTGAATTAAAGTGTTTTCATTTGCTGCAATGCTTGATACAATATGCAGGCTGCTACAGCTGTCTTATGATTCTTGTCCTTCGTAAGGGGACTCAAATGATGGAATGTAGTGGCTGCTTAGAATCTCAAAATTGATACCCTAGCTCTCCAAGTTTAGTGTGGAGAGAGAGAGAGAGAGAGAGAGAGAGAGTTTACTATCTGTTATGGCTCACCCAAACCCCCGTTGAAACACATCCACCAAGAAGATTACTTAGTGAACCGCAATTGTAGTGAGGATCTTTCCATTGGTTGAGCTTGTAACCTTGGAGGTCTCCGAGCTCCACAACTCCTTGAGAAGCAATTCGACCGCACCTCCCACGAGCGTTGTCACACCGCCGTGTTGCACATGTACTCGTCTCTTCTCTCAGCTCACTTCACACACACTTACTAGCATGGATTAGAGAGAGATTAGCAAGAGCATGACTCTAATGCACAATGGGAGAGTTCTCTGTATTATGAGAGATATTCGTTTATATACATGGCCATACGTGTTCACACTCATTTAAATTGTGACCAGTCAGGCACTTTAGGCCCATAAGAGGCCTAATGCTATTATAATAACTACTCTCATAATATATTCATGAAGTACGTCACTTGGGACTTCATCCTTACTTACTACCATATGTCCTTGAAGTAGAAAATCGCCATAAGTATTTCATCGGACCATTACGGACGCTCATTCAAGTCGTAGATTTGGATTCCATTGCTTCATATCTTGAATGTATAACCTTTTGGTGTATCTACCTTGACTCCTTGATGTAAGATAATGACAGTAGCTTTTGTTAACCCTAGGAATGGATAAACATTTCTCCCTTCCTGATGTCGATCGCGTTCTCGTGATCGTGTTGAAGACCTTTGTGTGGAAAGAATTGAAAAGGTTTGGTGATGGCTTTTGATGTTGAGTGACATTCAATGGTCCTTGTTTCTTCGGTAGGAATAAGAAAGGCTAGTTAGTAAATGAAAAGGTTAGAGATTAGTGAGAATTTCTAGCAAGGTGGGATGGTGCGAGTGATTGCATTTTTATATTTTCATGAGTAAATTTTTTTAGGTTTATTTTTTTGCACACTTGGTCGTTGGCAATTAAAGGTCGAGTTACACGTTATTTATGTTAGTTGGGAATCTAAGAGATGTTAATAAGTATTTCATCGGACCATTTACGGGTATCCGTCCAAGTTGTAGATTTGGACTCTATTGCTTCATATCTTGAATGTATGATCTTTTGGTGTATTTACCTTGACTCTTTGATATAAGATAATGGCAATAGCTCTTGTTAACCTTAGGAATGGGTTAACATTCTCTTCTTCTTGATGCTGATCGCGTTCTCGTGATCGCGTGGAAGACCTTTGTGTGGGGAGAATTGACAAAGTTTGGTGATAGCTTTTGATGTTGAGTGACGTTCAATGGTCCTTGTTCCTCCGGTAGGAATAAGAAAGGCTAGTTAGTAAATAAAAAGATTAGAGATTAGTGGGAATTCCTAATGGAGTGGGAATGGTGTGAGTGATTGCATTTTAATATTTTTGTGAGTATTTTTTTTTTTTAGGTTTATTTTTTGCTTACTTGGTCGTTGGCAATCAAAGGTAGTTACATGTTATTTGTGTTAGTTGGGAATCTAAGAGATGTTAATAATGGGAGGAGAAAGGAAGATTCAGAGGAACATAGAGAATTATCAGAACGAGATTGTGATTCTCAGTTCCTTGTCTGATTCATTGAAACGATATTCATTACTTGAAGACTTTGGTCTTTGATGTCTTTTTTTGTGGCAGGATTCTTGTCAAATGTTGTTGAGTAGGACATGTTTCTTGCATGCTTTTTTCCATGCGCTTTTTATATTTTTATGTATATTTAAGTGTTCTATGAAGTAGATATGCATGAAGTACATAAATGAGTTAAATAGATTCTTTTTGAGCTGTTGCTTATTGAAGTAGTCACTTGTTGGCGAGGCATGAAAAAATTATGGCGACTTACGAGGCTAACATAGACATCTTCACTAAGGATTAGAGATTAATGTGTTGTGAAGACGTAAGCTTTTATTTGGAGAGGTTTGCAATTTGAAGGAAAATTCTAAGGGATGGGTTGTACCATTGACCAGACTGTTGCCCACCATGGCTCCCCCATCCAAAAATATATATGGAAAGTTGTCGATGAAGCTCTGGTGCAAATGTCCTCTAGTGCATATGAGTATAGATACTTATAGAGTAGCTTTTACATTAACTTAGCCAAAAGAATAGTAAGCTATAAGCTTAACAAAAGTGTATTGGCTATTGAAGATCGTTGGGAGTTTCTTGTGATATTTTACCATTTTTAGGTTGGCCATTTGTGGGACTCTGTGTTTTGTATGTTTCGTTTTTTTAAATTTAAAAAGCTACCACCTTGCGAGCAACAGGTTCTTGTGGCTACTCTTCTTTTTGAGAGAATAGGTTCTTATGTCTGCCGTGTAGCTTTTGCATTCATGCTTCTCATCGAGAGGGGTGAAAAGAGCATTATTAGTTTGTTCTTGATGCGCTCATAAGTCTCCATTGCAGACATTGGTATTGATTCTTGAATATGTGGCTCAATTGTTGTTGAGGCAGTAGATACAATTTTTGGTTGGTTGTCAGTGGTGTTGATTGAACATGCAAGCTCTTGTGTTTGTGTTGTATGCACGATAGGGGTTGAGTGACTTGCTTTGGTGTTGCTTAGGCCTTCATTCTTGTCGAACTAGTGAAGTTTTTGAAATTGAAGTCGGTGGTGAGGCTTTCTTCACTTTGTTCAATCTTAGCAATCATATGATGGGATTGCCACCATAATATCCTTATTCTTGAATCACATGCACAGACACCCATCGTTGAGATGAACATTATGAATTGGTGGTTGGTGCTTTTGGTGCTGAGGTTTCTTTCTTTGTGCAGGCTTAGGTGAGTTCTTGATGTGCTTGGGAATCTAAGTGTTGGTATTACCTTGGTAGTACCCTTGTGCTTACAACAATCTTTTTGGTACTCACACTTGTTGAGTTGTTGAAGTTCTTTGAGAAACTCGCATAAGCTTTTGTGGAGTACTTTTATTCTTCTTTGGCTTTTGAGTTTTCCGTTGAAGAAGAGGCTTTGATTGTCGAGGCATCCAAGTTGGATTGGCATTGTCATATTAGCCTTGAGTCAAAAGTAGCTTCTTTTCCACCCACATTTTGATACCGTTAAGATACCTTGATTTGGCTGTTGTGGTGGAGTTTTCTTTTTGGATGAAGTGGAAGGGTTGGGGTCCTCCTTTGACATTGGTTGGCACTGAGGTTGCGGGTTTGAGACTCATGGGTGTTGTTAATGATAAGGCTTGGGTCTCTTGTTGAGTGGCTTTTGATGATGTGGCTTTTGAGCATACAGTCTGCTCTTTTGGGCGAGGCTGGTTGATGAGGAGAACCCAAGCCGTTGGCTTCGAGACTTTTCTCTAGAGTTTCTTGTCAGAGTAAGAGTGGAATACTTGAGGAACTTCTTCAAGAATAGATGTCAATGGAGAGGTTTTGACATTGGACATAGAAGCTCTTTCTCTTGTTGGTGAAGGCGGAGTCGGAGGAGTAGATACTTTGTCTGAGTTGGTCATTGAGCGCAGAAGGTATGTTTTCATGTAGAGGGCCTTCCGAGAAAGAGGCTTGTAACTTTTTGCGTTCAGCATCATAGAAATCCATTAGGGTTGGATTCTCTTCCTTTGTAGTATAGTATTGTTAACTTTGTGTCGTTGACCATCATGATGATCCTATCGCTAACAAAGCACAGTGGTGCACAGTGGTGCTTGGGCTGCAATAGTCCATTTATGCCCCAAGATCAAATCTACTTTCAACACATACTCAATCACAAAACTTACAAATAAAGGGGTTAGATTCTATATACATTGTTTGTTCAAAGTACCCCAAACATAGCATGTTGATGTCTTGTGTGAATGGAATTTTCTCTAGATAAGCTTTGAGTGTTGGTTGACCTAACAAATCCGGGTCATGAGATTGTGCTCTCGTTGTGGATAAAGATGTGCTTGGATAGTGGTGATTTTATTGGAAAGTTTCAATCCAACCATAACTCTTGGGATATTCTGAGTATGTTGGAAGTTCTAGCCTTCCAAGGTCTCTTCCTCTTGTAATAGTAATATCAAGGAGAAGCAATATTTCTCCGGTTTTTGCATTATGGTTTCTTTTTTAGGTTTGACATTATGAGGTTCAATCACAACCAATGATCTTGTACGACACTTAACAATGCTAAGCATGCTTTTCTGACCTTACGCATTTGTCATGCAATTATAATTTTCTAGTTGGGGTGGTTGGGCGGGTTCTAGTTTTGTAATTGTATTAGAAAATACTGAGTGACGAGTCAGAACTTGTTTCGTCCTCACTAAGTGACGTACTAGAACTTGTTTCATCTTTTGACTTTCCTTTGATCATCAGGTTTTCATTATGTTTGTCCATGCAACGAGAACGAACTTTATTTCGGGCTTTCGTTTCATGTGTCGTATATGTGGGTTTTGTGGTTTGAAGGGTAGCCTTTGAGGTGGATGCTTCCGCAACATGTTTTGCTTTTAGCTCTTTTGGGATTAGGTGCTCCACATACTCCTTTCTTTTGTTCTTTATTTCAACCTTGGTTTCTACAGTTTGTTGACCTTTGTTTTTCTTGGGTTTAGTAGGTTTTGCTTTCTCTTTTGGTTTCTGTTTTAAGACATGCTCTTCTATCCATTTCGAAGTATGTTCTTTTGTATTCTTTTTTATTGTTTCTTGTGTCTTGGCTTACAAGTGTGTAAGCACATTCAAGGGTACAGTGGACAATTGTCTGTTTTGCACACTCAAGATGTTAAGAGTTATATTTTGCGAGACAGGTTACATTGAAGCAACTCGCCTTGGGCAATCTTGGAATATGTGATCGATGCCACAATTGTTCATATATGGGTTGCAAAGTATCCAAACTATGCAGTCTGGCCACTTTGTGCCGTCCACAATAGAAGCACTGAAGTGTTTGTTTAATTGTTTCTTGAGAAGTTTCTACCCTTTGGACTGTTTCTATTTGGGACACAAAAGATTGAGGTTTTGAGGTAACTGTAGGTAAATAGGGACATTTGGATGTGTCATGACCAAAGGCTTTGCAATGTATACAGTACAGAAAGATAGGCCTAGGGTACACACATTGGGATTGGGATGGACGTAGTGACGGCAATGGACACAAGGCATTTCGCCCATCACTTTGAGAGGCTTTAAGGATGTTGGGTTTTGAGAGAGCTCATCCTTGCTTGGAGATTCTGGTTCAAAGCTTTTAAGTATTAAGCTGTGTAGAATTCAGGGAATGACAATTACACGATTAATTTTTCTTTTGTCATTGCTTAAGTTGGTTTAGATGAGGAAGATGTTATATCGTGATCATCCTCTATCATGTTGTCATCTAAATGTATTGATTCTTTGCAACATTGATCGAATGCTTCCGGATTGGATACAATGATCAAGTTATGTACATTGTTTTGCTTTATGTCCATTATGAAACATCTTTTTAATTGAGCATCATTTAGTTTCTTCCATGGCTCACATCTTAAGCCCAAGAGCTTTATCTACATGATAAAATCTCTAATGGTTTCGTTTTTTTTTTTTCGCTCAATTGAATAGAGTTCTCGTACTGCACTTTATCGATCTTCTTGTCTTGAAATGTTGGACAAAACATCCATGATTGAAACGTTTCAATAGCGAAACACGTTTCACGTTTTAGTAGCAATGAAACACGTTTTGTGGTGACCATGATTGGGATTAACGGATGCACATGACAAAAATTTATAAGATTGTCTCGTTTTGAGGCCGTGACACGATTATGAAATATCCATCAACTTTTAGGATCCAATCTTGGTGTGGGTTTTGCACAGTAGGTTGTAGGGGAGTCAGGTACAGAATAGCACATGTATTGTTGGGTTCAACACCGTACAACATGTATTTTGTCGAGTTAAGTACCTTACAATAGGTACTGTCGAGTTCAGCACCGTACAATAGGTACGGAATGGGTACATCAGATAGTCGACAGCTTCACAAGAGTCGGATACATAGTAGGTTCACTTGATACAATAAAATACACAATCGATGTACTGTACTATACTATATTCGGCTGCCCTATAGTACTCGCTAAGTACTTGTGCAAAACTCGTACCAGTATTATTTGCCATGTTGAACCTATAACACTGTCATTCTCATGCTAATTGAGTACATGCATTCATGTGTATACTAACAACTGTATATACATTTGTACTTTCTGAAGTTACTACATACCTCTTCTATTGCCTGAATCCATCGTTTTAATATATAGTACCTGCTTCTACTTCAGCACATACATGTATGCAATGGGTACAATAGATAGTCGGTAGCTTTATAGGAGTCGGGTACAGTTCAACAACCAGTATAATCTGTACAACAAGGTACATAGTACATATAGTCGCTCGGTACAATAGGTATTATTGAGTACAACCAAGTGCACAGTAAGGATAGTGAACACAAGGTGTAGCAAGTGCTGCAGTCGGTATAGCAAGGTATAGTAGGCACTACAAAACATGTAGTCGATAACTTCCAAAAACAAGTGTGCCAATTTTGCATAGGGTGAGTCACCCCAAGGAGAAAAATGCACCTGGATACATGAGGAGGAAGGAGGGAGTTGTGGGAGAGCGTGGTGGTGGAGAGGAGGTTTGTTGGGGTGTAATCTTCTTATACCATGTGGCATAGCCCACCAAGTTTAATGGTGGGCACCTCCATTAAGTGCCCACACATTAAAGTGGGCACAAGGTTGCCCAAATGGGGATAGCCCACCCCACCAAGTTTAATGGTGCCCACTTTAAAATGGGCACAAGATGGCTTTAAATGACCAAATGTGTTGTGCCCAAAGTCCCAAAGTTTAGGCAACCCACACGTGGTCCTTGGGCCCCGAGCACAACCCAGTGGGTAGGCCAAACTTTAATGAAGTTTAAATGCCGAAAGGTTATAAAAACTTTGCTCAATGATTAAAGGGGTAAATAAGATACTTACCACGTGTTTACATGCCACAAACCATGTCAAAATACAGAGCATTTTCATGGTTCACAGGTGGGCATCCCTTGTACGTAAATTGGACACATCATAACATGCAGTCACACAAAAACAAGTCATGCGAAATCAATTTCAAGCAAGCAGAGATGCATGTACATGCATTATGCAATGGATATATCTCTTGTTCTTGGAACTTGTAAATAGCATGTCTTCTCAAGCTATACGATTCATAGCTTACTCTTATTAGGGACTTACCTAATGCTTTTCTTAACAGTTTTGGCTAACCATTAAATGTAGAGTTGGACAAATGTCCAAATCTATCTACAATTCATACCTCATCCCTATTGGGACTTGCTAATGCTACTATCACTATATTTAGCCAACCATTCAATACAGATTTGGACAATCCAAATCTATCAACAATTCCTAGCTCAGTCCTATTGGGGACTTGCCTAATGCTTCTCTCATTATATCTCACATCCTCCTCTCACTAGACATCACGTCCCTGTTGGGGGAAGATTTGGACAATCCAAATTCATAGCTCACTCCTATTGGAGACTTACCTAATGCTCCTCTCACTAGATCTCCCATCCATATTGGGAGATTTCCTAATACTTACCATTATTGGGTATTTTCCTAATGTGTCTCTCACCGTTTTTTCAATTCATATCTCACCCCAATTCGGGACTTGCCTAATGCTAACCCATATTGGAGGCTTGCATAAGGCTAACCCTTTTTGGAGACTTGTCTAATGCTCATATCACTAGATGTGGCTAACCATTTAATATAGATTTGGACAATTGTCTAAATCTATCTACAATTCATAGCTCACCCTTATTGGAGACTTCCATAATGCTCCTCTCACAACACATCACCCATATTGGAGACTTACATAAGGCTAACCCTTTTTGGGGACTTGTCTAATGCTCATATTACTAGATTTGGCTAACCATTTAATATAGATTTGGACGATTGTCCACATCTAACTACAATTCGTAGCTTACTCCTGTTGGGGACTTCCAAAATGCTCCTCTCACTAGACCTCACCCCTATTGGAGACTTGCCTAAGGCTAGCCCTTATTGGGGATTTATCTAATTCTCCTTATGCGCCAGATTTAACCAACAATCGAATATAGAATTGGACAATTGTCCAAACCTATATACAATTCATAGCTCACTCCTCCTAATGCTCCTTTCACTAGATTTGACCAGCTGTTCAATATAAATTTAGATAATTATCAAAATCTATAAACAATTCATATCACACCTATTAGGAACTTGCTTAATGTTAGGAGGTACATGTGCTTGTGGTTTTGACTTACAAACATTCCTACCACTCCCTTTGTTTTGCAACTACATGCCAACTCGGCAAATACAGAGCTATTAATTATAGTATGTAGATACCATCAAGTGCCATGTCCTGTGTGGGCTTCTAGGGGTTTGATGGAGGTAAGTTCATTATAGATGTGTGGTTAAGCTAGTTTTCATGTCAATAGGTGCTAAATAAGCCTTTGCAAAATGTTTATAGGTGCTAATTAGCACTGTGTAGTGTGTCTATAGGTGCTAATTAGTACCTACAGTATCTTTACAGATGCTAATTAGCTATGTACGATGTCTACAGGTGCTTATTAGCACTGTGCAGTATGTCAACAATTGCTAATTAGAACTATATAGTATGTCTATAGGTGTACATCTGTAGATATTCAAACGGATAAGTTCATGGCTCTTTTACATGGATCTTGTTGGTTGATCTAGCTGATCTTCAACAATGGAGAGTCCATATGGATTTTATGAGATTATACTCCTGGGTACTATGAGCTAGGAGCTATTGAAAAGACCCTTGAGTGAAGTACTAGGTGAGCCTAGAGGGACTGACCAGGTTGTGAGCGTTCTGGTTATCGATGATGCCATAGGTACGCCGAGGAAGGAATGACTGAAAATTAGATTTTATGGTTGGAAAGTAGAAAAGTTAGAAATTGGACCTGGAAATGGAATACTGGGGATTATGATGGAAACACTGTGGTTTTATTGCAATGCTGTTTTGGAAATAGTTGAGTCTAAGGGAAAAGGTAATTTCATATTGGGTGTGTAAGCGGTGTGTCTATTTAATTCGATACATTGGTTGGGCGGTTGGCTAACTCATAGGATTAGATGGGGTTAGGCTGGATCGATGGATTCCTATAATAAAATTCAATTCCGTTCAAGTTACGATAGTTTAAGTAAGTCACGGGATAATTCTTGTTATATGGAAAAGAAGCAACGGTTGTGCCTCTTTTGAGGGAAAAAAGCGTTGGTCTCTATGAACCAAGTACAAGTTTCTCCTCTATAGATAAGACCCTTGACTATGTTAGAAGATTTTCCTGGAGAAATCGCCTATGCTTTTTGGGCGAGGAAAAGTTTTTCAGGGCTCGATTTTGGAAAAACGGTCAGATTAGTCTCTTGTCTGGATATTCGTTGGGCGGGGCGAGGTCCCGAGTGGGAAGTTCTTACCTGCGCGCAAGGTTGCTACTTCCGTTGCCAGCACTCCAGAGTTCGATGCACAAAGGGGCAGGGATCTCACAGATCCCAGGTGGCTTTGGCTATTCAAGGGAACTCCACAATGGCAATATATATCTCGATCCTCTGAATGACAAGTGTGCCATCCTTTGTTCCCAATCCACTTTGCAGCCCATAACTGAAATCCAACTTTGTTCAAGAACCATTTCAAGGCATTTGCAAGCATTACAAAAAACTTACGCAGCTAAGGATTATTTATATGAAAATATTAGCTTTTAAACTTTTCAAGGCCCCTACTATTCTTGCATACACTCTTTTAACTTTAGCTAATGTTGACTTTGACTTTGGTTTGCTTAGCTTCACCTATGTTTCATACAAGAGTAAGCTGTGACTTACTCCCAACTCAATCATCACAAAGAGATTTGTTGTTTTTCCCTCCTTAGAGAGTCCAACTTTGAGATGAGTAGGCTCTATCTCAAGGTCATCCTCTTTGATCAAGGTTAGAGTAGCGATGTTAACCTTTAATGTTAGCCTATTTTGTTTTGCTTTGGCTTTGGCTTTGGCGACCCTTGCCTTAGCCTTGGAACCTACATATTCAAAAAATTTAGGGATATTTGAGGCTTTTAATCAAGGCGAGGTGATAATACTCTAATTAGACACTCCATCATTCAATTAATCAAAAAAATTAATGCATTAACATTAAATTGAAGCCTTTGTAAACCCTAAACGTTGGAAATTTTCACATTTTTTTTCACAAAATTAACTAATTAAAGTCTCATATGACACATTGAGGGTCTTTCTTTGGGTTCTTTGCCCTGGCCCCCCTTGATTCTAAACGACTGGCCAAGCATAAATAGTTTGGTGTGTCAGGGGGTGACTAAAGAGCTAGCCTTTGGGTTCTTTGCCCTGGCCCCCCTTGATTCTAAACGACTGGCCAAGCATAAATAGTTTGGTGTGTCAGGGGGTGACTAAAAAGCTAGCCTTGCTATCCCGATTTCATTATATGATTGTGTGTGATGTGTCAACTTTAACACAACATGTGATGGGGTTAGAAGTTAGTGTATTTCTTTCATGTCGAGTCTCACCTCCTTCACTCCAAAGGAGGGTTTGTTGGGTAATTGGAGTCTTCATGTATGTGCACCATCCCATGTGTATCCATCCTATTTGTGTACTTGCTTATGTTTGTGTGTGGATAGCCCCTAAAAGGGTTATGTGTGTATGTGTTAACTTATTCATGTGTATGTGTGTGTGAACACTTGCTTAGGTATGAACATCACCTTATATCTAGATAAGATAAGTGTGACATCATGTGTGTATTTGTGAGTGTGATTTGTTCAGGTCAAAAGTTAAGGTTGTAAACCTACAAAAAAGCATTATACTCAGTGATTAACACATCACTCTAATCAAAAATCATTGTGCCATGTAATTACTTCCTCTCTTGCCACTGTTGACTCTCTTCCTCTCTTGTAATTACTTCCTCTCTCTACCATTCACCTTTCTCTCTCCACCATGGAGTTTCACCCACCATATCCATGGGTTATCCAAAACCCTAACCTTAGCCCTATGTACTATAGGATTAGCTCCTTCAACTTATGGGCTGGATGCCATCACATTGTTGGATTGACTTATTCCAACCGTATGGGCTGCAAAAGAACATAGACTTGACGGGGGGATTATGACCTTTTAGACGATTAGAGGAATTGGAAGAGGTTTGCCTCTATGTCGTAGTTGAAATGTGGGATAAAAAGTGCCAATGTAAGCGATGCTTTGATGCAAATATTCGGACGAAGAAGATAGTTAACATGGTCTTAATGTACCATATAAAAAAGACCAGGAAGAAGTTAGGGGACTTGATCCCTATCGTATTGTGGATTTATCCAAAAGTGGAGCAGTATATATCAACCTTGGATGGTTTACAACTGTGCATTTATATACAGGAGTAAACTACAAAAGTATTTTTACAAGAGTGGAGCAGTATATATCAACCTTGGATGGATTACAACTACCCGCATTTATAAACGCGAGTAAACTACTCAAGTATTATGGGCCTCTAAGAGAAGAGCAACTCCAGAGATTGTATGAAACCCAAGAAAAGTGTGAGGTTGTGAAATGAGAAAGTACATGGGACCTCAGGAAGTGTGCTAACAAAAAAATATAGGCGTGAGAGAACACCAGATTGGGTCCCAATTGCCCCCCCCAAACGTGTGCCAAAAGCATCCCCGCTTGAGTATTTATAGATTTTATTCCATAAAAAATAGGTTACATGGCTATTTTAGCCCAAGCTTGCTCTACAAGCTTTCTTTTTACAAAAATAGCTCAAAAACTAGAGATTGTTCACACATTAAGTGTAAATCATTATAACTTTTCTAACATATGTGCTAGAAATATAACATCATGCACAAGCATGCATACATAATTTGTACAAATATTTGGCATGTGGCCAATAAAAATAACTCATAAAATAACCTTGTTTACATTCCATTTATTAAGCTGATTAAATCAAGCATAATTTTCTATGACTATTATGCATAAAAAATATGATAAAATATATACCTATAATAGTCTTCCCGTTTGAGGAAACAACTATCCTCAGTTGTGTAGAAGAAAATGCTACAACAATATCAGGCTCGTTGTTGCTATCGATGCCATAACCTGCAAGGTAAATTCAGAGATCCGAATGTGGCTCAGAGATTGATCATGCATGGCTCAGAGGTGCACAAGCAGGCTCAGAGGCTCGGGTGAACATGGACTGCAACAAAAACTCGTGCGATAAGTCAATATTAGAGAATTTGGGAAAAATATGATATTTTGGGAATTGATCGGTCCATTTAATTTTGTATATATCTTAAACATGCCAACTCCAAATTTGTCATAGATTGTAGATCTAGATTCTACTCTTCAAGATCTTTCCAATGATATGTCACATGAGGGGGTTTTGACAAGTTCACCACGATCCCATTTTTCAAATGGGAATGGTTTTTTCCCCAAATTATCTAATATGGTGTTCGATACATAAATTGGTGTTCGATACATAAATTGGTGTCCCTCTCACACTCATCATCAAATTACAAATAATAATATGAGACAATATGATATAGACAAGATCCCTTATGTGCGACACACACATTGCACATGTTCTTTGACCATTATATAGTTGTCAAGCATGGCACTACTTGTTATACCTCAACAACATACAAAGTGTGCAAGGAGCTAGAGCTCCTCCACCAGCTGGGGGTACATAAATTGGTGTCCCTCGCACACTCATCATCAAATTACAAATAATAATATGAGACAATATGATATAGACAAGATCCCTTATGTGCGACACACACATTGCACATGTTCTTTGACCATTATATAGTTGTCAAGCATGGCACTACTTGTTATACCTCAACAACATACAAAGTGTGCAAGGAGCTAGAGCTCCTCCACCAGCTGGGGATACAGAGGTGAGTTGAAAAAAGAGGAAAAATTATAATTTTCTACTAATCCTAATCCTAATTAGCAAGATAATGGACTCACAAAATTATAAAGAGGAAAAATTATAATTTTTTACTAATCCTAATTAGCAAGATAATGGGCTCACAAAATGATGGATTCTAGGCATGGCTCTGATACCATGTTGAAATTAGAGGAATGTGATGAGCTATGGTGGATCAAACACTAGAATCAACATCATTAACAAAGTGATTAGTAAATAATTAAGTGAGTAATTAGCAAATAGCTTAATGTAGATATGGATAATCAAAAACCAACAAATTCTCATTAGGACAATGCCTCAATTTATAGAGTTTACATCCAAGCATCAAATCCCACTGATTTCTCCTTGATTCACTCCACATCTCCCAGAATATCTCCACCTCTTTTGCTTGATTCTCTCCACCTCTTCACTTTTCCTAGAATATCTCCACACTTCCTAAATCTTCTCATGCTACCCTTTATTCTCTCCCAGTAGATTCTTCTCACCTTTTCACAGGTTCTTTCACATTTACACATCCTCTTTTACAGCCTCTAACCAAGGGCTTGTTCCCGCACACACCCTATTCACTTGTATATTTCAACATTAACAAGAGACATTTATCTTGATGGATCTTACGTAAGAAGACTTGTAACACTTACATCACTCCATCTATAAGTTTGTAATTTTAATAACTCCAAGTTGACTTGGAGTGTAGAGTATAAACATCCTTCATATAATGGGGTGCCACCCATTCCCTCTCTACACAAGGTTTGCTTCCCTTGTGATATTGGAGCTTGCTCTCCATCATCTATAATCTCCCATTGAAAGAAACCATCCACCATGTCTTCCATAATGAAATCCTTTTCCTCCGCATGTGGCAATGATGGAGGCACCTCATTCATCATCATTATTTCCAAAGGATAATTCTTAACCATGCTTTCCCTATGAAGCCTTGTCACCTTTCGCAATCTTCCCAATGCCATGGAATGGTTTGGCATACAGATCTCCTCTGTGTCATCATCCTCATTTGGTCATGATAATGCTCATGAAGTCCATGTGTACGGATGTGCTCAATTATTATATGATGTTGTCATATATATTAGCCCTTGCATTGATCACACATACGTTGTATCTTCTCTCTCAACCATGCTTTGAAACCAATAACAGTCCTTGATCAATGTCAGACATTTGTAATCAGGCCACAAGTGTATATATATTAACATAAAAAGACATATGATATCCAAAAGTACTAGGTGGAAAGCAGCCTAGGATTTTTTTGCTCAGTAAAATTTTGCTACTCTGCAGTGAAACTAGCAGCAAAATTTTGCTGCGTAGCAGTGACCTACTAAAAAGTACTCTCTCCTAAATCTTTGTCGTGCGCGTTCCTACCTACCCCCGAAATAACACATGGCTTGGATAACAGTTGATTTATTTTAGCTCTTCCTCCCACCCATGTCACTTCCATCCCTTCCACCTCTTCCTCCCATCAAAGCACATGCTCTTTCAAGGTATGTGATATTCTCTCCTCTCCTATACTTTTAATCTTTTATGGAAAGCTTCATCTCCTTCTCCTTTACTCTCAAGCTTTCCATGAAATATCCATCTATGCTTTGAGGTGAGATTTTCTCTTCCTTTCCCTCTCTTTACTTTCTCTTTCTCCTCTCTGCTTACCTTACCCTAACCCTAGCTTCTACATAGAAGTGCCAATATAGAGCTTTAATGGAGAGCTCTCCATCAAAGCTCTCTATTAGGATTTCTATTTACAAGTAAGGGTTAGGGTTTCACAAACCACAAGGGTTATGCATGCATGTATTAGGGTTAGGGTTAAAGAGACTCACCTTGTTCTTCTCCTCTTGCTTTCCCTTATAATAAAATGTAGTATACTTTTTAACTTTTTAGAGAGTACTAATTGATTTATTTTGTTGATATTTTGCAGACTCGTTTCAAGTCAAAACTTTCAAGACTTTTGAGGTAAGAGCTCACTCCTCTCTCTTATGCTTTTAGTGCTTTTGTATGCATAGAATTTTTTAGGGTTTTATGCTTTTAAGGTTAGCTCTCAATGCATGTATAGAGCTCTTTATGCATGCATTGAGAGTATAAAAGAGCTCTCAATGCATACATAAAGGTTTAATGTAAAGAGGCTTTATGCATAGATCTCTCTTTATGCATAGAGACTTTGTACATAAGCTTGTGCATAAAGCTCTATGCATAGTTTTATGCATAAAGCCTTTATGCATCAGCTTCATGCATAGGCTATGTATAAAGCCTATACATAGCTTAATGCATAGAGTCTATACGCATAGAGCCTATGCATAGGCTATGCATAAGCTTTATGCATAGGCTTAATGCAAAGAGGCTATGCATAAGCGTTTTGCATAGGCTTAATGCAAAGAGGATTTATGCAAAAAGCTCTATACACAAGCTTGTGCATCAGGCTCGGCTTTAGATTTGTGTCCATCGCACCCTCCATTGGTAACCCTAGTGAGTGATACACTGCGAGCTCTAAGAACTTTAATGGCTCCTTCCCTTCTGTGTGAACTGTATTTGTCTCCAGAAATTGACTTATTAGTTTTTCCCCATCATCGGGGTCCTGCAGCTCTTCCCACTGATGCTCTAGCAGTTTATCAAATCAACACTTCCTTGCCCACTCCTGATGCTCTTTCTTTCTCACATCGGGGATGATCATGGACATGCAGAGGATTTTCTCAGGCTTTTTGTCTGACCTCTAGGACTTGTTGATCTTTGGCATGGTGATGTTTTATGAGAAAGTGCTGTAGATGGGTGTGAGAGATGTGAGCAAGAGAGCAGATTGTGAATGTGCATTTTTAGGCTCCTTGTGTTCTTTTTTGTGATGTTTTCTTCTTTTTTCTTCCTTTTTTGGGGCTTTGTAGTTTTTAGCTTCCCACTTTTCGATGTGATGTGACCCTTGATCCACATTATGGCCGCCGTCTCAGCTTAATGGTATTAGAGCATTCTTGCCATTTTTCCATTTTACCATTGCTAGTGGGGTCTTAATGATGTTGTGGCACCTGTCCTCCATGCAGTTTCTCATGCCGACATCGTGGCCTTTTGAGTTGTTGGCGTGGATCGAGCTGGTGCACCCTTGGTCACTCGATTTTTTATTGTCTTGGCACACCCATGGTCACTCGCTTTTTTATTGTCTTGGCTTTGATTGGTTACGAAGATCTGAGGTTTTGTGTCCTAGCTACCCTTATAGGGACTAGCCATCCTTTTGTAGCTTTGTAGTCTTTTGAACTTTCTACATCCACTTCCACTAGTGAGATCAAACCACAACAAATGCTCCAGACCGACTCCTCGTCTTCCGCTTTTGCTTCTTCTGGTGTACTCACTTCCAGGTGGCCTTTGTATTTTCTCATCTTGAAGCCCTTCATTGTTTTTGGAAAGGGTGTACCATCCAAGTTTTCTAAGGTAAAGGCATTCTGGGTGATTGGGTGTTTCACTATAAATGGTCCAATCCATCGGATTTTGAATTTTCTAGGGTGAGCTCCTAGCTTGGAATTGTAGACCAATACAAGATCTCCTTTCTCAAAAATCATGTGCTTGAGGTACCTATCAGTCCAAGCCTTTCTTCTTCACTGCACTATCTCCGCCTTTAGGAAGTTGATTTGTCTCTCTTCCTCTAAGGCTAAGAGTTCTTGTATATTCTGATCTCCCAGGATTCTTTCATTGGCAGCTTCTCTTGAATGGCCACTCTCAGACTGGTTACCATGAATTCCATAGGCATAATTGCTTCCAACCCATAGACGAGCTTGAATGGTGTTTGCTCGGTTGAGACTTTGTAGGATGTGCAGAATGCCCATAGGGATGCATCTAGCATCATCTGGTCCCAATTGTTTTTGTTAGCATTTACAATTCACTTTAGAAGTTTGATTAGAACCTTGTTTGTTGATTCCGCTTGGCCGTTGCACTGTGGGTAATAGGGTGTGGTTGATTAGGTATCTCTCCATCAACCCTTTCATTACTTTGTTCATGAAATGTGTCCCCTAGTCACTGACTATTTCTACTGGCAACCCATCCCTAGTAATAATGTCTTTGAAGAGGCACTTCACTACCTCTTCTGTGGAGTTGCTCTTTATAGCTCTAGCTTCCGGCCACTTGGTAAAATAATCGGTGGCCATAATGATGTACTCACATCTGCTTCTTTTTGTAGTAGGTGGTTTAATTGGTCCAACAAAATCCAATCCCCACTTCATAAACAGAGATAGAGCCAATATAGGCAAGATGGGAAATCTATCAAAATCTCCAGGTTGACCCATTCGCTCTGTGAACAGACATCATAGTTCTTTGCTTCACTGTTGGCATCCTTTATGACAGTTGGCTACCATAGGCCTGCTTGCAAAATTCTTTGAGCTGTTATTTCTCCGCCCATGTGTCCTCTAGTGATCCCACAGTGTGCTTCTCTTCACACGGCTTGATGCTCATGATTCAGAACACACTTGCATAAGATTTGGTCTATGTCTCTTTTGTAGAGTAATCATAGTGAAATTTTGGCTTCTTAAGGCAATTCTCTTTTTCCTATCAGCAGTGTATTCTTCTGAAAATGTCTCATCTTTCAAAAATTACATCATGTCATAATACCAGTTCTCTTCCACTTCCGTTGCTGCTACTGTGAATAATTTGGTGTCAGGGAGTCGATCGTCTACGCCCCCCCAAAGCAGGTTCTCCAAAATCTAGTCTAGATTAAAAATCTACCAATGCATTTTCTTTTCTGGGTGTGTGTTGAATGGTGAACTCAAATTCTTGTAGTAGGAGCATCCGTCTTTCCATCTACCCCACCAGAGAAAAGATTTGTTCACCAGATAAATGAGAGCTTGATGGTCCACATGGAAAACAAATTTGTTTCCCAAGAGATAGTGTCAGAACTTATTCATAGCACATAGATCCTTGAAAGAGCTTCTCGTTCCATTGTGCTGTAGTGAATTGGATCAAGAGGTAATACCCCCTTCACATCATCATGAGCACGGCCCAAGAAATAGCTAAATTTAATGGGGAGCAGTTTCATACATGGCAAGCAAAGACCATGTATTGCTCATGAGGAAAAATCTATGGGGGCTAGTTGAGGGAAGAGATGAATGCCCAGAGGAGATTGGGGAGAATGAGTGGAAGAGCAGGAATGAGAAAGCATTAGGACTCATTGCACTCATTTTAAATGATGAAATCATTCACCACATCACAGGGATATAAGGGGCAAAAGATGCATGGGATGAACTCAATAAATTATTTGGCACTCAAGCAAAAAATTCAAAGATAAATCTGCTAATGCAATTCTATAAACTTGATATGAAGGAAAGTGAACCTCTAACCACACACTTGAACAAATACAAACGCATTAAGCAACCAATGGCAGCAGCCCATTGGTAGAAAGGTAGAGGATGATGAGGCACTAGTAGTGCTTCTGAAGAGTGTGGACAAAGGAGAATATGAAAACATTGTGGCAACCTTAAAGAATGTACTTGAATTGAAGCTACATGCGATAGAAGAAGCTCTACTAGATTAAGAGACCAAGGTCAAAGAGAAGAAAGGGTTGGACCATATAACTCGAGAGGAAAGAGCTTTCTACACCCGAGGAGGATTCTCAAGAGGACGAGGACGAGGAAGAGGCAGGGGAGGAGGAAGGACCTTCACTTGCCACAACTGTGAAGCCAGGACATATGGCTAGAGAGACTGCTACAAAAAACCCAATGAAGAAGGATCGATATCAGCAAACTTCATGGAGACTCCTATAAGGAAGTGGAGTCAGGACATCTTTTCTCTCAGAGAGAAAGAGAGACAAACCCCACAACCCAATGTAACCTACCCCAATAGAGTAAAACAACCTCTGAGCCACCCGATGATGTAGGCCATGTGGTAGATGTATGTGTGAGCACTTTAGTCAAGGTCACGAGCACTTGTAGTAGTAAGCCTTGGACACATAGAGAGAGAGTGTCAAGGACTATGAGTTAGGGACTTGAGGCACTAGTCGTGGGCTACCAAGTAAGAGGGAAACTTGGTATAGGTTCCAAGTGTGCTAGGATTATTCACTTGAGGGGAGGTGTTGAAATATACAAGTGAATGGATGTGTGTGCAGGAACAAGACCTTAGCAAGAGGCTGTAAAAGAGAGTCTATAAAAGAGCGGGTAGCAGTGAAAAGGTGAGAGGTATCTACTAGGAGAGAATAAAGGGTAGCATGAGAAGATCTAGGATGTGTGGAGATATTCTGGGAAAAGTGAAGAGGTGGAGAGAATCAAGCAAAAGAGGTGGAGAGAATCAAGGATGAGGTGTCTCCCCAGATGTAGGGGAGGTGGCACAAATCAAGGAGCAGATCATGGACAAACTTGTATAAATTGAGCTTCTGCTAAAGAGAAATTGTTGGTTTTTGAGTATCCATGCCTACATTAAGCTATCAATTAATTACTCACTAATCTTATCTTAATCATCATCTAATCCCTTGCTAATGATGTTGATTCTTGCATTTGATCCACCTTAGTTCATCATCTTGCTTGCATTTCAACAGTGGTAAGATAGAGACTCTCTATATTGACTGACCTTGAAGAAGGTAATTCAAGAGATGATTGTCAGGTTGGTCAAAATACTGTGCCTTGAATCACAAAGAACATATCAATTAACATTATGAAAACAAGGGTCACAAATATCAAGAAGAGGGTTCAAGTGAATAAAATACCAAGGAAATACAATGGGAATATTATCATGGAGTTCCCTCCAGCCTTTTGAAAAATTAATAGCATAGATGGAGATGGAACAAAGGTACGATGGCCACATATGAACGAGGCCATCAACCGCAAACCTGTTGATCCAATACATTGTCAAGTTGAGCTATTATGTTGGTTTGTTAGAATGTCATAGGGTTAAATGGCCTTATTATGTAAATAACAAGAAATATAATACTACTTTCTTTAGAGGTTATCTACAAAAGAAGATTTCCTTGGGTCTCCTACTGAAATTATATGCTACTACTATCGTAAACCCACTTCCTATATTGACACTTGCAATTACATGTTTTATTATGTGACACCACATGATGATAACAAGAAATATAATACTACTTTCTTTAGAGGTTATCTACAAAAGAAGATTTCCTTGGGTCTCCTACTAAAATTATATGCTACTACTATCGTAAACCCACTTCCGATATTGACACTTGCAATTACATGTTTTATTATGTGACACCACATGATGATACCATGGCAAGGATAATGGTGGACATGTGCCATTGGAAACCATGGTGCCCAACTTTGTAGCGCAAGAAATCCCAAACCTTGAAACATAGGGTTTCATGCAATTACATCCTTACATTCCACGGTCATGGGAATATAAGGCCAATAATGGATAGAGATAGCCCCAAGACAACTTCAAGGCTAGCCCTAGCCCCAACACCTCAAGTAGGATACACCCATATTGATTCCCATGAAGAGATATAGTTTGGTGTGCAATCTATTGCCAAAATCATGCAATCACAGAGTGTCCAATGCTCAAGCACAAACAATAATAGTACTATGCTCAGAGTGTGCAATCTATTGCCAAAATCATGCAATCACAGAGTGTCCAATGCTCAAGCACAGACAATAATAGTATTGTTGACACAGCTCATTGTTGGTACCATGAAATTTCGGCACCACAATCTATACTCCCACCAGTGCCAAAGCAACCACCAAAGTAACCACTAGCCCTATTGCCCATACTGAATGCTTCTTAATCGGTTCATATTCTAGTGATTCTTAATAGGGTTCTGATGAATGGGTACCGCCAATACTATAGCCATACCCACCTTCAATATTGCCACCCCAACCGGTTCCTCCTAGAACTACACCAATACAATAGTACTTAATGACATTACTAGCATACTCATAGAGTCCAAAATAGGAGAGCTATGAGTCTTATGAGTAGTATGACTCATATGGATATCTAAAACAACCTCAAGCCACTATACACTATACCTCTGTATTTTTCACGCCATGGTGTAACAAAGAGCTAGGGACCTCAACAATATGGCATATAGGCCACCTCTTCAATGTTTTCACTACAAGGGCCTACATCGTGTTATTAAGTGTCCTCATAGAAATAACCATTGCACCTAGTGCCCCAACTCCATCCCCGAATCTAGTGCCAAACCCCAATATCATTCCATACAGAGGCATATGTTACAAGTGTGGGTTCAAACATGCCTTCAAGGACTATCCTAATAGAGTGACAATCAGCCCACTGGTAGGGTCATCCACTTTGACAAGCCTTAATTTGTTAAGCGCACAAGGAGGACTTATTCATATAGTCCCCCTTAATGCAATCGTTCGCAGGGCTCCGAAAACAAAGTTGAGGGTAGTTTTTCTAAAGAAACATCCAGGGCAACAAATAAACATAAAGCTTAAGCTTCGATCTCAAAGCTAGCAACCCAAGAGGCGCAAGCCCCAGAGATTGCATCAACCCCTAAAAAGGTTGGTCAACTAAAACCAGAGGCCCAAAAGAAGAAGACCTCAAAGAGCATACAAAAATGCAATGCATGACCAATTATCAAGGGCAACGATGTCGTGTGACCATTGAAAGTGGTTCCGATGATAGCTCCAAGCTACCTCCCTCATAGAGATAACGATCAATCTCTCATTCAAACCAGCTTTTGTCAAAGAGAAGAAACCCATTGACTATAAAAACCTTCCAAAGAAACTCAAGGAGTACTCCAACCCCGTGTTGGAGAAAGAGCAAATGAAGTAAGCCCAAGAGCTTGTGAGGAGGGTGCAAGCTGAATTAGAGCTAGTACTTAAGTAAGTGATCGAGTACATACTACTTACCCTACCTAAGCCAATGACCCATCTCATAGCAAGTCATAAAACTAATGAGGGAACCTCAAAGCATGCTAAAGGCCTTAACTGAAACTATAACCATTCTTAAGGGGACACATAAAAAGGGCTACTTGTGGAGCCTCTACCTCTAGACCAATCTAAGTAGATTCTACATTGCTAGATACAGTGAAGGAGGACTCATTGGGGGTGAAAGTTGGCCACAATATTTTCTCCGAATGTGATAGGTAACAACCCTATCATTTTGACCCCATTAGAGGCACCGCCTTCTAGAGGAAAGGATCAATGCACATCCCCTACACGTTAGCCTGCAAGCCCAACTCTGACTAAGTATGAGCTAAGTGAGCGTGAATATCGTTGCACGAGGGACATAGCAAGCCTCATAGCCTTCTTGTCCTTGAAAGTATAAGTTTCACTAAGCTCTCTTTTACAAGGGAATTCCCAACTTTGGAGAGACTTATTAGACTTACCACTCCTTGAAGATAAACCTGAAAATAGGAAAGACTCATCTCATGGATTGAGGCATTCTTAGCAAAGGGTCACACACAACTGCATCTGTGTGGACTGCTTTAGTCGATATTTGCAACAAAGAAGCTCACACCACATCGATTAATATCTATTGAGGCATTCTCAGCAAAGGGTCACACACAACTGCATCTGTGTGGACTGCTTTAGTCGATATTTGCAACAAAGAAGCTCACACCACATCGATTAACAAGATGTTGGTCTTAGGACAAGGTTTACGTGATTGGATAATGTCAAAATCACATCCCTGTTTTTGCTGTGGATACATTCAAGGTAGAATTAACACTGGAACACCCACTTGCCTTGTCGTATGGTTGGCAGTACAACACCTTGTTTTGTGCCCTCAATTGTAGAGCCTCCATGTACATGGAGGTCCAATCGTCACCCTACTAGCCAACCTTCAAGAAGCGGTTGATGTTCAGAATTAGCTAGGCACATTCAAGACATGTAACACAATGTAGCACAATCGGGCCATACATTACCTTCAATGCACAATTTGTATGACATCATTTGGATCTCTTTTGGAATCATGAAGAATCTATATGTCACTAGATCTACCAGGGATGACCTCTCGAAGTGAAATGCCTCCTTTGACACACTCATCTTTGTGACATGACAACATGTCCCCACATCGACTATGCAACACTTGATAACCCGCAGTTGCACCAACAAGTGATACAAGTCGACGCTACATGATCCTAGCACATGTCCCTCATGGCCTCCCTACACTATGATGGCCACATCCTGCATGCCAAGTGGTGGGTATTGGACCACAACCTAAAAGGGCATCCACACTTCTTTGAGGTGTGCAATCTTTAATGGTCACCTCCCTTTCTCCCCACCCCACCTCCAAGATGGCATATATATTCCACAACCATCCTTGGGCCTGACCTTGTGCCAGATAATTATATTCTCTAGCTCCCCATCAATATCAGCCCTATTCAGGAAATTTTGCTGAATAGCATTTACAGTCAGGTCACTCTTGACTTCGCTGAGATGTAAACCAAGGCAATGGTCTTGTTGCACAGTAGGATAATAATTCTGATGTAAACCTGGCCAATAACTCTTCTGTAACTTAGGGCAAGGTACACACCCACATGCACCGATCAACTCCATGACATATGGTAGAGGGATGTCGTGTTTCTTCACATTAGTGCACCATGTTGACTTGATCTTGGAAATTGTTTCTTTAAGGCCAAGGTGTGCAATTGAGTGATATGCCATGATAATGCCCTTCCAATCTTCTACAAATGCAATCCTCAAACTATCCCTCAATGCAAGATACCTTAGGCCAAGATCACTAACCACAATGCATAGATAACCTCTCATTCTTGCCCACCTCTTCAAATCCAAGAGGCCCCATGTGTCTTGCTTTTTGAGCATGTCCAATGTCACACCGAGAACCCATCCTCAATGCATGCTATCATCAAGGTGCATAGCTTTTCAATTTGGTTAAATTTCACCTCCGTCTCACCTTGTTTCGGCCAAAAATTACCCCAAATTTACCCAAAGAACTCGGAGATGTGAAGGTGAATGGGTCAATTTCCTGCCTAGACTGTTATTCGGACAAAAAGCCATTGCCATCAAAAAGGTCCTCTATCTCCATGTTTTCACTAGACGCATCTTTGTCCTCACCAGACTCACTAAAGGAATCGTGCAAAGAGAAAAAGGTACTATCAGTTGTGCGGCATTGATTAAGGAGGCAAAAATCAACATATATTGAATGCCCAATACTTCCCAATAACGGATTGTTGTCTATGGTTTCTTCGCATGGAGTCTCATTCAAATTCTAGTCATAGAAACCTGTCACATTTTCTGCCATTTCCTGGTCACTCATCATGAGCATACCTATCCGCCCGCTTGATTGATCGGTATGCTTGCAACATAGGTGAGTGTGTGACCTTCTTTCTCTCATCCCTCCTATCATAAAAACCTGCCATGCAACCCTATTTTGATGCGCAAATCCTTGCACAGCCTGCCAGCCCTTGACCGAGACAGAGATACTTGCATATGCCCGAGTTTACGTTTGTGGCACCACCTACCTGCTAGGCAAAAATGCAATTGTGGTTTGGGGTTGGCAATGCCCGCAACCTCTAAGGAGGAGATACATTAATTTGACCACCCTGGCATGGGCTTTCAAATTAGTGCCCCATCAATATGAAGATTCTGTTTTGAATTACGCACACGCACTATGATCAACCAGCTGTACCTCGGTGGGCCCAACTACACTTTTCGTCCGCACACTTTTCGGCGAGCTCCCCATGCCCATATTTACAGAAAACATAAACCCATGCCACTTGCCATGCGTACTTCTGCCGCAATCCCCCCTTTTTATGTGCCCCTCTTCTGCGTGGTCGATCCCTTCATCGCCTGCATTAAGTGCTGCGTGGAGATTGTTGAGGCTGAACTTATCCCCAAATAATCATCACACAGACATCTAACATTACAAGAAACAAGCTTCAAACACTTCCCACACATCACCATCGTCATTTCAGGTCACAAAGATAAAAGTAAACCAATTGTCTTCATTACAAGATACATAATTCAACATTACAGTATATCAAGAAACAGACTCTTGAAACATCAGACAAACCTACAAAATAGCAAGACAATTATAGAGATGCCAAGAATTTAGTTACTAACTGCGCATAATGCACAATTCAAGATGGTTACATCTATAAATAAGTTTCAAAATGTTGTTGCTTGAAATTTCAGGTGAAAGACTAAGGTTCAAAGTATTTAAAGGAAACTATGTAAAACTCCAGGTTTTACACCTGGCACACCCGATGGATAAAACTTTTCTCAAAAAATTTCAGACTTGAACCCACTCCCAAAATGTTACTCTATTGAAAAGTATGTAGACTTTTTCAGTTACAGTCTCCATCTCTGCATCATTGTCTTCAGCTTCCTTCATGCCATCTTCCTTATATGCTTGAAGTATCTGCTCCACAAGTTCAATTTGATCCACTTGAACATTTGAAATCTTCTTAGCAAAAATCCCTGAACTTTCAACATTCTGTTCTACAACATCAGGTACAAGTGTAATAAGTTTCACACTATCCACCTCCATATCTTGCTTCTTCATTCCATCAAAAGTGCCTTTTCTTGCAAAATCATATGCAAACTTAAAAGACCTCTGACTGTCTCATCAGAAAAATCTTCTTCCAAACCATGATAGCCCTTGAGGGAGTACAAAGGATCCTCCCACATTGACTTTTCAGGGGGTTTCACTTGAAGAGACTCTGGGGTAGCTGGCAGCTGTTTCATCTGCAACTTGAGGTTATCCTCCTTCAAAGTTGCAATCTTCTCCTTAAGCAAAGCTATCTCTACTTTACGCTTCTGCTAATCTACAAATGCCTCCCAAGGTCTTGTAAGAACATTGTGAATCCTCTCTTTAGTTCCAGCCCAAATCAAATTTCTTGTCTGCATTAATTCCCCCTTCATTGTTGCCGAATCTGTGCTACTCATGAAGACCCCATCTACATCAATTTTCTCATCTTTTACAAAGTTCCTCAACTACTCTTGTACTTTCTTTAAAGCTATCAATTGCTGTAATAAAATCTCATTGGTTGTTACCAACTTGGTATTCTTCTTTGTTAACTCCTCTAATTTAATAGAAAATGCAACCTTTATCTCTGTAAGCCAATCCAAAATCACCATTTTTGACTGAATTTTTGATTTAGCCTTCTCTTGCCACTTAGCCAAGTCTGTTTCATATTCTTCTTTCATCTTAAAAAATAGCTCCTCTTGAGCCTTAACTTTTCTCTCCAGTTCCTTCACTTGCTGAGTTTTGACCCTACTTGGTTAACTACTGTTCCAAGCTCTGCACTTTATTTTCCAACTCCCTCTGTCTCCTTTTATCAATATGAGCATTGCTCTGCTGCTACAACAAAAAATTATCCATCAGTTTCCAAGCTCTCTCTACCTTTGCAATAGTAATTTCCTGTGGCGGCATGTCTGAAGTCTGAAACCCTATAACTTCAGGCTTCCCTGAAACTACAACATCTTCGTGCTTGGTTGACTTTGCCTTGTTCATTTTCAACTTCAATCCCTTCTTCTGAGCTGAACTGGGTGATGCACTTACCTCTTTTTCTGATGTCCCCTGTGCAAAAGGTGATAGAAACAAAGGGTCTGCAACCACCTTATGACTCTTTGCCACCCTGCTAGATTCTTGTGCTGAATATCCAACACATCCACAAGATGTGTTGCGAGTACTCAGGGCCTCGCCCACGGATATCCGGACAAGAGACTAATCCCTCGGTTCTTCCAAAACTGAACCCGGAAAAACTTCCCTTGCCCAGAAAGCACGGGCAATTCCTCCAGGATAATTTTTCTCTAACGTAGTCAAAAAGCCTTAACTAACTGAACTGATCTGACCAAACCCGTAAGTCCCATAGTCAGATCAGGGAAAAGATTGCACTTCCAACGCTTTTTTCCTCATTGAGAGGCACAGCCGTTGATTCTTTTTCATAGAATAATTTTTGTCTGGGATTTACTTCATCTATCGTACCATAACAGAATTGAGTCTCAATTTAGGGATCCATCAGTCTAGCCTAACCCCATCCAGTCCCGTGGGTTAGCCAACCGCCCAACCACTGTAGTGATGGGATCCAATTGAGAATTTGGTTAGGTTTTTTGTCCTAGGTACCAGGGAAAATAGTTCCCAGGCCCCCTAGCCGGTATTCATGCAAACTTAAAACTAGTCACACCACTTACACACCCAATATGAAATTGCCTTTTTCACAGAATCAGCTATCTGTAAAACAATCATTTAATGAAATCATAGAGTCACTGTTCATAATCCTCAAAATCTCTGGTTGAATCCTTAATTCTAATCATTCCTTCAATCATCGGTGAACCTATGGCATCATTAGCAACCAGAACGCTCACCACCTATTCACTCAGGGGCCTTTTCGATAGTTCCTAGCTCATAGTAATCGACAATATATTCATATATCAAAAATAGAATCTCCGTTGAAGATCAGCAAGATCAACTAACGGATCCATATAAAAGAGCCATGGACTCATCCGTTGAGGACCAGCAAGGTCAATCAACTAAATCCATGTGCCTGAATTCAGAAAATAACTCTTACTCCTTGATCCAATATCTTCCACGATGAACATGTGGGTATCGTCGGCGACCCAGAGCCCGAGCACCGTATGGTCAGCACCCTCTAGGATCCTTCACAACAAGTGACCTAGCGCTTCACTCATAGGCTGCTTCCTTGGTCCCTCATCCACCGTACCGGAAGCTCTGGTCAAGACCTCGGCCGACCCTGCTATGCGAGACGTCCTCCATTGACTCTCCGTCAGTTGTTGCAACTTTATCAGATTAGGTCTCCACGACCTCACACAAGATGTTCAAAATGCTTCTCCAGCATTCTTGACATAAAATAGTCATTTAAAAACAGGTCATAAATACAGTTTCTATAACCAATTCTCGTCTTTCCACATTGTTCCATCATCAATCCACATTATTTAATTCCACAACCATTTCATAATTATGCCTATTCTCATCCAGTCACATCATTTTCATCTGATCACATCTTTCCTCTATTTAACCTCATCAGATCTCATTCACTTGCATCTACCCATATCCACATCTCATCACATCACATTCATTCACATCTCATCCATTCAGACCACATCACATTCACATCTCATCCATTTTACCTCACATCTC
This sequence comes from Cibotium barometz, assembly GCF_041138505.1. NCBI lineage: Eukaryota > Viridiplantae > Streptophyta > Polypodiopsida > Cyatheales > Cibotiaceae > Cibotium > Cibotium barometz. The sequence continues at coordinate 8,845,620 of NC_141070.1, forward strand.
ATTCATTCACATCTATCCCAATTCACATCCCATCACATCACATTCATTCATATCCATCACATTCACATTCATTCATATCCTATCACTTCTATCCACATCATATCTCATTCATACACATCTCATCTCATTCATCCACATCCATTCTTTCCCATACTCATTCACATCCATCCTTCACATACACACTCACATCCATTCTTCACATACACATTCACATCCATTATCATCACATACATTCACTCACATCCCATATCATTTATTTACGTTCTGATTCACATGACATCACATCTCATCCATTCATTCACATTTATCTGATTCACATCACATCTATTCACCTCACATCTCATCACCTCTATTCACATCATCCATCCATCCATTCATTCACATCTATCTAATTCACATCACATCTCATCACATCTATTCACCTCACATTCTCATCACATCTATTCACCTCACATTCTCATCACTTGTATTCACATCACATCCATCCATCCATTCATTCCCATCTATCTGATTCATAGGGGATTACTCTTTTAGAATAACCTAATGATAAAAACTTTAGTTCTACAAAATTTAAGAAAATTTTGCTATAACCTCCTTTGTATGGCTGACCATTTCTCAATTTTTACATTCTAACATCAATTTAAAATTAATCCCAATTTGAAGAAAAGTACTCTAATCAACTCAATTTTCACTTTCTAAAGAGTAAACAATAAGAAAGTTTAATTAACTTATTTGTTACTCATTTTAGGATAAAGAAAGGCTGAATTCTTAAGGAAGAGAAGGGGGTAGCCTTTTCATCAAGGCATAACATCAGGATTCACTTCAATCACTAAAAGAAAGCAAAGAAATTAAAAAACCATAGATTAGAATTTAAAAAGTAGAATTTTTAGCTTACATGGAGTTTTGTAAGCTTTCCTTTGGCTTGAGGGATTGAGGGTTGTACTCTTGTTTGGATCAAGAGTGGCCACCAATTCTTTTGGAGAGGATTTAGTAACAAATAATTGAATTATCAAGTGAATTCAATGTATTTGACTCTAGGGAGGAGTAGAGTAACAGTGCATAAATACTATTAACCTTTTATAAAGGGGGAGGCTTCTATTCATTGGAAAAAACGAGCCTCTAACCAAGCAAACTGATTCTAAAATTTTCCAGATCAGTTTGGTCAATTTTTGACCATTTTTGGGTCAATTTAGCTTACTTTTTGGATCTACTTGAAACAGGAGAGAGAAGAGATGAAATATCTCATTATTTATGAGTTTAAAACTCCTCCACACATGTGAAATAGGCACCTCCTTCATGAGGAAAAATCCCCACACTGAGGTATCAAAAATGCATCATTTCCTCTAAATATCTCCTCTTAACTAATAACCTTGTCCTTAGTCAACTCTTCATCTTATGTGAGTATTTACTCATTTTTGGGAGATTTTCTTTTATTCTTCAATTTATCTCCTCCCTACATTTTGATTAATCTTATTGGTCCATAGGAACCTTAATTGGAGCAAGCATAATTCAAAAATTTCTAAAAAATCTGGACCCTTAGGCTAAGGTCCTTTATACCTATTTTTTATTAATTCTAATTGCACATTGGAAAGTTCTTTTTGAATTTCTGTTTTAGGGGAAACCATTTTAGACACTAGGAGGATTTGTATATCCAAAAATATCTCAATTTTGAATTATCTCTCTCTAGACATTTTCTCTCTCTAGGTCAAAACAGGGTAAAACAGGATCTTCCTTTTATTTCAGTGAGGGGAATAATTATAAGATCAGAAGGGGAGGTTCTTACACCTACACGCCTCAAAAGCTGGAGGGAGGAATCTTACAAAAGGCGAGGCGATTCTTGCATCCTATGAATGATCGAGGGAGGAGCCTACGATGGGAGCATTGGAAAGATCTTTACAAGTACACCACAGATCTCGACAAGGATCCAACTCTACAAAACAAGTAAAAGAAGTGTGGGCTTACTTTGACAAGGTTGTGACCTATGTTAAAGAGCACAACAACTCAAGAAGAACAAAGTGTGTTCAAAATAGATGTGACAGAATTCATCAGCTTGTTAGTGAGAGTTGGGGAGATACCTCCATTACATATTACATGGTAAGATATTCTCATCTTAATTATCGCCATTCATTAACTACCATTGCAATTGCTTACTAAAATTCCATAAACATTTGTCTTCATAATTTCTTACTTGGATATTTTTTCATAGCACATTGTATATGCACATGGACCATATTTTCTACAAAAATACGGGTCTTTGGATATGTTCAGTACCCAAGGCATGAAAAAATCACATTACGCAGCCAAAGAAGTGTACTTCAAGAATACTCGACATGGTGGAGGGAAGACACATAGCAATTATCTCGTGGAGATGTTTAATTGGTTCTATCGCAACAATCTTGCAAGAAATGTTACTAGGGAAAAGGCTCGAATGTCAGCAATTGCTAAAGTCGCACGACTCAATAGGAAGGAGGCAAACATAGAGAAGTGGAATGGAAGTTCAAGAGCAGGCCATGTCACATGGCATGCCACAATGGCAAGACATGGCAGACGTTGGGTTAAACGTGTCTAATTTGGTGGTTTTGTAATTTTTGGCCGGTTTCAAACTATCTGAACACATTATAAATGACTTGATATAAAGGTGCAATAGTCTCATTCATTCTCATTTCTATATTTTGACTTCACTTTTTGCCATGGCTCGCATGAAAAACACTGCACGTAAGCTTCCACCATCACCTCATCGTCCTCCACCGCCACCTCTACCTCCCTCTCCCCCTCATCCGGACACCACTAACCCGACCACCACCACTGACCCTGATCAAGAGACAAGGAGTGATGTTGACCCTGATGGAGTGCCATGGGCTGATATTCCTATCCCCCCAATACATTCCACGACTGGGGGGGGAAGAGCTTGCATCGAGGCATGGGTCCGTTGCCAACACGAGAAGAGGTGGCAATAGCAGCAAACGAAAGCAACAACAACAAAAGCAGCAGCAGCAGCAGCAGCTGAAGGAGCTCCATCATCCTCTCGGCATAAACGTGCACGAGATTAGAGTGCCCATCTATGTCCTCTCGACCACTTGCAAGATACCCTCCTCCTCATGCCCCCAGGAGGAAACAACGCAATGGCATAGCAGCTCTAAAGAAGATTCGGAGGTTCCAAAAGAGTGTCGACCTCCTCATCCCAAGAGCTCCTTTTGCACGTCTTGTCAAAGAGATACTATACGATTTAGGGGGCCGAGACAAGAGGATGCAAAGCCTTGCCTTGGCTATAATCCAAGCAGTGGAGGCATTTTTGGTCACCATGTTTGAAGATTCTAACCTGTGTGCAATCCATGCAAAGTGGGTCACAATCATGTGTAAAGATATGCATTGCTGGCGGGTCACAATCATGTGTAAAGATATGCAATTGCTGGCGGCATGCAACATGATAACCTCTGAATATTTTTCCTTATGATGTACATGATTGGACAATGTAAAACTTCACTTAATATAATCTCTTTTTAGTGCTTCTCAAGTTGTCCATCAAGGCCTTGACTGCATGTGTATCTGTATTAAAAAAAATTTAAATGTATTTGATTTACAAGGGTGATTTGTGTATTTCACTTGTTAGTATGTATAGTTTGAAGGCTTCAAAAAAATCCCCAACCTGAACAGGGCGACTTTTGCCCAGACAGGCTTCCTGTCTGGGCAAAAGTCACCCTGTTCAGGTTGGGGATCTTTCTGCCTTTGTAAACCTTCCTCTCAACCATATGTATTAATATTTTTTTGTTTTAATATTATTTAGTTGTAAATTTCTTGGTGATAGCAAAACTTGCAATGTATGATAACTAAGTGATATCAGGCCTAGTGTGAAGCCACCACATCTTTTATGATCTTAATATTACTTTGTAAGGTAGTATATATCTTTAATTATAAGTTCTTAATTTATAATAAGGTCTATATAAATGCTTATACATGGCAATTGGAGGCTAAAAAATGCAAATAGAGCCCTAACCTGAACAGGGTGACTTTTGCCCAGACAGCAAGCCTGTCTGGGCAAAAGTCGCCCTGTTCAGGTTGGGGCTATTTTTATATTTGGTGGCCTCTAATTTTTGTATTTGGTGGCCTCTAATTATTCATATTCACATATACATAGGCCTTACTATCAATTAAAGCTGAGTATTGGCTAAATTTAATAAAACTATACTCATGTAAGAACTACACTCATGTAAGAACTCTCTTTCCATGTGTAAGAACTCTCTCATCATATAAAAGAGTATCTTTTATGATCTTAATATTACTTTATAAGGCACTATATATCTTTGATTTTGAGCACCTTATTTATAAAAAATCTTATATGAATGCTTATACATGACAATTGAAGGCTAAAAAACACAAAAAGAGCCCCAACCTGAACAAACTTTTGCTCGCTCTGTTCAAGTTGGGGGTATTTTTATATTTGGTGGCCTCCAATTGTCATGTATAAGCATTTACAAGTTGTCACATTCACATACACATACACATAGGCCTTGCTATCAATTAGAGCTGGGTGTTGGCTAAATCAAACAGAACTACACACTCATTGTGATCAAAGAGGACAGGGGGGGACATCATGGGAAGTTGGCCCAAATCAAACATTACTGATACCACAAACTAAACATGCATGCAATCCAGTGTTATCCACAATGGCTCTCTCTCACTCTCTCTCACTCTCTCTCTCTCTCTCTCTCTCTCTCTCTCTCTCTCTCTCTCTCTCTCTCTCTCTCCGTCGATTAGGTGTATAACCCTCTAAGTCGATGTAAAGCGACTCTCTCTCTCTCTCTCTCTCTCTCTCATATCATGAAAACTTACATTATTCAAACTTTATGTAGAAATTATGTATAAAAAAACCCACTTATATTAATAAAAAGGATTTACATTGATTGTTGAACACAGTATCTACGATAAATTTTCAAGCTAACTCATAATGTTCTTGAGACGCCTAGCTACAGTCTTGCACCTCTTCTTGCTAAGTGGAAGGGTCCCTGACAACATGGCATTGACGACACAATCTGGGTCCTTCTCACCAATACTCTCTGCAAATGCAGTGTGTGCAAGAACTTTAGAAGAGTAACCCCCTTGGAAGGCAGCATATGCTGCAACCTTGTTGATGAGCACTATCTTATCAGCGTTTCTTGGAATCGTTGACAAGCATAGGACCTTGCTAAGTACTTTGAGGGCTAACATGTAGAAGCTTGCCATGGGGCTGAATGCATTGTGCACAACAACAAGGTGTTGAGGTGCAATACGACCCATGTAATGGGCCAACGTAGCATCTCTTCCAAAACCCTCGCATGTGCCACCTTTACGTTGGGCCCAAGCATCTATAGAGACTATATGCTACACACAAGAAAGAGGATTAGTGGAATTCTAGTAGTATTATCAATTATATTTATTAGATTCATACGTAATTTATCTTACCGTGTGTTTGAAATCAGAGCTAACCACCTCAGGCTTGCAAATGTCAATGGAGGACTTGTGTTCCTCCAACGACACTATTGTAGTGTCCTCAGACTCTCTCGTCCAGCGGCAATTGTTCTCCTGAGCTTTTCTAAACTCCTCCTCCTCAGTCACAAGGCTTTGATCAGCCTCTACAATTGTAGAGGCTTTGATTAGCCTCTACAATTGCTAATTTCAGGATCATCACTGACTCATGCACCACCCTGCACCAGAACACGCCCTTGTTGTCGATGGGAAATTCTTCATTCACCACAGAGCTAACAAGGAGAGGCACTCAGCTTGGTTGAGCTTGTAGACCTTTTCTAGGTCATGTAAAAAGAGGAATTCCTCCCCTTCAATCACCATAGAGCTGAGCTTACTAAGCTCAAGCTCTGGCATCTCATGTGTAGCCTCCTTTCCCTTGCCCATATCTGGTACATCTAGAGTACCCTCTATAGGACCCTCCCCCACCTCTTCTCCACCCTTTGTTGGCTGAGGCACTTGTCTCTCCAAAGTATGGCACTAATGCCTTTGATGAGGATGCTTCACCAGATTGAGGTGCCTCAATTTGGAGGAGGAGATCATTGGCCATAACGGCCTCAACAAGCTGGTTGAGGACCTCAGGTTTAGGATCCTCCTCCTTGCCTTGTACCATGCCTCCAATTGAGACATCCTCCACCTCTACCTCTTCATTAGAGTCTTTCTCACCACAAAGGTATATGAAGGTGGCAACCCAAGAGAGGAAATCAAGGCCAATCTTCCCCCTCTGAAGTGAAAGCATCTCCTCCTTGGTGATCTGCTTGTAGTGACCATCAAGGAGCACAATATCTTGGAATTTTTGCAACCTCCTGAGGGCATTTGTATCATTCTTGTTGATATATCATAGGAGATTGCATGGCACCCAATCACTATCCTCCTGTGGTGGTAGCTTGATAGTCCAGGGCCTCATGTACTCCTCCATGTAATCAAGAGTACCTCTGTAGTCCTCTTCAGCCAAGACGATGGTCGTTCCAAAGTCAATCTCGCGAGAGAAGATGAAGAAAAGTTCCTCTCTATCAGGCCACTCGGTCCTCTTCAAGAACTCGAGAAACCTCTCATATGCCATGTTTGGGTCCATGCTAGAAGGGAGTGACGATGCTAGAAATGGAGAGATGAGTGGTGAAAGAGAGAGGAACTTCAAAACAAAGTGTTAGAAAATGAGAGAGGTCTTATATTTATAGACCTCAAAATTAAACATTGGGAATTTCATACTATAACATAAGTGACCAATAAATAACCCCAAATTTATATAAAATATATATTAAAAAAAAAAAGACAAATAGCCCCTCGACGACTTGCGACACTAATTCTAAAGTTGAAATTTGCATCCACCATTACTCCAGTCTTTGCAAACCTTTAAGCTCTTCTCCAAACGTCTTCCAATCTAAAAAAGGAAATTCAAGTGTAATAAATAAAACATATTCAAAAAACACAAAGCAACGCAAATTTACAAATATCAAAGCTCACCTTTCGTCGGCCAATCTTGATGCTTGCTTCTTGGACATCTTGAAATCCCAGAATGAGCAAATGCTCCCGAGCATCGCCTAAGCTCCATTCATTGCTTGCATTCACCACCTCAATTGAACCATCAGGAAGAGTCACAGATAAATCTATGGGTATCCACACCTTCACTTGATTGCAAGGGAACCCACTCCCCATTCTTCTTCATCCATCGTTCATAGAAAAATCAAATGGATAAGCTCTGACGAGTCTTCAAGTATCGAAAGGTAACACTTGAAGCACCACTTTACACGAGTAGATGTCCCCTTTGTGAAACCCCTCCACAATATTCCATCCAATTCCTAAGACATTGTTAATTTTTTCAATTTGCAATTTCTTGAAAATGAACATTGTTGGGGTGGGTTGTGGAGAAAGCTTAGAGAACATGAATACAAATAGATGGATTGAGGCAAACCATCCAAGCTCCACAGACTTAGAGGCCTTAGAAAATTTTAAGGAGGAGTGTATGTCAGAATACATCTTGTTTTTGAAAGCATTAACACTCCACCTATCCGGAACTTGCCACTTTACACTATGTAAAAAGTCCATAGGGATCTCCTCAAGGCTACCATATTCTGTAGGCTGAGAAGGGACTTTGTAAGAGTGTGTGTAAAAGAATATATTTTTGTTGAAGAGGGCTCTATGATTCTCACCTGGAAACATAAGCTCACCTATTGTACTATGAAAAGCACTAAATACACCAGCCTTTTTTGAGGTAAAACCACCTTTTTGGAGAGAAAACCAAAATTTTAAATTTTTAGGGTTTTTTTTAGCCGAGCTGCACTTTTTTATTTCAAAATGTTGGTCTATGTCATTTCAAAAAGGAGATTTGACCCTTGCCTTGAACTTTGGTGTGACCTCTAGAGAGAGGTGGAAGATAGGGGGACAAGGTTAAGAAATGTAATAACGACCCTATATTTTATAGCTAAAGCTAGTGGATAGAATGTGCACTCCCCCCCTTCCCATTGGTGGATATCTTGATTAGCACTAATTTTTTGATTAGTAAAGGGCCCATTCTATAGTCCATTTTCTCCCTAATGCGTATTGATTGTTTCCACAAGCAGTGGCCTCCTGAAAGGCCTAGGTATCGTCTTCTTGGAAACCATGTCCAATTTTACCTTCTTCTTGCCTCTCCTTATCACAATCTGATCAACTCCCCAATCCTACTTCACTTTGGCAGCTCTTAACCAGGATCTTCCCAGAATCGTGGGATAATGATTTTTTGATTCCTCAAGCTTTAGGACAACAAAATTTACTGCAAAATTTAGTCCAGCAACCTACAAATTCTGCCCTCTGACAATTCCCAGAGGTTGTACCCTCCTCTGATCTGCCATTTTCATCTGAAAGGGTGCATCATCAAATTCAAAAATCCCAAATTTCTTACAAACTGATTCTGGAAGGATATTGACACCTAAACCTCCATCCAATAAGGCTCCCTTAATGTTAAAGTTTTCACGTTTAACATCCAGCACAGGGACTCTGTAATCAACATCCTCCACTTGGGATGGTTTTGGTGGAATCCCTGCATCATCTTTCTAAACTGTTAACACATTGCCAACCTTCCACTTTGCCATAAGCTTTTCCTTAAATGTTGGCACCAAGCTCAAAACTTGTTTTAGAGTTAAATGCAATTGAGCTTTCATTAAAGCCTGAAATAAGCCTTCTTCATCTGGGGTAGAATCTTGCTTCATTTTCAACCCACTTTTCTTCATCTGGGGTAGAATCTTGCTTCATTTTCAACCCACTTTTTTGATATATTGGCAATGCAACCACATCTTGAGAGGGTAACATTGGTATAACAAGCTACTCCTCCTGTCTTCCCTGAACTTTGTTCAACTCCTTTATGACTCCTGTTCTAATTCTCTTTTGAGCTTCCCATTCAATGGGATCTTCCTCCTTAGCTAAAACTTCAGGGGGCTTCTTACTACCCTGATTTTTTGACCTTTGAATCCACATCCTGCACATCTTCAATTTTCATGCATTGTGTACAATCACACTTCCAATGTATTTTTTGGTCACTTTCCCCATGCTTTGCTTGTCCTTCTAGTTCTTCATTAATGTCTTCCAACATTACTGCATTCAATTGAGCAGGGGGGCTGATTCTATTGATTTTGGTTCCCTTCCTGCCTTTCATTATATCTAACAATTGGAATGTGCTTACACCAAAGCTCACAGCTTGGGCCTTGCCTATGCCCTGGCAAGCCACAATAGTTACAGTTCATATTTCTATTTGGATTGTTGTTGTTGTTATTGAAATTCCCCTACTGACCTACCCACTGAGGATTTTGATTACCCCATTAAGGGTTTTGATTCTGATTCATAGGTTGACACTGATTTGGGTTTTGATTTCTCCTTGGAGGACCAGCAACCCTCCTATTATGCTTAACTCCAACCTAATTAGCTTGAGGATTTGCTTGATGATTCATCTGAACAATGTGGGGTGGAACTCTCCCCTTGTACTGTGGATTATACCAACAATTGGTTGTAATATGACTTAGCTTTAGCCAGATCTCACAATATGGCCTGGATGCCTCACCCACTGGTGTCCCAAGACTTTAATGTAAGATCCCTGTCCCCACCGCGCAACGAATTCAGGGGTGCTAGCAGCAGAAGTAGCACTTCTTGCGTGGGGCAGGGTCCCACACTCGGGGCCTCGCCCACGGATATCCGAACAAGGGACTAATCCATCGGTTCTTCCGAACCCAGAAAAACTTCCCTTGCTCGAAAAGCACGGGCGATTCCTCCAGGATAAATTTTTCTCTAAAGTAGTCAAAAGCCTTAACTAACTAAACTGATCCAACCGACCCGTAAGTCTCATAGTCAGATTAGGAAAAAGATTGCACTTGGATCATAGAGACCAACGCTTTTTTCCTCATTGAGAGGCACAACCATTGATTCTTTTCCATAGAACAATTTTTGTCCGGGATTTACTTCATCTATCGTACCATAACAGAATTGAGTCTCAATTTAAGGATCCATCAGTCCCGTGGGTTAGCCAACTGCCCAACCACTGTAGTGATGGGATCCAATTAAGAATTTGGTTAGGTTTTGTCCTGGGTACCAGGAAAAGAGTTCCCAAGCCCCCTAGCTGGATATTCATGCAAACTTAAAACTAGTCACACCACTTACACACCCAATATGAAATTGCCTTTTTCACAAAATCAGCTATCTTTAAAAAAACAATCTTTTAATGAAACCATTGTGTCACTGATCATAATCCTCAAAATCTCCGATTGAATCTTATTTCCAATCATTCCTTCATTGGTGTACCTATGGCATCATTAGTAGCAACCAGAATGCTCACCACCTATCCACTCAGGGGCCTTTTCGATAGTTCCTAGCTCATAACCGGCAATATATTCACATATCAAAAATGGAATCTCCATTGAAGATCAGCAAGATCAACCAACGGATCCATATAAAAGAGCCATGGACTCATCCGTTGAGAACCAGCAAGGTCAATCAACCAGATCCATGCCCGAATTCAGAAAACAACTCTTACTCCTTGTTCCAATATCTTCCACGACGCACGTGTGGGTATGGTCGATGACCTAGAGCCCGAGCATCGTATGGTCAGCACCCTCTAGGATCCTTTGCAGGTGACCTAGCGCTTCACTCATAGGCCGCTTCCTTGGTCCCTCATCCACCGTACCGGAAGCTCACCATTTTAATTGGTCAAGACCTCGGCCGACCTTGCTACGCGAGACGTTCTCCAATGACTCTCCGTCAACTGTTGTAACTTTATCAGATCAGGTCTCCACCACGACCTCATTCACAAGATGGTCAAAATGCTTCTCTAGCATTCTTGACATAAAATAGTCATTTAAATACAGTTTAAAAATACAATTTCTATAACGAACTCTCATCTTTCCACATTGCTCCACATCAAACCAGATTAATGAATTCCACAACCATTTTATAAGTATTCCTATTCTCATCCAATCACATCATTTTCATCTCATCACATCTTTCCTCAATTCATAAGTATTCCTGTTCTCATCCAATCACGTCATTTTCATCTCATCACATCTTTCCTCAATTTATCCTCATCAGATCTCATCCACTCGTATCTAGCCATATCCATCCACATCTCATCACATCACATTCATTCACATCTCATCCATTCAGACCACATCACATTCACTCACATCTCATTCATTCAGACCACATCACATTCACTCACATCTCATTCCCGATTCACATCCCATCACATCACATTCATTCATATCCATCACATTCACTTTCATTCATATCCATCACATTCATTCTCATCACCATTATATCACATCACTTCTATCCACATCATATCTCATTCATACACATCTCATCTCATTCATCCACATCCATCCAATCATTCACATGTACGACTACTCGCATCTATCCATACATTCATATCTATCACTTCACATCCACATATATTCATGTCATATCTTATCTCTTTCTATTCACATCACATCCATCCATCCATTCATTCCCATCTATCTGATTCACATCACATCTCATCACATCTATTCACCTCACATTCTCATCATCTCTATTCACATCACATCATCCATCCATTCATTCCCATCTAGCTAATTCACATCACATCTCACATCTATTCACCTCACATCTCATCACCTCTATTCACATCACATCCATCCATCCATTCACATCACATCTAGTTACCTTTCATCTCATCACCTCTATTCACATCACACCCATCCATCCATTCATTCACATCTATCTGATTCACATCACATCTCACATCTATTCACCTCACATCTCATCACCTCTATTCACATCACATCCATCCATCCATTCACATCACATCTAGTTACCTTTCATCTCATCACCTCTATTCACATCACACCCATCCATCCATCCATTCATTCACATCACACCCATCCATCCATTCATTCACATCTATCTAATTCACATCACATCCATCCATGCAATCATCATCTATCTGATTCACATCTTATCTCATCACATTTATTCACCTCATATTCTCATCACCTCTATTCACACCACATTCATCCATCCATTCTTCTCATCTATCTAATTCACATCACATCCATCCATCCAATCATTATCTATCTGATTCACATCTTATCTCATCACATCTATTCACCTCATATTCTCATCACCTCTATTCACACCACATCCATCCATTCATTTTTCTCATCTATCTAATTCCCATCACATCTCATCACATCTATTCACCTCATATTCTCATCACTTCTATTCACATCACATCCATCCATCCATTCGCATATATCTAATTCACATCACATCCATCCATCCAATCATCATCTATCTAATTCACATCTTATCTCATCACATCTATTCACCTCGTATTCTCATCACTTCTATTCACATCACATCTATCTAATCATCTATCTGATTCACATCTTATCTCATCACATCTATTCACCTCACATCTCATCACCTCTATTCACATCACGCCCATCCATCCAATCATCTATCTGATTCACATCTTATCTCATCACATCTATTCACCTCACATCTCATCACCTCTATTCATATCACACCCATCCATCCATTCACATCTATCTAATTCACATCACATCTCATCACATCTATTTACCTCTCATCTCATCACCTCTATTCACATCACACCCATCCATCCATTCATTCACATCTCTCTAATTCACATCACATCCATCCATCCAATCATCATCTATCTGATTCACATCTTATCTCATCACATCTATTCACCTCATATTCTCATCACCTCTATTCACAGAATTTAAACATAGAATTTAAGAGGATTCTGATTTTTGATATAAAGATTCTTTACGCATCTATTTATGCATAATTTAATTTTAAGGAAAATAACACTTTTAAAATAAAATTAAATCCTTTATGCATAAATTTAATTTTAATGAGAATGACACTTTTGAAATAAAATAAATCTTTTATGCATCTTCCTATGCATAAATTCAATTTTTAATGAGAATGACACTTTTGAAATAAAAATAAATCTTTTATGCATCTTCCTCTGACATGCATGGATGGGAGACCTATCCTAGAGGAAAGGCCATAACCATAAAACCTCAGAGTGACCTTTGGGTGTTCCCTAAAACCATGATTGGCTTCATTGTGGGGGAAAGTCAATGCACTTGGACTGTGCCACTAGACACCTTAGTTTTGTGATGTCTTTCTCTTTACCAGTCAGGTGAATGCCTAGTTAGAGTTATGGGAAGGAAGGAAAGTCTTGCAAAGTATGCCAAACAAGTGTATGTTCTCCCCAATCATTTGGATGCCAAGGTTGAAAGCACGGGGTGTAGGTGAGAGGGGTGTAGATAAGGAGTGAGTGGGAGAGAGAGCAAGGCAAAGCATCTTCGCTACCACAACGACCGCCACGACTTCTCCAATAACATAACTCTCGGCCTATCGACCATCATAACCAACCCCAACTCAGCAAAGCTCCAAGACCCTTGGTAAGAAGATTCAGACATCGCCACACCAACTTGAAGCTGGCATAACCACAAGCAACAATCGATGCACTGACCCAGATGCCGTCGACTAGAAGAAACCGACTGATGAGAAGAAGACCAAAATTTTGGCAAACGGCGATCAACACGATGCCTACATTTCGCTCTACTCGACAAACCGATAAGTGTAGGTAAAATCGCTTCTCAGCCTCCTTTTACTACTTATTTTGGCTCCTCACACGGAAGGTAGAGCTAGTACAACTAGGATTGTTTATAGTAACATTTCTCGGATTTCTCAATTGTCAAACCACCTGTAAGTCTAATAGAAAACTTTATAAAGACCAAATCTAAATCTTCTTCCACTTATTACAACTAAACCCTGGCAAGTTTTCAGTGTGTAATCAACCCTCTTCCCTCACATCCGTTTGCCACCTACACGTAGGAACTTTGACCCGAGTTTCCTTCTTGCCTTGTGGTCCATCTAGTCCCCCGTCTATGAAGTCATGCCTTCCACTGATCGCACCTAATGGTCTCACCCACACCCTTATCAAGGCACTCTGACACTAGATCCCATTCTTTGTAATCCATGCCCCATGTTTTGCGTGCTTGCCTTTGATTTGGTTTTGATTTAGTTGTCTTGTCTCGTCTTCATTCATTGAGTCTCATTCTTGCTCAATCTAACCCTCTTCCCATCAAGGATTCACAATTTTGGTATATGCACATTCACAAGGGCTACACATTGTGCATCCGTGTGCATGGCATGCTTGGACTTTATGAAGATGCCACCAGAGTATCCACCACAAACCTTGCCTATATCTATGCTAATCAAGCGCAATACATATGCCCAAAAGGTCACAACACCAATGTCGCATGCCGAAGATTAATAGTGTCTAGCAATCCAAATTTCACCGCCAAAGCAAAAAAAGCTCTGTAATGCTTCCCTTCTCTCTACAAACATTGCCATGCTTCTAGCAAGCGGACTGTATAGCCACAAATATTTTAAAACAAGGCTCATGAAGCACCTACATCTATTCGGCCATGTTCGGCAAGCCACCAATCACTCGCAGCTTACCAATGTCCTTGCCAAACTGGATCTTTCATTCTTGGGGATAACCCAATTGCCTTATCGGCCATGTCCGGCAAGCCAACAACACATACAGCTTTGGAAGATCACAGTCTCAAGAATGAACTTTTGCTTAACTCGTTCGCAGTGGTCACACACGCTACGCTCTGTAAGATCATAATCTATGAAGAAACTTTTGTTCACCTCATTTGCAACTATTGCACACTCACAAGGCACTTTTGCTCATTCTCTATATAGTAAAAAAAACCATTCACTATATAATTTCTTAGATATAAATGAGCATATCTATAGGAAAAGTGCAAACTAGAGAAAATGAAACACTTTCCTAAATAGCTAACTAGGAAATATAATGCATGGGTTTTTCTATATAGGAAAATTTATCTATATAGTAAAAATTTCCTATATAAAAAATTTCCCTACAAAGGAAAAAATCTCCTATGTAGGAGATTTTCTCTATATAGAAAAATTTGCTTACATAGGAAAAATTTTCCTATATATGTAAATTTATTTATGTAGAGAAATCCATGCATTGTATTTTCTAGGTAGCCTATCTAGGAAACTGTTTCATTTTCCCTAGTTTGCACTTTTCCTAGATATCCTTATTTGTATGTAAGAAATTATATAGTAAATCCATTGTATCTCTATATAGAGAATGCTTAGTAGCTTATCCTCTAGATAGGTTATGCAAGTGAATGAAAGAAGGGGTGCCCAATTAAGTGAGGTTTTCTTAATGAAGGTGGAAGCAACCATGCTAACATGATTTAAATGTTCATTCATAGCTGCTACTGCATGTTAAACTTTGTAAGAGATCAATGGTAATGAGCTTTCATGACTGTGGTCATGTTGTGCCGAATGTGAAAAAGTTATCAACACTCTTGTCATGCTGGAGGCTAAGGGCATTTAGCATCCATCATGCCACATAGCTTGATTAAGTTATCCACACAATGGCTTACAGTCTGTAGGTAGACAAAAATGTATCCAAAACAATGTAGGGAACAGACAGACTCCATCTTTCAATGTGTCAAAAAACAAGGCAGAAAAGATAGCACTGTAAGCTTAGAAAAAGACAAGGTAGAAAAGATGGCAGCTGTAAGCTTAGAAAAAGGAAATAACATACCTTTCCCCATCCTGCTAAGAATTTTGTCTGCTTGTCTAAAGCACGGAAAAACACCACATGAAATTTAGAGGTTAGAAAAACTCATTAACTAGAGAGGAATTAATAAAAGCATAAGCGAGAATACAACTCTACTTCAATGTCAAGCCAACATGAAAAACCCTTTACTGAATGAGGAAAATGCATGGCAAATCAAACCACATACGAGCTTATGTAGAAGTGAATCAAGTTGCCAAGTTGTAAGCCAAGATGTTGTGTAGGATTAGCAAGTGTCATTAACAGTGGGAAGTAATATTTTCTCCAAGCTCAAACATATAGTGCCCATCTTTGTCATATTCATGTGACAAAGAGGAGATTGAGCCGCCCTAGGCAGCTCCATTCACATAGGCATTTAGAGGAGCAGACTGGGCCTTGCTCGAGCAAAAGTGCCCCCTTTGTCATGCCTTTCATGCTCAGTATAATGATGCCCACTGTTGGCAATAGGCTTGGCCTACACAAAGCCATCCAGCATCCATGTTCCACCATCATAAACATACTCTTTTATAATGAGACCCTTAACCATGAACAAATAAATACCAGTATATTTAATGTTGATTAAAACAAGCCATCGCGAGGGACATGCCTACTATTGATCTACAACAACAAACCAAATCCCACCTTCTTCATCAACATGGGGCATTCAAAGATCTTCCTTAGGACCAAAATGGTGCCCAAAAGTACTCATGTGATCAGTATAGCGCAGTCAAAATCCCTTGTCTGTAATTTGCCTCTTCGTTGGGCTTGGCCAACGTGGCTTGTGTTTGTTGGAATGTCAAATGCATTAACATGGCCTGATGCTGGAGGTTCCCACCTACAATATATCCAATCTAATCAGGAAAATGAATCGTTGAGAATTTCACAAAAAATATTGAAGACTGAAAATTACAAGGTTCAAATACGCACAAAAAGAAGTCACAATTGTTGGGTGAACATCGATAAAAGCATCTCCCACAGTTGCTTTCTTTCTGTGCTGTAGGAGCATATTGCTAACAGTGGCACATAACTGAGCCTTTACATACTAATGATTGCATCACAGTTAGGCATACTATTAAAAATTTTCAGAGAGAAAAACATTTACTAGAAGCTATTTAAAGGTTGGGAGGGCTTGAAAAATCTTCCATGATTTTACCTGTTGGATTAGGTGTTGACCTTCGATCTTGATGAGAGCTCCCTCTCTCATGTGCAAGAATTTCCATGGACATTCCCTGGAGCTAGTCCAGAAGGGGCAGCCAAAAAAGGAGCATTAGAACCAGGACTTTGAGCATAGCGTGCTGATATGGCATTAGTGGACTAGGAGAAAGCACATGAAGAGGATAAGGATGGCCTATCGGCTATACCAAAGGGGCTGTCGGCTCTGTAGTTAGGGTGTTGTTGGCTGCACACAAGGGAGTCGGCTATACCAGAGGTGTGTCGGCTGAACCAGGTTGGAGGCGACTGCAGGCGCATCATCATATAGGGCATTTATGACCAGTCGACTGGCCGTTCAGCAGTCGGCCAGCACTCCTATGGTCCAAAGGGCCTATAAATAGGCACAAGTGCTCCTTGTTTGTAACCATTCACTCCCACTTTGGGTGTGGGTCTAGACTAGGAGATTTTGGGAGTGTTCCACCTTTTATGTAAGGCAGCCTATGGCTGTAGATTAGGGTACCTTTTTGTACCATATGAATATACTCAATTTCTAGCACATCTCTCTCTCTACTCTCTCTCTATATCTGCGTTTTGCATCAACATGTTTCCAAGAGTGTTTAGGGATTAAAGAAGACTCCCAGACCTTCCGCATGTGACATTGGTATCAGACAGCACTCAACGCGATTTTCAGTACTCCAAGAGCAGTCCCAAGAGAACTATTATAATTATTTGTGGGTCTTGGCATCTCCTATGTCAAGTGCCTAAGATTCCTAGTTTTGACAATGGGTTGGTCATTGGAGAGTTGGTCATTGGAGAGCATTTTCTATCTACTAAGCTATAGGAATTTGCTGCTCTTATTTAAGCAAAATCCGGACCTAACTATTGTGTTAGTTCTATTGGATGTATGTATGCAGGGCAAGTATGTATGGACATATGCATCTATCTACATGTATGAAAGGGCATATGCATGCATGTATGTATGACTTTGTATGTACTAGCATGTGCGTGCATGCATGCATATAGTATGTATGTTTGTCTATGTATTTATGTATGTGTGCATGCATACATATCCGTATGTATGTATGTATGCATGCATGCTCTAAGAGCACACAACTGTAAACATTGGAAACAAGCGCTTGCTTCACCTAAAGAAGTATCTTACCTGTGCGAGAGTCTCGGAGACTGCCATGTGCCATGTACTCATAGACAAGCATTTGATCCCCTTTTGACGAAACTAAGACAAGATTCTTGTGATGTACACGCGAGTGTGGTGAGAGTTGCACGTTTCCCATGCGAACCTGTATTACCCTCAGATTTTGGGGCAGTTTTCCAATAAGAAATTGAATGAATCGCACTCGGATCTTTAGCCCATTTCTGCGTGTTCTCTTCCCTAGCCATGCATCACTATGCTAATACCAACAAAAAACAACCATTATTATCAAATCCTGATCATATCTAAGATACATATTAAAAACAAAGTTTACCTTGGGGCATGGTTTGCAACCTTTTGGCTAGCACTCGCCACCCAAACATAGTCCGCAAATCGGATACAACAGTAAGCTACCCCCAAGCTAGAGACAACAAAACCCTGACCAATCACATCCCAAAAGTAGGCATGTCCCATACCATGCACTCCAAGTCACCTAGACTCCTGATGCGACTAGCGAATGGGCTATCCAATCGCTGGTTGGGAGGCCCCTCTCCTAAAGTCTCAGTCTCATAGAGAAACTCAGCCTCAACCCAACTATCTATAACCCAATAACCCAATAACCTGGTTCACACTATGATTAACTGTTCAGCCTCAATGCTAGCCTTATTATGACCAAACAATAAGGAGCCTTAAGCACATCAGGGTTCTTATTACGAGCAAGCTCTGATAGATTCTATTTGGACCCTATGATTGGAAGCTCATTTGATCAACCAAATTATCGTGTAGATCCAATAACTACACTTTACATCTACTCAAATGGGTCTTCTCAATTTGGTGAGTCTAATCTGGTGAATGATGAGATTCATGGTGCAAATTTTGATGGTATGAAAGAGCATTCTTTCAAGAAAATGCATTAATTGTAAAAATTGTGCAAAGAGGGGATGTACCTTGCACAACTCTGTTGTATTAACCTGCACAAAAGGGGGGCATACCGGCCAACAAAGAGATGCGCAAGAGAGGCCACGACAACGCTCCTCGATGACATGACACCCTTGCTTTGTGTCTTCTTATGCTTGGAGTTTTTGGCTACCTTGGCAGTGGTGGCTGGGGACCCGACATGTGAAGTAGTGGGACCTGTTTTGCAAGAGCTCGATGGTGGTCTTCATCGTTGTAGCTTGCCAAAGGACCTGTTTCGTTGCATCAAGCAGGAGTACTCGGCCTTGTCGTCCAAATTCGGGAGGGCGGATCGCTTCCACACCCAAAAATCCTTTGCAGAGAGCAGGCCCTACCACCACGCCGCAGACACCCCTACCGTGCTCTAATCCGCGGCGGCTGATGCCGTCAAGGATGCCATAGCAAGCTGTGCAAGTGATCTCTTCGTGCACACAAAGAGGCACTCGATCTCCATAAGCCTTGCTAGCCATGACCCCATATTCATCAAGAACGCCCTTCAGTCCTTCTTCTGCTATGTCCTCTTCCATGGCTTCGAGGATCAATCGTTTATGTGCGTTGGGCCAGGCTATCCCCCCCTTTGAGAAACCCAAGCTTGCAATACCTGTAGTTTGAGCATGTCACCAGCAATACTAGAGCTAGCATTTCGACAGTGTGATTTTCCTTGGCAAAGTCAAGTATGGATTCACCATAATAGCGATGCTGCATAAATGTTGAAGCTTAATTGTAATTAGCACACATGCGCAAACAACAACAGGCCGAGATCGATGTTACAGCTTCCGCATGATGAAGCGACTAATCTCTGCATAGAATAATTACCTCCAGAAAGACCACCATAGCAGCGTAACGGGGAGCGATCTCCCAGAGAAAGCCGATGTTGTTGGCGAACCATTCGATATTGCCCTCATTGCCACAGTAGACGAAGATGGGCGTGCGGTGCTTTGGGCCTCCCCAGTGTTGCGGGCTCACCAGGTAGCGCTGCTAGAAGGTATGGTACGAGAAAGGCATGAAGCTAAAGTGGTCCAGGGTCTGCGTCGTGTAGAACAAGGTCTGCGCATCCTTCTACACGCCCTGGTTCTTGCCGTTCAACTTAACCAAGATTAGCCGAAAGTTAGGGTTTTTTCATTATTTTTAATAAAAATTTTACACCACACCCTCTCTCTCTCTCTCTCTCTCTCTCTCTCTCTCTCTCTCTCTCGGCTCTTCTCCTCTCTCTAACCTCTCTCTCTTATCAACACACACGTCCCTTACTTCCCCCTCATAAGCACACACATGTCCCTTACTTCCCTCTCTCTCTCTCTCTCTCTCTCTCTCTCATGAACACATGCATGTCCCTTACTTCCCTCTCTCAATGCATGATTAGAGTCATGGAAGCTGAAGATTCGACTGGCCAGATTTATACACGTCCCGTACTTCCCCCCCCCTCTCTCTCTCAATGATTCTACTAGCCAGATTTCATCAAATCTCTATGCACCAAACCAATATACATGAAATCCAGTCAAGCCAATGTTTCTTTTATACATTCACCATTTCTTTAAACTCATAGATTTTTTAGTGCGAAAATTCAAAGATTAATTTCTAAAATCTCGTCATCTCTAGTGACCTTAGCTTTGATCTTGATCATCTCGAGATTTTATAAACACTTAGGGCCAATCTAGGTCCTTATTCTTAAAGTCATCTTAGGTCTTAGATCACAATCATCTCTAGTAATCTCTTTGTTGTCTCGCTCTCAAGCCGATAAGAGCTCCTACTATATGACCTTACCTACAATCTTTACGGTTGAATTCAAAGATGGATTTCATTGTGGTGAGATGAAGACAAGGGCTTTAATGGGTGCAAGTAGTGTAGAAGAGGGTGAGTGGTGATATGGGGATGCCAAAGAGTTTGGATGGGCCATCATCAACGCCTAATCATGGCTATAGCTCACGTACGTGAAGGGATGTGTGCACGTGACGACCCTTCAAGCATCATCCATCTCGGTGCCTATAGGTGAAGCTTTCGGTTGCCTACAGGTGAAGCTCTCTCTTAATTGTAAGTAAAGCTTTGTGGATCACATATATGTGTCTCTTGATGTTGATGGTGAGCACAACAGCCTGTATTATATCTAGATGTTCAGACCTTTATGGTCTTTGTATTTGGTTCTTTAGTCTCAAAGGGTCCTTTTTTGTGTGTTGTTTATATGGAAGATGAGTGAATTCGATGATGGCCTTACCTCTAGCCTATGCTAAGAGTGATATTGATACACCACCATATACGTTAGTGGAGGTAAAACAAAAAAAAAAGGAGTAAAAATGTTGTAATTAAAGATACTAAAATTTAAATATAGCTCATATTATATAATTCATATAGCTCACAAGATAGATTATCAAATTGATATTGGAGCATACTATTGATCCTTTTGGAAGCTATAAGTATGATAGCTCATAAGAGCTCTATATATAACTAGTCTTATGTGAAATCTTCCAATCCCTAAATATTAGATCAAAAGAGGTAATGTTTTAGGTATGATCATACAATATCTTAATATTAATCATCTTAGGCCTTAAATCATGAGCCTAATAGATAATCTTACATTGATATGATTAGAATTCTAGAATATGAATATGTTGATTGTTTGAACCACTCAAATCAAACGACAAATTCAACTTGTGACCATGGCCATCAAAACACTTGGTGATATTTCATTATCATGGCTATAGTTAGTAGTTACACTAGTGTAGCGCTAGTGTCTATCTCTTGCTCTCCTATCTTGGCATCTCCTATGTCAATGCCAAAGATTCCTAGTTTTGAGAGTGGGTTGGTGATTGGTTTAGATGACATAAGAAACATTGTATCGCCACCACAAAGTAGCAATCTCACGAGTGGGACGCTGGCATCACTCTCTCAATGTTGCTCTCACAGCTAGTATACCTAAGACTAGGAGAAAATTTGTTGTGTGGGTACATTCCTAGGGAACTTAGCTTTGATCATCTCAAAATGTTATAAGCACTAGGACCAGGCTAAGTTCGATGAGCCCTTCTCAACCCTTATGTGATCCTATGGACTCATAGAGGAAGTCTTACAGATCTTATGATCTCATTAGATCTCTAAAAAGATTTTATGAAATTATATGAGATCTTAAGAAAGATCATGAACTCATGTATATGGTATTATGAGATCTTAAGAGGTTTTACAGCTACCCTTTGAAAGCTATGTAGGTAAATTCTATCAAAACACTCACTCTTTCTCACCATTCCCATGCAAAATGTCCTTTCCCATTGTTTCGCAATATCAACACAAATCTTTTGTCCTATTTGTATATATTTTAACTTAGTGCAAGCTTAATATGGTTTCCCAATTTTGTTTTCAATTAATTAATTTGAAGTGGTGAGAGGTAACCTTAGAGATCCTTAGAGATGAAATCTTGACGTGTGGATGACTGGAGGTTCGAAGCTCTAGAGGTTTTTGTATTCTGGAGAGTTCGGAGAGAGGCTTTAAATACGTTGTGTGTAGTATTTTCTCGTTGGGCAATGACCTAGTGAAAGAGAGAGAAAGGCTACTGTATACGTTATTTTTTTTAAAATTTACGTTCTAAGAGACGTTTAACACAGAGTGAGAAAAAGAGATGGACATGAACACACTAAGAGGGGGAGAGAGGGAGATGTTTTAGCTAAGGTGTAAAACCTTACTATAACCATTAATTAGTGCTGCGACACATTAGAGAGAGATAATAATCTAAGATTTTGGATTACGTATGAGAGGGAGAGAGAGAGAATATCTATCTGTTTGATGACGAGAGAGAAAACCTTAGTTTCTAAGGTAGATGGCCATTTAGCTTGAATATGGGCATGCTAGTATTGGTAAAAATTTTCTCGTACTTTTTGATATAAGATGAGAGGTGTTACATTGAGTTTTTTTTTTGGGTGTGTGTGTGTGTGTGTGTGTGTGAGAGAGAGAGAGAGAGAGAGAGAGAGAGAGAGAGAGAGAGAGAGAGAGAGAAAGGGAGAGAGAGGAGAATTTAAGTATTTCAATTTGTAATAATATTGATGCTTGAATATTAAGTATAAAAGTTTCAAAGTAACCAATTTTTTCAAAATAACCAATTTTTTAAAATAACCATTTACTCATTTGTGGTTCAATTCTCCACATAGGCAATCCATTCTCTATATAGGAAATTGTATTATCTAGATAATAGCCTATATTTCTTATTCATTCTCTATATAGGAAATTGAATTACCTAGATATTGGCCCATATTGTGTATATAGTACATTGAATTACCTAGATATTGGCTCATACTCTCTATATAGGAAATTTAATTACCTAGATATTGGCCCATATTTCCTATATAAGAAATTGAACTACCTAGATATAAGCCCATATTTCCTACATATAGAGGATTGAGTGAATAGGGAATACGATTATCTAAATATATATAGGAAATTTCCATCAACATAACCAGGAAATCTCTCAAAATTTCCTATATATGGTGAAGTTCAGTATATAGGGAACCACCAAAAGTTTCTTGTGACTCTGCTCTGCAAGATTATAGTGCAGAGAAAAGCTTTTGCTCAACTCGTTTCGATGCAAGCTTGTACTCTAACTCTCCCTCATGCATCCTAAAAGACGAGCTGCTCTCTCTATGAACAGTAATGATGCACACTTACATTGCCTGTAATGCTTGCAATGGCCACACACAGTTGTGTGCAAGCGATGATGCTCAGATCTCTACAACTCCGCTGCTCTACAATAGCTCTAGATCTTTCTCTCATATTGTCTGTAAAATAGCTCTACTCCAGTGCCATCGAATCGTCTTTGGTCGGGATCGCATAGAACGTCGAATAGTCTTTGGCTAGGATCACACAAAACGTCAATTTGTCTTTGGCTCGGATCGTATAGAACATCGGATCGTCTTTGGATGGGATCACATACAACGTCAGATCATCTTTGACCGGGATCATATGTGATCTGTGAGAGCCCTATTTAGGACCTGAGCACCAACAGATACTGCAATCATCGAAACAACCGAATCATTGGATCATTAGATTGTTGGGATCGCCAGATCGTCGAAAAGCTGAATCGTCCACGATTTAAGAGCTCAAATTATAGATCGTCAGAAGTCGGATCGTCGAGATATCTAAGAGCCCATATCTAAATCATCCGGAGATCGAAGAACTCAAATCGTCAATAGCTGGGTCGCCCACGATCTGAGACCTTGAATTGTTGGAAGGCTGGATCATCTGCAATCTGAGAGCCCGCCGATCGTCAGCGGGATAGTTGTGACCTGAGTGTCCGATCATCTAATCGTTGGGTCATTGGATTGTCTAGATCATCATATCATCCAGATCATTGGATCGTGATCGTCAGATCGTTGGTTCGTTGTTTTGTTTGGTTGGTTTATCTAGATCGTTGGTTCGTTGATTCGTTGGTTTGTCCTGGGATCATCTATGATCTGAGATCGTTGAATCGCTGAGAACCTTGGATAATCTCTGTAATCTGAGATTGTTGGATTGCTGGGAAGTTGGGATCATCTACAATCTGAGATCGTTAGATTGTTGGGAAGCTGGGATCATCTGCAATCTGAGATCATCCTAAGATCGTCGTCATGCGATCTGAGAAACCAGTCGTGCTTCCCCACCACATAGAAGGTTTTCAATCACTTATATGCAAGGAGATCAACCAAGTAATCTTCTTGTATTAATCTATTGTTAAGACACTATTAAGCCTTAATCCACCTGTTACACCTTATTGTTGATAGTTTGAGTGACACTATTAAGCCTTAATCCACGTGTTACACCTTATTGTTGATAGTTTGAGTGAACCTTGACAAGATTATCAATCTTCTTTCTTGATCACGCAAGTGTTCAAACTATCCTTAATCACTAAGTGATATAATATTTATCACTAATCACCTTGAGCCTCAAACTTGCTTAATCTCTACATAATCTAACAAATTTTCTTGTTGTCCACCTGTTCTATCCCTGTTCAACCTTTCTTTGCACAACAATGATTTTTTTAAAGAAAATCAACCAAGAACTTGAAAGATTTACTTAATGTATTACACTCCAAATTCGTGTTGAAAACTTGATTTGTATAAGATTTCAACTTTGCACACTTTCTTGATCACGATTTATAATTAGCACTCCAAAATTTCAACTTTGCACACTTTACAATCAGCACTCTAAAATTCTTCAAAGACTTGCACAACAACCATTTCTTGTTCTTTTTCCACCAAGATTTACACAAGACTAAAGATATTTGATAAATCCCTCTCACTAAAACAAGAAATATCTTAAGATTTTCAAGATAATGTTAGTTCTAGGATTTGCTATAATGTTGTGCATAAATTAGGGTTTATAAAGTGACGAAAATCAAGGTTTAATCAAAGATTATGGTAAAATGAACTCTAATCAAGAAGATAATTTACAAAAAAGTATATCTTAAGATTTTTAAAAATTATGCTAAGCATGTAGCCAAAAATGATTAACATTAATCCCTTTACTAATCCCCTCTCAACAAAGATCGAAGCAAATTTAAAAAACTGTGTAAAATCTAGAGGACTATTTCCATGTTTATCTATCTAATCGAGTTTAATTTCTATCTACCTTTCAAGTAGGTGGTTCACTTAATGCTTGGTTAAATGCTACAATGGAGCTTCTCTCGCAATTTTTGAAAAAAAGAATCTATTAATATTTTTCAACTTTCATACAAAATATAACAAAAAAAAACCGAATAGTGTATTATAGATGATGTGTCATGAATAATGCGACCGAATAATGAGGCCAAACATATAATTTGATCTCTATTTGCAAATAAAATGAATTCTTGAATACAAATAATCCAGCTTAGCTTAAGGTGTCTATTGTATATTTTCTTTCCTTTAATGTAAAGTAATATAGACTAATGCTATAATTCGAAGCCTATATATTATAACATGAATGCTAGACTAGTAAAATATATGAAAGGTAATTTAATTGGAAATGAATAAGGATACACAAATTGCTTAAATTTTTCATGAATGCTTTACTAATGTGTCAACTGCTAATTTATATAGTCTATCAAATCATGCCCTTGAGGTTTGTTTGAGACCTTCAAGTGACTCCTTAGGCTAAAATATTTTTTTTGGGAAAGGTGGGGTCAATGCAATTTAAGGTCTATTATGTGTGTGTGCATGTGCGCGCGTGGGTGCATACGTGTGTGTGTGTGTGTGTGTATGTAGTTTGTTCTTGTAATTCTACACTCAAAAAAGCTTTTTTAACATCCATTTAGTGAAGTGGCAACCGTATTAAGCTAATAGTACAAATACAAGTCTAAATGCTATAGGGAGAAGTGTTTCATCATATGTGACCCACCATTTAAGGAAGGCATGCGCATAGAGTCTTAATCATGTGACTAGGCTTTTTAGAAACGTATGTGAGATAGAGACATCACAACTAGATCAACGACTTAGAGTTGAAGAACAACTAGTAAAGTCTTAATCCTAAGCCTAGGCTTTTTAAAAATGAATCTGAGATAGAGACATCACATAGAGACGAAGGAGGAGTTTCTCTTGTTTTTATTATTGAATCCACACTAGATAATTTTTTTATGTACTCACTTATACAATAACCTAGTGCGAAATCGTTATGTGTCCAAAGGGACCAAACATGATCTATAGCCAACTCTTGGACACACCACACACATACAATGTAAAGCTTGTGGTATGCTCTACTACCATCCATATTTGGACAATGGGTATATATGCACATCTGCATGATTACCAAAAATAGATAATCTCCAAATAAAGTGACCATTTTTTGTGAGTTACGAGATGCTCAACCATTTGAACTAACATCCTCTCGTCCACGGGTGTTTCCCATGTATAGTATCAACTCTCTATCACATGTGACCATGTACCCCATGTCATCTATCTAAGTAGATTGGCCCTCTAAGT
Organism: Cibotium barometz; assembly: GCF_041138505.1. Taxonomy (NCBI): domain Eukaryota; kingdom Viridiplantae; phylum Streptophyta; class Polypodiopsida; order Cyatheales; family Cibotiaceae; genus Cibotium; species Cibotium barometz. The sequence continues at coordinate 8,872,432 of NC_141070.1, forward strand.
CATGACATTATTCATGCATGCAAAATTGTCCAAATTGAATGTAACTTCTTGGATGAGTTGAAGCGATGATCCTCCATCTAGATGATGCATAACAATATATAATTAATCTCCGTGACTTATTGCACCATGTCAGACATGTCCCCCATGCTTATCCATGTCCTATCACCATGCACATCCATGTCAAAGTGTGCATGTCTAGATGCCATACTATAAACTCGCCAAAGTAGAAATGTCCTAGCTAGCGGTTATGCAGCCATGTCATAACTTCGTGTGTGTGTGTGTGTGTGTGTGTGTGTGTGAGTGTAGTCCATATCACTTGCAATCACCTTTTCTCTAATGAATTGGTAGTCAACCTTTATGTATTATATTGTGACATCATGAAACATAGGATTAACCAATTGTGACATGAAACAAGAAGGTGAATACTATGCACATTGTCACACCACAATGTGTAATTGGCCTAGGCTAGCTCTCCAAGCAATGCATCTATTTAACCATGTCATCTCACATGCTTCCATTATAGCTTCCCTATATATATATATATATATAATATGTATGTAGAAGACAACGCTGTTTAGGCCCAGGGATTAAAGATATATGTCAAAATTATGAAATATATTGAAGATCAAATGAGCTCTATAAATCCAAACAATGAGTAGAACCTCACTAGAGCTATAGACTAAGTCATGTAATGAAGTGCAATGGTAAAAGAAATTGATACAATATAGGGAGAATCACTCCATACCAAGGCTAAAGGAATCTAATCATCCAAGCAATACAACAATCGTCGAATATAGGGAGAATCGTTTAATGCCAAGGCTAAAGGAATCTAATCATCCAAGCAATACAACATTCTATTCTCACTTTTTTTAAACATTTGACATGACCATCATGCTTTTATAAAGCATGGTCAACTGTCACCTAAGTGTTCCTAATTTCCTATAATCTAGGCTCATGTAAATCACACCATAACTTTAGCTCCTAGAAAGGTTTCAACAATCATAACTTTAGCTCCACATATATCTAGAAGGCATCATTTGTAACCACCATGAGATTCTTCAAAACTATGTACCATGTTCTCACTTGAAACACTTGAAGGGAAACCCTACTCACATTGTCAAAACTCGATGGCAAGTTCTTCACACCTTCTAGGATGCATGCACAATGTACCTTGCTCTATCATAGATGTAAATAGAAAGTGAAGGTTCCAAAAATGGAATGCAAAAGTTAAAGTTTTACCTTGGCAATCAACTAGTTAACATGTTTTAGTAATTTTAGAGTGGGTTGCGGATAGCCTCAATGATGTCCAAAGTCAAATATGATATATTACCCCTAAAGGGTTGATGATGGGTCAAATTATGTCATACCCCCATCATGTGACATTCTATGATAGTGAGAGCTACTATCACTTCATGTTTTATGTCATTAAGGGATATTTGTCAACTTAGCTAAAGTCAAATGCTTATAGCTTACTTTTAGATCATGTTTCAATGATGCATAATTCAAAAGCTTAGTAAGGAAGCACATTATGAAACATGAAGAGAAGTAAGTTTTTTTATACCATTTATTTTACAAGATAATAAAACACAAAAGGTAAATGAAGCTAAACCAATGGATATGAGCTTCTTACCTAGTGCATGAAATTGTGACATTTTATGCCATGCACAAAACGTAAACTTCTGAACTTTTTATGTAGGTAAAAATTTATGGCTATTGCTAACTTGTTGTTGTGGCCCATGTTTGCATAAGAGAGTAGCCGCACTCAACAAATTGGTCCAGTGAAGGCAGGATGTGCTTGTGTTATAGAATAAAGCTTTATGTCCATTATCACTTTAGAAGGTTGGGTCATCAAGTAAGAATGGAGTTGGATGGGAAAGATTGCCCTCCCTTCTAAGATTGCTAGGCATGATGAGCTCATCGATTCATCAAATGTGTTAACCGATTGGGTGGCTTCACAAGTGTTTGGCTCATAATGTTCAAGGTGGCATATCACAAAAATGGGGTCCAAGATTTTCCATCTGTTCACATCCACCCATCTTCAGGAGCCACCATGTGCAAACGCGGTTGTCAAATTTTTGTTTGGCCTGGACAACATCAACTCCCCACAAACAACCAAAATTTTACCTTCACGACGTTAGAATTTGAAAGCTGAGGCCTCCACCTCATGAGACTAGTATTTGGAACGCCAATCTGGAGGAAGACAAAGCCACTGGGAAGGAGCAACAGGAGGTTCCCTTGGTTGGTGTGAGCAGGCTCGACAAGTTACCACCCAATACGAAGGGGCTCTACTAGGGCTACCACATCCAAATCCAAATCCTTTGGGAAGAGAACCGAGTTCGCCCTTGCAAAGTGCCTAGGGCTTGTTCACGCGAATGGGTATCCACCGTGATTGAACTTTCGGTTCACATGAAGATTAAAAAACTTTGCATTTACTACACCTGGCGAGCGACGAGAAGCCGTTGAGCAGCTATGAGGAAATTGGTTTTCATATTCTCGGCATAGGGGGACCCACTTGGAGTCTGAAGTCGGGCTGGTTGGTATCACCAACGACGCTTCCCGTGTGAACAGGCCCCTAATCTCGTCAACTACCCTTGGGGTGGTGTGTGTAAAGCCAAGACACGTGCAAAAGCCAAACGTAAGTAGGCTTAGACATGTGAAATTCTTACACTTAAATACATATTAACCTGTATTATAATTTAAGTTTGGGCGGGCCTAGAAGAAATTAAAGGCCGTCTGGCAGGCCTAATTAAGGAAAAGGATCGACCGTAGGATAAATCATAAATGTATGGTGACACTGGTGACTTGCAAACTGCAACCCATCACATAACAAATATTCTAAATTAAAATAACACGATTTTTTAAGGTGCGTCAGTCCTGCCACTGGATGATTGGTCAGCAGAGACTCTCGAGACGCTCAGAGATGAGAAAAATAATAATGACTAAAAAATCCGCAAAAGAAAAAAAGTTTAGCCGGGCTACCTGGATTATGGAGCCCCTCGAGATCATTAATTTTGCCGCCTAGCTGGAGCCTGGAGTGTTTTGTTTTTGATAATTAGAAGAGTAATTAAAGGAAATTAAACCCCTTTTATCGTTGGCTAAATCCTGGCAACAATTTATGAAATTGTGGCTAGATTCTGCGTAAGATTGGGTTTTTTTTTAAATCTGGAAAAAATTGGATTTCAGTAGTTATCGCCGCTTGTCAGGTGGATGTATGATGCCAGGTAATGATTGGGCACTCCCAGCTTATCTGCTTTTATAAGCGCCTGGGGCCTTCAGCCGCCGTTTAACTCTCTCTAGAGTTAAAACTCTCTATCGATAGTATTTCATCATTATCAACAACTGCCTCTGATTGATCGTGAAAGTGGTCGCGCATTTTAGAAGGGTTATCTTAACATATGCACTGTGCAGAATGCTAAAAACAACAAAGCTCCAAAGAGCCGACCAGGAAAGCAGGAAAAGCACTCTTCCAAGCGCGCGGAAACTTCTTCTCCTCCTGAAGACCACCTCCTGCGAAAGATCTTAGATTGATCAAAAAGGCCGGATTAATCGTTATTTAAGCTGATTGTTATTTGTTTCGTGGAGGTTTAAGCAGACAGGTGCCCTTTAAGCAGATTAATCCGGATTCGAGGTAGGTTTACCTCATCATGTTCAATAACTTGTCTATTCATTGCACAGATTGTGTATGTATCCCATCAGGTTCACCTTTTATTGGGGCCTTTATTTTCTATCGATGCATAAATTGAAATGTTGGAAGGTATTGTTTGATATATGGGCTACCCCTCCATGCAGTAATCCCACTGTTTTCTATTGTCAGCATGCTTCTGGAGAGCGACGCACTTTTCGTTTCTGGGGAGAGTTAAGTTCCCCTGTTGTCCTATCTCCCAGATACCCATAATGTCGCAGTTTCGGGCGTCGGCCTTTGGATTTCACACGGGTCTTTCTTCAGTGGCCCCTCCACCAGCCAGACTCAGTACAAGCCAGGAACCCGCTGATGCCTCATTTCTAGGTACAAACTTAATCTATTTGTTCATTCTATATTAAAATGAGATCAATTAAGTACTTTGATTATGCAGGCACCTTCTTCCATCATATGCATAATCTATTGAATTTCGGGTTTGATTATGGAAAAGGGCACCCTCTGTACTGTTACTGTTGTGCAGTTTTAATCAGCACCTTCATCCTTCTTGTATTAATGGCATTTACGCTATCATCATCTATGCATCCAGATAAAAATGAACTGATGTATTCAGAGCTCTGGCATGCTTGTGCGGGTCCCCTGGTCTCGCTGCCGTTCAAAGGCAGTCTTGTTGTTTACTACCCCCAAGGTCACTTGGAGCAGGTCTGTAGTGATTTCATACAGTGCTGCACTATGCCACCCGTTTTGTGATAATAGAGCTGTTCCTGAATTATGTTTTGTGTAGGTGGCTGCATCTATGAAGCAAGGAGCTGAGCAGCAGATCCCTATCTATGACCTTCCTGCCCAGATTATGTGTCGTGTCGCAGATCTATCGTTGCATGTAGCTTCCAGTAGCTTTTGATCTCACATGTATATTTGATGACAGTAGGCCCAGTAGTTGTAGTCATTCAGAGCAACAACAAGCACTTTTTCTTATTGTTATGGTGTCAGGCTGATCGAGAGACGGATGAAGTTTTTGCGCAGTTCACATTAGTTCCCTTGCCACAGGTAGTGCAAGCTCGTGACGACTTCTTTTTTTCTCTCTTAATGGAATGGATCTAGCTTACTAGAGTCAGGTAGCCCATTAGGCAAGCTGGTGCTTTAAAAAGTATATGGTCATTTAGATGGCTTGGTTTCTTGCAGCAGGCTGAAAAATCTATGGAAGCAGATGTGCCAAGTCCTCCTAAACTTGCTACTCACATGTTCTGCAAGTCTCTGACCGTCTCCGATACAAGCACTCATGGAGGATTTTCTGTGCCGAGGCGAGCTGCAGACGAATGTTTTCCTGCACTGGTATTCTTCGGGTAGTGAAATAGGATCGGGTTAAGGGGTATTTTGCTGAGGAATGGTTTGGCTTGGATGGCTTTGTCGTTCTTCACTTACATGATTGCTTGTTGTCATGATGGTCTTGTAGATTCATAATTATCTATAGGCTGCTCTCTCAGAGGTGATCCCAATGCATTTCAGGATTACTCCCAGCAGCGCCCCTCTCAGGAGTTGGTTGCAAAGGACTTGCATGGAGTCGAGTGGAAGTTCCGACACATATATAGAGGTGTGTCCTAGATGCATTGTGCCCTTAAGCCTGCAGTGCATCTGAATTGTCGATGTGGACGTGTGTAAACATTCTGCATTTTAGTGAAAATTTGACTTTCATACATTTGAATCTACTCAGGGCAACCTCGCAGACACTTGCTCACAACTGGATGGAGTGTGTTTGTCAGCACAAAAAGGCTAGTTGCTGGGGATTCCGTTCTCTTTCTAAGGTCAACTATCTCAAATGCAGACTTTATAAAGGGTGTGCTGTGCAGGGACCTTCCTAACCTCACATTATTCTAACAAAAAGTCTGGCATTAATCTTGCAGGAGGGAGAATGGGGAGTTATGGGTAGGAATTCGGCGAGGGCTTCGACCTCTCTGCAGTGCACCCATGTCAGTGCTTCCTAGTCATAGTATGCACATGGGTGTCCTTGCTGCTGCAGCACATGCGGTTTCGACCAAAAGCATGTTCAATGTGTATTATAATCCGCGGTATGTATATTTATGTGAGATTTTTTAGTTGTAAAGTCAACCCATCAATGCAAGTTTTGTTGTTTTAATGTTGGATGAATATTTGGCCAGGACAAGCCCAGCAGAGTTTGTTATCTCACATCAAAAGTACAGGAAAGCTTTTGCCCACTCTCTTTCTGTTGGGATGCGCTTTAAGATGAGGTTTGAAACTGAGGATGGAACAGAAAGAAGGTGCAGCAACTTGCAAGAAGTGCTTAAAGAACTAGTTATTCAAGAGCTAGTGTGTTTTTGCATTGATGTGTCCTTGTAGAGGTAACAAAGTGTCACATTTGTTTGCAGGTATACTGGTACCATTACAGGAATTGAGGATGTGGACCCTAGTAGATGGCAGAACTCAAAGTGGCGCTCATTGAAGGTTATTTTATCAGAAACATACCACGCTATCTGACTTTGATTTGTTTGATATTAGAAGAACTAATGCAATGTTGTGATTTATGGTACCATCCTCAGGTGAATTGGGATGAACATTCAACCAATAACCGTCATGAGCACATTTCACCATGGGACATCGAGCCTTTTCTAGCAACAGCAAGCTTTGATTTACCTATAGGACCGGGTTTGAAACGGTACTGGTCGAGTTTTCATCCTTCACCCCTCATTTATGGCCATACTGGTACGTCTACCCCGATTATACGCATGACAGTTGACACAGGCTTGACATCTGTATTGCTAACCTGTTCACACATCGCAGGCATGGTGGGGGGCTCAGCAGAGGCCCTTAATCCTCCCAAATTTTCAAAGGTCTTGCAAGTTCAAGAAGCAGCACCCTTGAATGCCTCTTTAAGAGAAGATATCTTTAAGGGAGCTGCCAAGCCGTCCATGTGGGAGCCAAAAACAAATGATCCCTTCGCTGAACTGAAAAGGTTAAGGAGAAGTGAAACAAACAGCTGCACACTTCCGGGAAGGTTAGATCTCTCTTCTGTCGATAAACTGTACAGTCAGTGTTCAGAGACCTTTGGAATCAATGATCATACACGCCAGCAGTCAAGTTTTCTAGCACAGCAGCAAAAGCAATGTGAAGTTGCCCAGGGGATTATGTCAGCCACTGGTATGAACTCAAGGTCTGTCTCAACCTTATCCTTGTTGAAACCACAACAGCGGCTGGATGCAGGTTCACACATACCTTTGGTGTCTTTTTCTTCCATGAATTCAAAACACGAAAAGTCCTTGCAGCCCCTGTCTTGGCCTTTTCTCTTGTCCCCGGTTTCAAACTCCCATAGTCAAAAGAATCAGATAGAGTCACAGAGGTCCTTGCTGTCCCCATGCCAATCGGAAGTCACTGGTGCTAGTGGAACTACTGCAGATCCACTTAGTCACTTCTTCTCCAGAGGCCTGCTGCAGTTTAATTTTGTATCTGCAGATAGTGTAGCCAAACAATGTGTTGGGGAGCCACCTAAGGAGAACAGTTACTCTACCAATCACGAAGCTTGCAATTTGAAACTGTTCGGTTTCTCTTTGAAAGATAAGGGCTATGTGGCTGATGAAGGGCATTCCTTCGCTCTGAGAGAAGCTGATAAGCCTGATTATCATGTAGAGAGCCAGCATGATCAATTTGGAGAAGTCAGTAAGCCAGCTGTGGTACCAGAATGTGAAGAGAAAGATGGTGTGCCTTTGCACCCTTATGGAGATCATAATGAATGCCATACATCCTTGAGAAATCGAATCAAGGTTTGCTGATGCCACTCTTCTTTGAGACAAGTTCAAATGCATGTTAATATCTTAATTGAAGTTTCCACCCCATCATCTGTTTTAAGATTTTGTTTGAAGTTTTTAAAAAAATATATATATATAATGCATAGGTGCTCAAAAAAGGTCATGCAGTTGGGAGGTCGGTTGATCTTTCAAAGTTCAATGGCTATCCTGAGCTCATCCGCGCCCTTGAGAAGCTCTTCCACATGGAGGGGGAATTGACTGATTCCAAAATGGGGTGGCAAATCACCTATACGGACAATGAGGGGGACATGATGCTTGTGGGAGATGATCCCTGGCAGTGAGTATTGTCCTCCATGAATCTTAAATTTCAAATCTCTGAAACTAGGTTTTAATCTTAATGTTGTGCTGTTTACATCTGCTAAAGCTAATGTATGTCTTCAAAAAGAGCTAATTGTGATGTTCTGTGCAGGGATTTTGTCGACATAGTTGGGAAAATTTGCATTCTGACACGAGAAGAGCTGCAGGCTGTGTCATCAGGGGCCCTTGCCACCTCTGCACATAGCAGATCTGGTGAGCAGCCTGTGATGATGGACCTAGCTAAGTCCTCGGAGTACTCTTCATCCCCCACAACATTTTCATTGAAGAGTTCTGCAGCTTAGTTGTCACTTACAGGAGGAACAGGAGGGCTGTATGTGATGGCCCTGAAAATATGATCCTTTTTTACTCCCCTAATTACTCACTGCTACTAAGGTGCTACTTATGGCGTGGTTCCTGATCGATTCAATAGTCAGGAGAGAACAAGCCAAGTGATGAATGCGTACTCTTTTAGGCAATATTCGAATTTAAGTGCAGTCTAATGTAGTTTTTATTTTTATTTTTTGGAAGATGTTGAGACTGATCAATAAAGGTGTCCACCACATTATATATAGATATCAGACCATGCAAAAATGGATGCAGCATACCCACATCCTTTCCAGCTAATCATTACTCCCTACTCAACAGTGGCATCAGGATGATTGTTTACATCATGGTACAAGCTAGTAGATCATGTATGAGCGAAATGACAGCAACAATTCAGACCTAATTATTTTATCAAAAGTTCAATTTATGTACCCTTACGATTTTTTTTGCTCTTCTCATAGTTTGCATAATAGCTAGTCCTGTCTCACATCCCCCTTTAAGTGCTGTATTTCTTTTTTTCCTCCTTTTTTGGAAGATTCTGACTGATCAAGTTAGGTGTCTACACCACTTGATGCATAGCCAGCAGGCCATGCAGTTATGGTATAGCATATCCACGGCGTCTCCAGCTGGACCAGCTAATGAATTTTCCCTACTCAGTGGTGAATCAAGGATGATCATTTACATTTTTAGATAAGCCACTGGGTCGCTGTGTCATGTAGTAACCTGCCTCTCTAAAAATTGTCGTCTAACCCATATGAAGTCATTGTCAGACCTGCCCAAAATTACAAGGGATATGTAACCATATTTTATAAGGGTGGCAGAAAATGAATTTGAAATTGATGGCTGGCAAAAAAGGGATCAGAAAGTGATGCTTTGGGTTTGCAAAACAAAGATTCACATGGTCTTTCACACAAAGTTCTTTATCATTTAGAAATCCTTAATCTTCAAGTTCATTGATCGAAACGATGAGAATCATACATGATGCTTAAATATATTTGTTAGGTCAGCTAGACGACACTTTGATTAAACAATGGCCACTACTCGAAGTGCTCAAATTGGCTAATCAAAGTAATGGTATTTCCTTGATGCACAGTCACGTACAGCCAGCTGAACTGTCCACAATGCATTCCCTGGAATGCTGATTAGGCAAAAACAGTTCATCCTCTACCATCACTTTCTAGTCCACGGCCTTTGGATGTGGGAGGGACCAGCAGTGTAAAACACGTTACATGCTGATAAGTTAAAAAGAACACTTCCTCTACCCTTCAAGGTCCAGTTAAACCTGTGAAAGTGCCTCCTACAGCTTGAGTATCTTTTTACAGTAATGGGATGGCTTAAAAATTGAAATGTTGAGAGGGAAAGGTGCTTTAACAGAACAAGCCCTTGTTGCTATTTTCCTGTATTTATAAGTCACTCATAGCCAACATTCAAGGCCACCTTTATCTTCTAACTAAAGGAGTTAGAGGGGTAATTTCTTCTGCTCACTAGAGAAGGCTTCAATGAGAGTTCATGGTCTTTGTAGATTTTGCTCCCGGGCATTGTGTGTCGAACTTTGGAGACCACCTTTGCTGCAAAGCCCATAATCTCTGAAAGCAGTTATGAATGATGTTGCCGTTAGGTTTATAGAGACGGCCTCATAGAAATAGATGGCCATAACTGGATGAGACATATTTTATCCCATGATCCAAACCTAATCTAAACTCTTATTGTAGACACTTCAGTAATCTTTAAAACAATCTTCTAGAAAATGTGAATTTAGTTAAGCCTTTAAAAAAAAACAATGTGCAGTAGTATGTTGGTACATTTAATGTGACCTTTTTGTCTCATAGAACCTTTGCAATCTTTCACAAATGGAAAGCTCTCGTTCGACAATGGTTTGCACCCCAAAAGCAACAAACTCTCAATGTTTGTCTGATGTACTTGAAGATGAGCATGCAGCTACCACATTGATGTACTTGAAGATGAGCATGCAGCTACCACATTGAATCTTATGCATTTTTCTTAGTTGCATGCGAGAGCACCTTCTCATCTTGTCTAGGCTTTGAATATAGTTTACACACACACACACACGAAGTTATGCATCCTCAATAAGCTCTTTCACTAATAAGAATTTCCATTTGCACCCTCTCATATGGGTGCATGTTGAGAATTTTATGAAATTAATCTTCCTTGCAGAATTCTAAGTTCATGTTAGTGAAAAATACCAAGTACTTTCATCCTGCTTAGGCAAGCACTCATACCATGCTCATGACTCCTTAGAAGGAGTGGACGAAGCAATCAAGAAATGTATGTGTCATGAGGGCATGCATGTATGCATGCGAAGGTTTGGAGAGACGAGAAAGAGGGGGTAGGAGGGGCACAGCATGTGTGTGTCGGGGCCAATCAACTACTACTGTTTAACACTGTTGGGTGACAACATCTCCCGCTGTTATTTGCAAAGTTTGTGGCATTCTGTTGATTCAACAAGCTACTTAGTGCCTGAATCCTGCAAAGAAAGTTTCTCTTTGAACTGCTCAGAGACTCTTCTTGCATCTTCTTCTTGAGCACTTTCATGGGATTCAATAGTGGTAGAGCCACCACCGTAGTGCTTACACAGCTCTCCAGCAACCAGCCTCAATCGTCCCTGAAACTCATGAGAGGGATATGACAAGCTTTGTTCTAGAAGCTGAATTCCTTCGACTGATGATGCATCCTGTTGGAGAAGCATGGAGGCTAACTCATAACAGCTGTACGGCACTATGTTTCTGTAAAACAATCAATCAATTTCTATATTATCTGTGTACTATAAAAAGTGGATTTTCCAAAAAACATTAGAAATGTGCCTTCAAACATGAAGAACTGACACACCCAAGACATCAGAACTGGGTTCACAACTTACCCACAAAAAACTTCCGAGTTGTCAATCACATAGCGGAAATTATCATCTGCTTTCTCTATTTCTCCTAGATTCTTCTGGCATAATCCAAGTATGAATCTGTTTGAAAAGCACTCATGCAACTGTTGACGCATGATCTCAAATGATATATGCTCTGAACTTGATTGGCTTACCACCATTAGTGTAAACCAGAATAAGATAAAGACACTAACCTGCAGGTCATTTTGCTTGATTTAGTCCATTTGTGTTCATAATGAAGCCTAGGCCTCGATGCTACTTCCCCACTGGGGGCATTAATAGAATCATCACCCGTAAGCAAGTCCTGCACAGCCTTTACAACCAGTGTTGTTTTCAATTAAATTTCTATGGTGCAGGTGCTTACCAATTTCATTGGCAGCTCCTAAACATACTCACAATTTTAGTCATGCAGATAGCGAAGATTCAGAGAGCACAAAGATACCAGTGGACCATAGTGTAGGATCAACTAAGGAGGTTACCATTACCATGGCATCTTGATTACTATGAGAAGAAGCTTTATGCGTCTGGGTGCGTCCCTGCAAGACTTCCTCCACAATTCTTGTATGAAACTCCAAAGAAGCTTTGTCCATAAATTGGAAGCCATTAAACATAGCAGCCAACTCCAAAGCAGAAAACAAAGGAGCCTGGACAGCAGAAGACATGAGAGGATAAACGTGCAAGTAGCCCGGCCATACTTTTGAATATCTGTAAGGACTGCTTGTACTAGGGTGAAGATCTAACCCAATCGTAATGTGCATTAACTAGCTGAATGAGGCTGGAAACATAGCATCCCCTAGGGAATGGGATGGGCAAGATTGCCTGTCCATCGCTGATGGGTGCCATGATGCGCCCCCCCCCCCCCCCCATGGATAGGTGGCTATGTTTGTATCCTTCCTGAACTCTTACGTGCATCAACCACTTAAAACTCTAATAAGATCAGAAGCATGTACATACAAAGAGAGCTTCGAATGGCTACCTGATTGGAGGCAATGAACTTGGAAGAAATCTGCAGGGCGTACTGTTCTAGTGGCATGAGTTGCTGTAGTTTCTTACTTCCCACCAAGGCTGGCAATTCCTTCAATAATTGTCCTGCTTGCTGATGAGCACTTTCAGTTGTTTCCCATAGGCAAGAAGACAGTAAGAAGGTGTAATGCACCTTAAAGCACACTGATTCCTGGAGGAATAGCATCAAAACTTTTTGAACATCAAATGAACCTCCTGAGGCCCTTGTCATGCAAATGATATCAGGCATATTTCTTAGACTCACCTGCAATAGTGTTCCAAAGCAACGAGCCGCATCGGAAAATTTTCCTTGTAGAAGAAGGCACCATCCAAGTTCATCCAGCATAAGACTCCGAAGCTTTCTCATATTTCCCTTTCCAGTGAGACTGTAGGGGCTCTCTGGAGAAAAAATGACTAAAGTTGTTGCCTGATTGAGATGGCGCTCGTATCTTTCCAGCCGTGAGCCAAGTATTCGAAACAGCGAACAAGACTTCCAAGTAGATGGCAGGTTATTTATCAGTTCTTGAGCTTCCTTTGCATGTTTGGAGGAGTAAGGCAAAAGCCCCATAACGGCTAGGTGGTCTATATTGATCATTCCACACACATGGAAAAAAAAACAGATTGGGACTAAGTTTCTTTGTTTAGATTTATGAAGCTAGGTGGTCTATATTGATCATTCCAAACCCATGGAAAAAAAAACAGATTGGGACTAAGTTTCTTTGTTTAGATTTCTGAAGGGTTTTATACATACCCCTCAAAAGCAGGTGTAATATAAAAGTTTTGAATAGTGAACCCCCAAGGGTTTATACACAAACTTTCAAAGTTAGAATTTCTACTCACAGTAAAGGAGCATAATAGATGCGAGAGGAGTTGTCGGATGATTGGTTGTACAAGCCTTCCGCAACAGAGAAACACCCTTTTCCCTGTCAGCAGGGAAGCGCATAACCTCCAGAGCTTTCTGGTAGCTTGAGGGAATGAGAGACAAGATGAGGTTGAATGCACCTTCTCCAAACTGCAAGCCAAGGCGGAGGGAATACAGCTCTTCATCTTCTTTTACACCCTTCTTTGCATCCAGGACCAACCAAGAGCAATGTTTTGGATCATGTGAAGAGCCTTCTTCATTAGATTGCACGGTTGCCAATCCCATGAAACTTGCACCCAGACCTAGTTTTCCTTCTCCTGTTGAGCTTCCAGCTGCAAAGATTTCAGAGGAGGCACCTTCGGTTTGCTTAGGCAGCCCATCAGTGTCATCAAAACCTTCCATCATCATCTGCAAAATGAGTGTTTAGAAGCAAGGATTGAACAGCCCCCTCGATAGCCCCGTGCTTCAAATTTGGGCTTTCATATGAGACGAGAAGCAGCTTACGTTTGTAGTATCTTCATCATCACTATCTGAGCTCATCTCATCTTCTTCCATGTTCTTAAGATCCCCCCGGAAATCAAAACTGCCATCCATGGCTACCCATTCTTTAGTCAACTGCCTTAGCTTGTTCCAGCAGTGCTGGTAAAGCCCCCAAGTGCGTCTGAAGTTATAACCAACTTTGACAATAGAACTCCAACTCTCACCTGCACCCACTATCTGAAACATGGTTTATATAAGTGAAACACTTTATCTAAATCGAACAAAAAAGAAACTGGCTTCAGTACCCACACATTGCAACATGCTTTATGTAAGTGAAATAAGCACTTGAAATGAAATAGACTGAGGACGAGTGATTAATATGAGCCACTGCCCTAAGCAACCACAATGTGAGGCATGATAGATTTCAGTATCTACCTAACATGAGCCACTCTGTAAGCACCCACAAGCTCTGGGCGAAGCAGCTAGACAAAAGAAGACTCAGTTTTGGGTCTCCAAGCAAGGTACACAGCAGGTACCCGCTGAGGAATATCAGTCCCGATGATCCTCATCCGCACAGCTCAGGAGAAAGGGAGGAAACATTGAGAGACCATGGACCATAATTACCTGGTTCAGACACTGCTTGAACAAATAGGGCAAAGACAGGACTGTCACAAGTCTGCAACCAGGGATGCCATCACATAGACAATGCATAGGATTAGGCCATTCATCACATATGCCTCAACATCTCAACGTAAGGGCTACTTGACGCGAGTAGCCCTTACGCAGGTCATCAAAACTGGCATACATGGTGAAAATATATTCCATGCCATACACCACATGTGGCTTATATAAGGGCCACTTGGGCACCAAGTAGCCTTTATGCCATGCATCATAGTTCCCACACATTGCCTGTCAGCACCAGCAATATTACCGAGGCCCTTAGCGACAAACACCCCCCCCCCCCCCCCCCACATGCATGGTAAAACTGGCATACATGGTGAAAATATATTCCATGCCATACACCATATGTGGCTTATATAAGGGCCACTTGGGCACCAAGTAGCCTTTATGCCATGCATCATAGTTGCCACACACTGCCTGTCAGCACCAGCAATATTACCGAGGCCCTTATGGCGACACCCCCCCCCCCCAAGTCTTCCCTGTGCCAATGAAAAAAGTATCCAAGCGTAACATAAGTAAATAGCCTAAGCACCCCGAATAAATTTTTAATAGAGCGCTAAGACCAAGACTGGACTGTTCCAAACATATTGAGTTATTTCTCGGGCCTATGAGCACGGGTGTACAAGTTCCAAACCTGTAGAATAGAAGACATTAGATAGCATTCAGCCTGGATCTGAAGGGCCCACAATCTTGCTCTTCTGAAGCGATGGTGCAGCACCGTCTCCTCAAGTTTCGCAGGATCTATATTTTGCCCACTGCTGCCATCTGTATCTGGTGTGGGAGTTTTTGCTGGGGTCACAACTGTTGAGTATTTTTTGGAGATTTTCCCTAGCGCCCAACTTTTGATGGTTGATACTGCTGCATTCATTTTTCTGATGTTGCTGTGCGTGCGGTATCTGTAAAGTGGGAAAAATTAAGGCTGACTGTTCAGCTGTCCACAGAATCTTGTTTTGGAATTAGGTGTAGGGTTTTGAATATCGCTTACTACGGTAATGAACCTTAAACAGGATTTTGAACATCTATTATATGGGTAATAAAATGAGCCTTAAACAGGGTTTTCATTATCTTTTACACGAGAACGGACCTTGAAGCACAGGGTTTTGGATACGTGGGTAATGGGCCTTAAACAGAGTTTAAAATTGAACAGAAGGGATTAGCGTACGTATACATTAACAGGGTTTTGGATGATCAGACAATAATCATGAACAGCACACTTGAATAAAGCGGATCAGAGTACATAAGCATTAACAGGGTTTTGGATAATTAACAGTTGATTACGTTTGGTTTTGGGTGCTGCTTACTTCTGGGCTAATTGGCCTGCGAGGGCTTCCGTTTCCGTAAGGAGGGCGTTGGCGCGCTGGATGTCTGAGTCGTCGCAAGAGATGAGGGCCACGAAGGCAGCAACCTCAGCATGGTAGAGGCTGTAGCGGAAGCTGCCAGGCTTCATGGCCTCGAAGTACTCCTCGGCTTCATTGAGCTTGTCGGACAAGATTAGCTCGATCCCTTTCAATATCTGATACGATCACAAAAAAAAGCTGGAGAAAGGTCCCGAGGATTGTAGTAGGATTTCAATTTCTGCATGGAAAACCCAATATTAGAGGTGCGAGTAATAACCTTCTCTTCCTCCACGGTGCAGTTCAGACAGAGAGGGGGGTCTGCAGAAGAATCCATGGGCGATGATGACGGTGGCGTCCGGCGGGACAGGAGGAAAAGCTCGCATTGCCAACCCTTCGAGTCGAACGGACGCAGCTCTTTCACAACGCCGGAATGCAATTCCTATATGCACCCAAAACATTTTTCAATAATTAATTAAGAAAAAGGTTTTTTTTTTACATTAAGACATCCGTGGGGGGATTTCGTGAAGGCACATATGGTGATTAATCCTTTTTTTGGATTTGACTTTCTCTTTACTTGTGTCTGTCTCTCTCTCCTTTTTTTCTATCTAGTTTTTTTTGCACACATCTCTTTGATTCTCTCTCTCAAGCGTATACCTAGCATGCATCATTTTTTGCCGCGGTTTATGTTTGTATCCTTTCCTAAGGCGTGTAGGAAGGGCGAAGAGGGGTTCTCTCACGCCTATACCTGGCGTGCAACATTCTCTATCTCTCGTTTTTCTACAATGGTTATCCTTGTATCCTCTGCTGAGGTGTGTAGTAAGGGCGGAGGGGGGGTGCGATGAAGGGTGGAGGGGGGTGCAGTTCACAGTAGAAGGGACGAGCCCTTAACCTTAATGGTAAAGCGGGCATTAATTAATACACCACGCATGGGAATGTAATTCCTACAGGGGGAAAAAAGAAAAAGGAACATTAGGGGCAAAAATGAAAAACAAAAAAGGCCCCCTAAGGATTGGATTAAGTTTCTCAATCAAAGTGATTTAATTAAATAGTAGAAACAAAAAGCTCCATTAAATGCTGCTTTTTCACCTATATTTAGGGGGTAATGTTTTTAATAAACTAGCCGTCATCTATCTATTCTTGGCAGCCACTGTCGTACCTACTTTAGTACACTTTTTGAATGTTTTTTAAAAGAAACTTATTTGAAAATTTGAATTTAAGGTACTTCTCTTTTCCATAGGAACAGCTTGAGTTTCTCTTTCTCTCTTTTCTTTTTATTGTTTTCTCTCCCTAAGTCCTGAAAGGAGTTTTATGTACATCCTCAGGCACCAAACACACTTGATGATACCTACTCTTAAGATCAATTCGGCTAAAGCATGTAGATCCACATCTAACTTGTGAAGGATATCATTTATGCGTGAAATTGAAAATAGATTCTTGATGGTGAGCTTATTCAAAGTTTTATAATCCACACATACGAAAAGATCTAGCCTTCTTTTGAACGAAACTGCCATCTCTTGCTTTCTCTTTGAATCTATATCATTTTTTATTTAATAGTGCTTTCTTTTCTTTTCTTGCCATGGCGACTCAAAGGGTTGATCCTAACTCAAAGAAAAGGCACCATATCAACTTGGTGCTCGACAAAGACTGCTACACATGGAGAAGTAGTCATCATAAATATCTACATGATGAGACTAAAGCTCAAAGATTACGTATAAACTATTTTTGTAAAATTTGACATGGTGGTGGGAAAATAAATACAAATGCATTGTGAGATCTCTTCAACACATTCTATTGGAGGCAAATGCAATGATACAATGTAATTCTTAAAGATCGAGTTAGTTTAAACCTAACAAAATTTATAATATACTATATACTATGATATATTAACTAATTATACTATACTATATACTATATATATTATATATTAATTAAATACTAATTATTAACTAATACTAATTAATTAGTACTATAAACGTAAGTCTAAAAGCGATTAACTATTAACTATTAATTAGCTAATATTAGCTAATTAATTAGTACTATAAACGTAAGTCCAAAAGAGATTAACTATTAACTAATAATTAGCTAATATTATCATTAGTTTGAGAAAGGCAACACGATATTGCGTTTCGTCTCTGCCTGATGATCCATAGCGCTTCGCCTAATGATCCGTTCCGCCACAACCAGCAGTGCCTCACTGTGGGTGTTCAGATTTATTGCGGAGTGGAAGGTATGATTAATATTAGTATTGCTACTCTGATTAAAGTTATGATTAATTTTAGTATTATTGCCCTAATACAAAAACCCTAATATTCTTCTTCTTCTTCCCCCCTCTTCTTCTTTTTCTTCTCTCTTTTTCTCTCCTCTTCTTCTTCTTCTTCTTTCTCCTCCTCCTCCTTTTCATCTCCATTTCCCTCTTCTTCATCTTAATCCTTTTTTTCTGTAAACCCTAAATTAAAAAAATGAAAGACAATGTTTTTTTTCTTTCTTTTTCTCTCTGTCTCTCCTCTTCTTTTCTTCTTCTTCTTCCTCCGCTTCTCTAAATCTAGTTGAACAAAACAGAGCTTTTTAAGCAGTTTTTCTAATCTTCTAATTAAAATATTAAACACTATGTACTTATTAATCTAACTAGCATGCTTCTTAATTAAAAAAGCCATAATTTTATTTTGAAACTTAAGTAACAATCTAATCTTAGTTATACTTACAAACCCTACTTCAAAGCCTAGATTAAATATATACTTTTTGATTTAAATTGAACAAAATTAAGAATCATGGATACATAAATAAAAAAATCTTACCTGTTAATATGTTGAAACCTTGTTTTACAACCAAGTAGATGAATAAAAATCTTGTTTTTCTGTTCGGCCCTTTGGTATAATCCTTGCACTCAAGTGAAGGGGTTGTGGATTCATGTTTGAAATTTTGGGGGGAAGATTCAAATTTCAAATTTTTGGCAGGAAAGTTTTGAATTTGAAATTTTTATAGAAAAAAGCCATAAACAATTAGTTAGGAGATTTGGACTTGAGTCCAAATCTCCATGTGAGGCTTGGAGATTTGGACTCAAGTCTAAATCTCCTTTCAATGCTATAGATTTGGACTTGAGTCCAAATCTTCCCATGAGGCTTGGAGATTTGAACTCAAGTCAAAAACTCCTTCTAATGTTATAGATTTGGATTTGAGTCCAAATCTTCCCATGAGGCTTCATATTTGGACTTGGGTCCAAATCTCCCTACAATGCCTGTGTACATTTGCACTATTGTCCAAATCTTCAATGAGGCTTAAAAGATTTGGACTTGACTCCAAATCTTCAATGAGGCTTAAAAGATTTGGACTTGACTCCAAATCTCCCTATAAGACTTGAGTCCAAATCTTCCCATGAGGCTTCATATTTGGACTTGGATCCAAATCTCCCTACAATGCCTTTGTACATTTGCACTATTGTCCAAATCTTCAATGAGGCTTAAAAGATTTGGACTTGACTCCAAATCTTCGATGAGGCTTAAAAGATTTGGACTTGACTCCAAATCTCCCTATAAGACTTGGAGATTCAGACTCTAGTCCAAATCACCTTTCGATGCTTAAAGATTTGGACATGAATCCAAATCTTCCCGTCATGCTTAAGAATTAGACTTGGGTCCAAATAGATTTGGATATGATAGGGATTTGGACTCAACTCCAAATATCCTTCCAATTTCTATAAACTGGGACTTAAGTCCAAATATCCTTCCGATTTCTATAGATTTTGACTTAAGTCTAAATCTCTCTATCTTCCCTAAAGATTTGGACTGTGCATCTTCCCTAAAGATTTGGACTTGAGTCTAAATATTCCCATGAGACTTAAATATTTTGATGCAAGGCCTACTCTTCCTTTAATGCCTAGGCATTGTTGGGAGATTTGGACTTGATTCCCAATCTCCCAACAATGCCTATAGATTTGGACTGGAGTCCAAATCTTCCCATGAGGCTTAGGAAT
Organism: Cibotium barometz; assembly: GCF_041138505.1. Classification (NCBI taxonomy): domain Eukaryota; kingdom Viridiplantae; phylum Streptophyta; class Polypodiopsida; order Cyatheales; family Cibotiaceae; genus Cibotium; species Cibotium barometz. Next base: position 8,891,733 of record NC_141070.1, read on the forward strand.
TGGACTTTAGTCCAAATAGATTTGGACATGATAGGGATTTGGACTTAACGCTAAATCTCTCCATGAGGCTTAGAGATTTGGACTTACGTCCAAATATCCTTCCAACACCTATAGATTTGGACTTGAGTCTAAATCTCTCCATCTTCCCTAAAGATTTGGACTTGAGTCCAAATCTTCTCCAAGCCCTTTAGATTTGGATTCCCTTCACTTAGAGATTTGGACTTGATTCCAAATCCTCTCCTGGCCCTATAGATTTTGATTCCATTCACTTAAGAGATTTGGACTCAAGTCCAAATCTCCCCATGAGGCAAAGAGATTTGGACTCAAGTCTAAATCTGCATGTAAGGCTAGGAGATTTGGACTTAAGTCCAAATCTACCTGTGAGGCAAAGACATTTGGACTCAAGTCAAAATCTTCCTATGAGGCTAGGAGATTTGGACTAAGTCTAAATCTCCCTATGAGGCAAAGAGATTTGGACTCAAGTCCAAATCTCCCTGTGAGGCTAGAAGATTTGGACTCAAGTCCAAATCTCCTTCCAATGACTTTAGATTTGTACTTAAGTTGAAATCTCCTTCCAATGACTTTAGATTTGTACTTAAGTCCAAATCTCCTTCCAATGACTTTAGATTTGTACTTAAGTTGAAATCTCCCCATCTTCTTTCATTTCATATAGATTTGGATTCCCTTCAATTAGAGATTTGGACTCAAGTCTAAATCTCCCCGTGGGGCTAGGAGATTGGGACTCAAGTCCAAATATTCATTCAATGTCTATGGATTTGGACTTCAATCCAAATCTCTTGAAGGGAATCCAAATATCCATTCAATGTCTTGAGTCCAAATCTCTTAGCATTGTAGGAAGATCTAGGATCTAACTCCTAGAGGTCAATGTGCACATAAGAGAATATAATTATGTATGTACTTACTATCTTACTATCTTTTATTGATATTAACAGGCCTCAAACATGACTAAGAGGACATCTGACTCAACAACACAAGCAAGAATCCAATTTTATGATGGAGTTGATGACAGTTCTTGGGATTGGCACTTGGATTTTCATAATAAAGATGGAAAACGAATGTAGAACATCCAACTTTTTGTGCTTAAGCCTAACACTGAAACCTACAAACGTGAAGGGTTTGTGATTGGATTACAAGAAGGATCCGTTGGAGAGCAAGGTGTACCATGTGTCTGTGTGGATGTGGGTAAAGACAAGGCTTTTTTGCTTTATCCTAGTAATTATGATGATACACAAATGAAGGCAGACAACACCTACAGTATGACAACATTAGGATGGAATGTGGATGATGATGAGTGAAGGCAAAGCTCAAGTCCGTCGATGCTCATTCAAGAGATTCACCCAAACCAACAAAGAAAGGACGGATAGGAGGACAGGAAATATATTCCGGTGCCAAAGGAGGTGGTGTTGAAGGAGGATCTGGGTCAAGCACATCCATGCCAATAACTATTTTTAACACTGTGTTGTCTGTCAACTTTGATCAAAGAAAGAAAAAACTATCTTCTAAGAGCAGTGCCGGTAGATTAGGCTTGGTAGAGTATGAGAAATACTACTTCATGGGATCAAAATCAAAATTCCACATCCCTAGGTTAATTATTTCCAAGCACCTGCACAATATGTATATAAAAGGCTAAACATAGAGCATGTGAAGAAGCTGGCTTTGGATTTTGGCATCGATTCTCGATCCCTAGCTTCTTGTACAGATCTTATGCCCTTTCATAAAGTTGATGGAAAATGCATACCCTTGGAGAATGTCAGGGAAAAGATAGAGACATATCAGTATTGCTGCAAAGGTGTTTATCAGTAACCCATATCCAGCCATGGATGAACGAAAAAGTTACTACAAGACCAGGGAATCAAGGATTATTATAAATTGTCCACCTAAAGAATGTGTTGAAATATCATTGATGGCAGGAATCACATAACATTATGAGGCAATCAGCCTATATAGATATTCTAAAGCAAGCAAGAGATCAATGGATAGCTTTTGAAAGACCACCAAGAGCACAACAAGGCTTAGCAAAGGGGAATCCACAAAACGAGCACAATGGGATGCAAGTTCACTACTTTTTTTTAACTTAAGTTTAAGAATCCCCTTCTGGCTTGAAGATTTAGACTTAAGTCCAAATCTCACTTCAAAATCCCCTTAAATTTACCAAATTTTCCTTTACTAAAAGATTTGAACTCAAGTCCAAATCTCCTTCCAATGCCTATAGACTTGGACTTGAATATAAGTCCCTCTAATCATGAGATTTAAACTTGAGTCCAAATCTACATGGATTGAAATAAGATTTAGACTTGAGTCCAAATCTCTCGGCATTGAAGGAAGATTTGGATTTAAGTCCAAATCTTCTACAAAATAGTTTGTAAACAATCAATATTCATGTAATAGTATGGTATTTTTGTAACAGAGATTCTTGGAGACTGGAAAGGTGGCTTTTGGTGATGGCTTTGCTACGAAGGACTCACACATGATCACATCTACTGATGATGTGTTAAAAAATTAGATCATCATAATAGAGGCCTACATGAAAGGAGACCTTCCCTCACTTATGTCCATTGTCTCTGATCCGGTGCAGTTTATTCTACTTGCCTTTGTTTCAAGAAAACAGATGTATGCACTGGAGAATGCTTTAGAGAATGTGGCTGGCAAGTATGTGATGGAGACTAGTAGCGTGGACTTAAAAAATGAAATAGACACTTATGTAAGACTTGCTATATCTAGTCACTTGGTACAAGCAATCATCAGCAAAGAAAAAGAGTTTAATGGCATTAAACGCTACTATGAATTATGTGTTTTGGATAGCACATAGGTTCCTGCAAGGGAGATGAAATGGAGTGTGGAGAGGCTTTCACAATTATTGAAAGGCATCATGGCTATCACTAGTGGTACAGGTCTCTCACAATATGTATTTCTTGCATTCTTGAACAATGTACAAGGATGGAAAAACTATTTATAGGCATAGTGAGAGATGCACCATGTAGTGGTGTACCCAACTCTTCAATGTACTAGTTTTCTTGAGTAAGGAAGATATTTTTTAAGGCTATGATTAATTTGTTGGCTTGGTGGGTACCTAGCTCTTTTAAATCAAGACTATGAGAAAGTGAAAGGTTTAGATGCCATAACTTATTTGCAATACAACAAGGCCGTTGTTATCGATCTGTGTATTAGGTTGTATTATATGCAAGATCTCATGCTCATTGATGCTTTCAGCAAATGGTTTTGCATTAGGATATGCACGTAAAGCAAAAAGAGATTTGATATGCTTGGTTAACAGTGCTACTCAATGAAGTGAAGAGGTCCAATCAAAGCTTCTAAGCCTTGCAAAGATGGACAGTGGTATTACAATGGGCACGGATTCCTGATAAATAACCACAACCCAATGCCTCTCCCTCCATTACATGTAGTTCCCAACCAATTGAAACGAATCCTCAACTAACTACAACAAGCTTCGACCCTACAGGTGTGATTGAAAGCCTTTTATGATCTGAGGATGAAGAGGATTGACCCATCTTTTGTATATTGTTGTAAGAACTATTTTAATGGTAAGAAATGACATGATCATGCTCTTTATAGTGATGTAAAATTGATAAGTCTTATGTTTTTGTTTGGCTGATTTTTATCAAATTTTACGTTTATATGGTGTTATAACAAGAAATAATTACATACCATTTTTAGCATGCACCAATAGTTGACATAAGGGGGTTATAGAATGGCCCTAGGGCAATTCTAACATGCATTAAAAGTTATACCAGAATGATCCTAGGGCCATTCTAACATTGCACCAAGAGTATAGAATGGCCATAGGGCCATTCTTTATAACATATTATACACAATAGAATCGTTCTAGACCCATGATCCATCATATTGTGCTTGCAATAATAACCATACCATGCATAGTCTTGATATTTAATGCATTCACAGCCTTAGGCCGATTCTAATATTCACCATCATTTGGCACAAGAGGGTAGAGAATGCTTCTAAGGACATTCTTGCAAGCATGGTGTGCTTAAAAGAATGGCCCTAGGGCCATTCTAAAGCACACCATGGATGGGACTAGGGACATTCTAAAACACATTGTGCTTGTGCAATAACGGCCCTAAGGGCCATTTTACCATGAACAATCTTGATATTTTATGCATGTGCATTTAGAGAATGGCCCTACAATTGCGTTAATATTAGCCACGAGTTGGCACAAGGGGTATACCTAGGGTCATTCTATCATGTACAATCTTGAAATTCTATGCATGTATGAGTAGAGAATGGCCCTATGACCACTCTAACATGCACCAATAGTTGGCACAAGGGGTATAGAATGGCTACTGGCCATTCTATCATCGATGATGTGCTTTGGAATGCCTTATGGCCATTCTTTCAAGCAAATTGTGCATGGTAAAATGGCTCTAGGGCCATTATAAAACACATTGTTCTTGCTAAAATGGCCTTTGTGGGCTAAGGGTCATATCTTTAGACATTTAGGCTATCCTCTTGGGGTAGAAGACAGTAATGAAGATCTCATTGAGTGTGTTCAAAATAAGATCCATAAGAAGGTTAATTTTTGGAAGTGTTGTAAGTGGCCCCTTCATGTGAAGCTTAGTATCATTCAAGCCATCATCATTACTTACATTTTGTATTATCTCCCTCTTTTAGTATCATTGATGATGTGCTTTGGAGTGCCTTATGGCCATTCTTTCAAGCAAATTGTGCATGGTAAAATGGCTCTAGGGCCATTATAAAACACATTGTTCTTGCTAAAACGGCCTTTGTGGGCTAAGGGTCATATCTTTAGACATTTAGGCTATCCTCTTGGGGTAGAAGACAGTAACGAAGATCTCATTGAGTGAGTTCAAAATAAGATCCATAAGAAGGTTAATTTTTGGAAGTGTTGTAAGTGGCCCCTTCATGTGAAGCTTAGTATCATTCAAGCCATCATCATTACTTACATTTTGTATTATCTCCCTCTTTTAGTATCATTCAAGCCATCATCATTACTTACATTTTGTATTATCTCCCTCTTTTAGTATCATTCAAGCCATCATCATTCCTTACATTTTGTATTATCTCCATCTTTTAGATTGGAAAAAAACTCATGTTGCCTAGTTTGAAAGCATTATTAGAACCTTTCTATGGTCTAATAAAGAGAAAAAAATGAGCATGTCTTGTGCTAAATGGTCTTTCACTACTTCTTCTAAGCTAAATTTTGGGTTAGGTTGCATTGACATTATCGATCATTTGATTGCTAGAAGAGCTACATTTATGCACCAAATGTTTGATCATCATGAGATTTGGTGTACATTCTTCTAGGACATTATCCAAGGTCCTAAATTATATTTTCATGGTATTTGGCACCTTGACACATGGGATAAGCATTTTTCTAATGCTCCATCCAAGGTCCATTATCCCTCATCCAATTTACTAACTCAATATTGGAAGCTTTGTTGTGTTCAACTCAAATTGAATGGAAGAACAAGATACACATGGAACTCTTTGGCTATGGAAAACATCTTTTGGAGTTTTAAATTTAAAGAACCCCATGCTCTTCTTCTAACCTTGAGAACCAAGACCCTTTTCAAGAAGGGGTGAGACAAATTTAGGATGTCAAGGATAGCAATGGAGAATTCTTCCCCTTTTCCAAGCCAAAATTAAAAGCTTTAGTTACCTTCCAATAGGAAAGCATGGCAAACACTTTGCTCCTACATTCACAACTTGGAGACAGGTTTTAATATGCAAATACAAGGATTGGATGATCACCTCTTACAAAAAGGATTGGTGGAAGGCTCCCGCCAAAGCTTTCTATTCTATTATACACACTGATGTGGATCTATATATCCATTGTGACACTACCTGGGAGCTGCAAAAACCCCAGACGTGGTGGAAGAAAACTTTTCAAAATTTGCAATCTGCACCTATTATATGCTTGAAGTATAAGGTTTTCATGTGGAGAGGATGACCACTAGATCTCTTCCTCTTGGTCACATGCCCAATGCTCGACACATGACTAATGGTATTTCTCTTGGATGTGGATTCAAGAAAGAACACACCAAGCATTGCATTTGATTGTGCCCCAAGATAGCCAAATTCTGGAAGGAGATAAATGACAGGGTCTACAAAGCCTTTGGGTACAAAATCAACAAAACTAAATGGATTTTTGGTTAATGGAACTTTTCTTCTACAGAGGTTGAGTGCATCGTACAATTTCTTAGAATTTGGTTTTTTTTAATCTCATATGGATTATTAGGAATAATAAAACTTTTGAAGGTTTTTATATCGTTAATTTGTCTTGGGCATGTACTAGGTAGAAAATCTTATAGGATATCTTAGCTTGCCCTCAAAAATTGATTTGTAATAAGAAACTCCTTAACGTACTCCAATGTGATGAACAAGTGTTGATGTGTGCAAGGTGTATTTTTTTGGCGAGCATTTTTGAACGAGCGCTTTTTGGTATTTAGGCGCGCAGTTTCTCTCTCTACACTTCTCTCCCTCTACTGTCTCTCTCGCACATTGCGACTCATGGTGACATCAGAGGAGAGGAGTACATGGATACAAGAGCACTATACACATTGCAACTCATTCACAACTATCAACACACTACATTTACAACTACCATTGCAACTCATTTACAAAGTCACCATATTATGATCTTAAACTTCCATTATATTCCCTAGCAAACTTACAAGGCCACATCATTACATGACAAACACCTACAACATGACACAATCATTTGTACTTCTTTACTACAAAGACACCATATGAAAGCATTTTGGGCCTCAACTATCATCTTGGCCTTTTTCATCTACCCTAACTTGCGAATGAAGGTGGCAACTTCAACTTTAAGTGGAACCTCCTTTGCCTCTTCAATGATGCCAAAAGCTCTCCATATCCCAATGGCTAAAGCTGCTTTCACCTCTAGCATGTTCTTGTCTTCAAGGTCTATTGCTTGGCATGTTTTGAGCTTCTTGTAGAGCTCATGCGCTTCAGACGTTATTTTCCATGCTTCTAAAACGACATCCGATCTGGGTTCCTTTTCTTTGAGTTGCATGAAAGATTGAAGAGCTTTACTTAAGATAGTTGCAAACGTAATAGTATTAGAGGGATTGCTAGATGAAACCATAACCAAGGAGTTCACAAGGACCCTATTGCAATATGAAGATATAAGGAGAGAATGGTGTGGGATGTGTCTAGAAGAAGAGTATTGGAACATGGCAATCTCTACTGTTTTTATAACTTTAAAATGAATAAAAAAGTATTATTTTGAGTACTAGAATTCTTACTTTAAGCATAAGAATAAATACTTTAAGCACAATTGTTACTATTTTAATGTCTCAGTCAAACTCTCTCTCTCTCTCTCTCTCTCATGTTGTTGAGATCTCACACCAATTGCTACATCTCTCTCAAAAAACAATGCCATGGAAGAAGCAAAAAACAAAGCCATTGACATAATATGAGTGAACAACAATAATGTCTAAAACCAATATATTTTGGGCATTACAAGCTGAAATACATCAGTACTACGGATGTCACATATGCCGGTGGAAGAAGGAAGGTTGTATGGGGTAGGGAGTTTTACCAAATGGTGCAAGTGCAGATGGAAAAAGTGGCCTTGCAAGATCATGCCGTGATGCCCATGAGGGAACTGCAAAAGAACCTGCGAGGGATGTATGTGGCGTGACATGTCGATATTGGGCTCCATTAGAACACCAAGTGGCCATGAGGAAGCACTAGTCTATGTTGGTCTCATGGTTGGGTACTGGGAGGACTGCAGGGTATGGTGCCCCCACATCCATCTACTTCTCCTATCTAGAAATCTCATTGACCTCACCCCTGAAAAATTGGTTACCCAAATCATCATGCACAGCTTGAGAATGGTCATCACTGAAGCTCGATCAACCTCACGGCAATACTTGGTCCCTACAAGAAGTGAGGTAGCAGCTATCATGCCCGGTCAAGGAGATGATTTTCATGTGGGGCATAGAGGCATTCAGATAATGTCGCACATAGGTGTCATAAAAAAATATCTAACTTGCATTGCTCATATATGCCTCTATTATATGTTCTTCTATTTCCTCAAGGAGAGGATGGTTGTCATGTTAGAATTCCACTCAATGGTAGAAATAGAGAAGGCTCAAATGAGGATACAAAGACTGTAACTCAATGACAATATTATGCTTATAGACTGCAGATTAGGGAAGATACAAATGCATACCTTCTATGTGGTGGTCGTCTTTTGCAACAGTACATTGTTGATGCATATAGTAGCATGGAAGAATCTAGATTGGTATGGATACGCAATAACCAGAAAGCATTGCGTGCTGAAGTTTACCAGGGTCTTGCAAATATGGTTAATTTATGTGATGGGATTTATAGAGTCTCTGCAGGCATTGCTAGACACAGGGTGGTACTGCCATCTACATATACTGGGGGGCCTAGATATATGCATCAATTGTACTAGGATTCAATGGCTATTGTTAGAAAGATGGGTAAACCTGACCTGTTTATCACCTTTACTTGCAATCCCAAGTGGGATGAAATAACCACTGCTTTATTACCGGGTTAGGTTGCCCAAGATCAACTTGACTTCACTGCACAGGTCTTTTATGAGAAGCATAAGGACATGATGCACTTATTGTTCAAAAAATCAATATTTGAAACGGTATTGGGATTTGTTTCTGTTATTGAATTTCAAAAAAGAGGCTTGTCACATGCACATATATTATTGATATTGAAAAGTGGATGTAAACCGATCGAGATCCGTCACTATGATATGTTGGTATGTGCTAAACTTCCCGACAAGGTGATGTTTCCAGAGTTGCACAAGATAATTAGTCATTGCAATGTCCATGGACCATGTGGTGAACTGAATATTCGCTCTCCTTGCATGGTTAATGGGAGTTACAAACATCGGTATCCCCGAAATTTTTGCAAGACTACTAGCGTTGATGACAATGGGTATCCAACTTCCATGCGACGAGATGATGGTAGTTTTATCCAAGTAAAGAATCATAGGGTGGATAGTCGATGGGTTGTTCCATATAACCCTTTTCTCTGTTTCAGGTACAAAACCCATATTAACATAGAAGTATGCTCTACCATTAAAGCTATAAAATATTTTTATAAGTATGTATACAAAGGACATGATAGAGCTACTATTGAGTTGCAAGACAGAAATGGGGTTATTGATGAGGTTAGTCAATATTTGGATGCACGATACGTTTCTGCTTCAGAGGCATGCTAGTACATATATCAATATGATTTACACGATAAAAGGCCCAATATACAAAGGTTATATGTTCATCTCTCCCAATGCACAATAATGTGCTTTTCAATGACCAGAATGACTTGCGTGATGTGATTAGTTGTGATAGAAACCAAAGAACATCTCTCACCAAATGGTTTCAAAGCCAATCAATTGTATGCGGATGCGAATAGCTTACTGTATGTTGATTTCCCTTACAAGTGGGTGTGGAATTCGGCTCTTCGCTCATGGACTAAAAGGAAAAGAGAAAATATGATTGGACGTATGTATTATGTTAGTCCGAGTGCAGGTGAGTACTATTACTTATTACGGATGCTATTCACAGTGTGCAAAGGGTGCAAATCTTTTGAGGATTTGCAAACAGTGAATGGACATTTGTATCCATGTTTTAAGGCTACATGTGAAGCCAGAGGGATGCTTGAGAGTGATGAGGAGTGGTATATGTGTCTCCATGAAGCTACAATTCATAATACAGGATTCCAGTTGCGTTAATTGTTTGTCATTATAATGGTTTTTTGTGAGCCTGTATACCCTAGGCAACTTTGGGACAAATTCTCTGCCAAACTTTCAGAAGATTTTTTCCATTGCAGCAGAGAGGGTGTGTCGATGTTGGTGTTTGTCATTCTATAACAAAGAATCAGGCTTTGTTACACATGCAAGATCTCTTACATCAATATGAAAAGCGGTTAGCTGATTTCGAAGGGTTACCTATTCCAGATAGATCAAGTGTTGTCACTATTAACAATGGTTTGTTGATGGAAGAGATGATGTTTGATTCTATTCACAGCAGGCTAATTTGTCTGTTTCCATAGAAAGGAGTCTTAATAGTTGTCAATCAAGAGCATTTGATACTATCCTTAAAGCTGTTTCTTTGAACCAAGGTGGTGTTTTTTTCCCTTGATGGACCACGCAGATCAAGCAAAACTTATCTTTACAATGCCTTGCTATGTCGATTGCGTGGAGAGAAACACGTTGCCTTGGTATGTGCATCGTTTAGAATAGTTGCATTGTTACTCTCAAATGATCGTACAACTCACTCACGTTTCAAAATCCCATTGGTACTCAATGCTTCTAGCACATGTGGAATCAAAGCTAATAGCCCATTGGCGGAGGTGTTGAAGCTTACAAGGTTAATCATTTGGGATGAGGATCCAATGATACATAAGTACGCATATGAAGAACTGGACATGACATTAAAGGACATTATGCAAAGTGATACAGTGTTTGGTGAAAAAGTTATGCTCTTTGATGGTGAGTTCAAGTAAATCTTACCGGTTGTGCCAAAGGGATCGCGCGAGGACATTATTGATGCAACGTTATGTCGATCAAATATTTGGAGATATGTGAGTGTTTTAAAGCTCACCCAAAACATGCGGGTTAGACAGAGTGCTTATAATGGTATAGAACATGAATTTATCAAATGGACATTACAAATTGGGGATGGTACTATAGGTCAGTCAAACAATGACGATAGAGTGGTAATTCTACAGCAAATGTTGATCCATGGCAACTCTGTTTTTTAAGTGTGGTAGAATGGGTGCACAAAGATCTTCAGAGAGTTGAGGATTATGCATGCTTCTTCAAAGACTGTGCTATTCTTGCACCACGAAATTTAGAGGTTGATGAGATCAATGAACTAGCCTTGAGTTCGTTGCCTAGTCTTGAAAGAGAATACATCAGTGCAAATTCTGTTGTTTCTTGCAAGAATGATGCAATACTGTATCCAATTGAGTACTTGAACAGTTTAAACTTAGGTGGTGGTTACTCTCCTCATCGCTTAGCTCTAAATATTAATGCCCCTATCATTCTGTTCTGTAATTTGGACCCTCAACGTGGACTTTGTAATGGTACCAGATTGATATGTAAGCAATTTAACTCAAAGGTGATAGAAGCAGAAATCATTACAGGTACAAACATTGAATGTAGAGTCTTTATTCCCAGGATAACATTTATGCCTACTATGCTTCAATTGCCTTTTGACATGAGGAGGCAATTTCGTGCTCGGTTAGCTTTTGATATGTCAATAAATAAGTCCCAAGGACAAACATTGAGTGTATTGGAACTTTATCTGACCACACAAGTGTTCACACATGGATAACTGTACATTACTATGTCACGTATTAGATCATCTGATGCAGTGAAAGTGTGTGGAAAGCATATTATGGAATATGAAAGCAGCACAAGAGGTTCAAATGAAGTCTTCATCACAACCAATGTTGTCTACAAGGAGGTTTTGCAAATGGCATGCTGAAGAATGAAATGTAAATGGTAGCTTGCAAATGTTAGAGGCTACATTTATACATATCTTTGTATACAATGAAGTAAGCATTTGAATGGAGAATGTTTCCAAAGATGTGCAAGTGCAGTCTTTGATTGCTTTTGGATTGCTTTTATACACAGTGCCATTATATTATTTGTTGCTTGGCTCAAGCTACTGAGCTCACAAACACACACATCCATATATATATATATGTGTGTGTATGTGTGTGTATACATGTATATATATATATATATATATATATATATATATATATATATATATATATATAAAGAGAGAGAGAGAGAGAGAGAGAGAGAGAGAGAGAGAGAGTGTTATATTTGATATCAGGGGTATATTGCTTAGGATGGATGTGGCAAGGAGATCATTTTCGTTCGTTTGTGTGCATGTGGGGTGTGTCCACATGCACCCACATGCACATACACAGTGCATGTGCATGTGCAGTGTGCGCACTTATGGTGTTTTAAGATTGTGCATGTGTAGAGTGTGTGTGTGTGTGTTGTGCACACATGAGCGTAGGGGGTGCATATGGATGTGGTGTGTATGCATGTGCATGTTATGTGTACTAAAAGAGTGTTTAAACAGTATGCACGTGCATTGTGTGTGTGTTATGTGCACATGCAAGTAGAGGTAGGAGGCACGCATGTGTAAGTTTGTTGTTTTTTAGGGAGTGGGTACATGTGCAAGTGTGTGTTGTGTGTGTGCATTTGTTTTAATTTTGTGTTATTTTGTTTTGTTTTTTAAGTTTAATCATTTGCGAGTATATGTGTCTATACAATTGGTAAGAGGTGCTACGTTACATATGTACAACGAGGGTTTAAGGTTTTTGGCTTACCGTGTGGGCTCACTGAGCAAAGGTGGACAATCACTTGCCCATTCACGATAAAAGCTTTAATATTATTGGCCATCTGATTTGTTGCATGCTTGAATGAGCTTTATCTTTCTAATCCCAGTTAGCTAGTTGGTGTTGTGGCGAAAGCTTGGTAGTGCCAATGAAGTGTGTGTACATCTGATTTGTTGCATGCTTGATTGAGCTTTATCTTTCTAATTCTAGTTAGCTAGTTGGTGTTGTGGCGAAAGCTTGGTAGTGCCAAAGAAGTGTGTGTACAACTTGCTTTGGGGTTTGGCACCATGTGTGGCTCTTCTTTGATGGGAATATGATTAGGTCGAGCCACTACACATGGGCCAAGTATTTTCTCTTGCTACTTGGTGTCCACAACCTTATCCGAATCCTCCGAGGGTGGTGTTGGCATGTGAAATGAGGTGGCATCGGCCACTGCTCTTCATTCCTACTTAAGCTTTGGGATTGACATTGGTTTAGTGTTTGATGGCATGGCTGTACATGCTTATGGTAAATCTTAAAACCCCAATGTAGGGGTCCCCTTTGTTGTAGAAGCCTTGGGCTTCTAACAACTTTCTTGGGACCCACCTCAATGTCGATTGTTGGTGGGCTTAAACTAGGATTGCTTGCTGACTATGATTTGGAGAGTGGAGTGCAGGCCGCAAGGTTTTTGGGACCCAAACATGAGGTTTCCATCTCATAGAAGCCTTGAGCTTCTAATATTTTGAAAGGAATCCAATGGGAGCTTGGTTTTGGGGTAAAACTCTTTTACAATGAACTTTTATAGATCTCTACTCATGGGTAGGATTCTGGTCAAAATGATGGCTACTAATTTTTTCTTGGGCTTCGTACTTTCTTTGACTAGCTCGGGTACTCTTGGGTACAACCTCCTTCTTAGTGACTTCCTTGAAGGGTTATTGTATAGGGGGTGGTCAAATCATCATCTAATTTTTTCTTGGGCTTCGTACTTTCTTTGACTAGCTCGGGTACTCTTGGGTACACCCTCCTTCTTAGTGACTTCCTTGAAGGGTTATTGTATAGGGGGTGGTCAGATCGTCTTTTGTCGACAAGGTTTGGAGTCTCCGTATAGGTTTGAGGGGGTGGTCATGATGCGATGAGGCAAGAGAAGTGTTCCGTGTAAGGGGTCTCACCTAAGGGTGATGGCCTGCAATTAGGAGGAGGAGGCTTAGGACGTTGATAGACTCAGGGTGTCCATCCACCAAGGGCATGATGATGAGCATTTCATGGGGAAGCTCGAGCGTTGTAGTTCTTTTTGGCCAAGTCACTACAAAATCAGTGCAATCTATCCCCTCTCGATGAGGATGATGCCCTCTTTCATTGTACCTAGGGGGTCAAATAAAACTTGCAAGATGCAGGGTTAGTTCCAATGTAAAATTTAGCTTTAAAACAACCAGTGGTTATGGATTGGGAGTTGTTTACCATGGTTATGCTAGTTGTGAATGGTGTAAGGGGTAGATGGCCTAATGAGGTATGTATTTGCCAAGATAAAACATTGTGCCTATTCTTGGTGTTAACCAAGGCATACCATGTAGCTAAGTGGTCTTTTTAGCGAAAATCTAACTCAAGGCGACCAGCTTTCATTGTTATTTATTCTGTTTCAAATGCATCTATAGCACAAACATGGATGTTATTTTAGTATCATCCAATCGTGCAAACCTTGCTTCTCTGAAAGAGTGTCCGCGGTTTCCATAATGTGAATCCAGTCATCGGAGTTGTCATGCTCTAGAAGGGGCGCATATTTGAGGTCCTTATCTTCACCATCCAACATCTTTTGTTACAAGCTCTCCATATGTCGATTGATGTGATGTGTGCATCTATGTTGCATGCTTTATAAATATCAAGTAAAGAAGCGGTCCAAATAGCTACGTTAGATCATTGACAAGAATGCCTTGATCCATGGGATGAGTTATTCCTATTTTCAGATCTATCTTCAAGGATTGGTCACCTTTTCATATATAAATGTGATTGTTTTCCCAATCCTGAACTAGCCTCCTTTCTTCTCACATGTAAGACCTTTCTAGGATCATAATGTATAACCCTCTTCTCTAAAAATCCATCACCACAAATGTATGGTGGAATGAGTCTTCCTTGTTTTTAGGTCTATCTTTAAGGACCGATTGCCTTTGTATATATAAGTGTAATTGGTTTCCCAATTATGAACCAGCCTTGCTTCTCGCATGTAAGGTTAGTTCAAACCTTGCTTCCTGCATGTAAGGCCTTCTAAGGATCATAGTGTACGACCCTCTTCTCTAATAATCCATCACTACAAATGTGTGGCAGAAGCTTAGCCTAAAGGTCTTAATCTTTACATCTCATAGGGGAAATCTAATGGTTTAGCTGACCACGAGGCATTTGCATACATGTGAGTGGTGGGCTTCCCTAGGCCTCTTAGAAACCTTGATGGTTATGCTAACACTAGCACCACCATCCAAGATTTTTGAGGAGGCCGTTGATCCTTTGTTTGTAAACAACATGTAACCGTTAACATTCATGTTATCACTTTCAAAGTAGTGTCCTAGCTTGTTCATGTGCACTTTTGGCTATCCTTTAGTTTTAGGTATGGAAGGAGAATACTTAATGTGGCACAACTCATCCTTTCGTTTTAGGTATGGAAAGAAAGTACTTAATGTGGCATGACTCATCCTTTAGTTTTGGGTATAGAAGGAGAGTGCTCAATGTGGAAAATCTCATCCTCCTCCTTTTCAAGTTCATGTGTGTGGTCTCTTAGATTCCAAGTCATTTAATTGGATAAGTCTCTCCAAAGTTGAGAACTCCCTTGTAAAAGAGAACTTATTGAGATGAATCGGCCTTCATGGACTGTATAGTGTGCTTCGACTTGCCAAGGTGTAAGGGATGTGCATTGAATCTTCCCTAGAAGGTGGTGCCTTTGATGGTGGGGTCAATATGAAGTCATTGCCAATCACCTTAGAGAAAGTGTTATGATGACTTTGATAGTGGGGTTAATATGAAGTCATCGCCAATCACCTCAGAGAAAATGTTATGGTGACTTTGATGACCCATGGAAGGCCAACTTTTGCCTCCCTCCTTCATTACATCTCTAGCAATGTGGGGTCTGGGTGAGTTGGTTCCCAAGACAAAGGCTATGGAACTAGATTAATGTTACAATAATTAATTTATTTTATTGAGTGATCCAATAAGTGAAAAGAATATCTTGGGTGACCTAAGTGTGATTAATTTGCTTGGGTGAATCCAACCAACTATGACGTGTGACACATGTAAGAAATGTGTGAGTTTGATTGTGAGTGAATCCAATCAACTCTTTTGAATTAATTCTTGATGAGGGTGACCCTAGTTGGTTGTGAGTGAATCCAACCAACTGTGACACGTGTGAAAGCGTGGTATACTTTGTGAATATGTGACACGTATGAAAACATTGTGAGTGAATCCAATGTAGGAGTTTGATTGTGAGTGAGTCCGATCAACTCTGAGACATGTGTGACGCGTGTAAAGATTCTGTGAGTTTGATCGTGAGTGAATCCGATCAAACTTTAAGACAAGTGTGATGCGTGTGAGGACATTAGGAGTGAATCCAATGTGGGAACAATTAATGTGTTTGGTCACCCCTGTGTTCTACAACCGACGGTTGTCTTCTCAAATGGGAGGACTATCACGTGAGTGAGATTTTTCAGAATATTTTATCATGGAAGTGAATCCAATTAATTGTGTGATGCATGGTTCATGTGTGAAGCATGGTAGTGAATGATTTCCATTTGTTAGAATTATTTTTGTGAGTGTTTCCAAAGTAATTGTGATCTAACATTGTGGACTATGTTGAGTATAGATCATGAGTTCGGGACAACCAAGGTGGACATTGGACGAGATTAGCTAGCTAAGCACGTGTGCTAAATATTTGATTTTGTATGGTTTGGCCCATTATACATATGTGGGGCAAGGTTTATTTTTGATGAGATGCTTTAAAAGAATTGGACTAAGGTTTAATTTTGTAAAAAAATCCCAATTTTGAAAAAGCTATGCTATTTATGGCTCCAAGGGCTAAATTTATAAATATGATTTAAATACTACGTGTGGAGCCACACACGTCCGGGAGGAGATTGCATCCAAGGGCTAAATTTATAAATATGATTTAAATACTGCGTGTGGGAGTGGAGCCACACACGTCCGGGAGGAGATTCCATCCAATCTTGTGTTCTTTGATTTTTCATACTCTTGATTTATGCTATGATGTTATGGTTTATTTCTTTTATTATTTAATTTGTAGAATAATCTAATCTCCATGTACCGTGGTTCTGTAACAGTGGTATCAAAGCACGGCAAATTCAAGAATTGAATTTGGGTCATGGAGAGTTGAAGAAAAATCAAGAAATTAATTTTTTGGAACAAATTTGAAGACTTTTCAACAAATTCAAAATACTTGCACACGGGAAAAGTAGAATTTGCAGGAAGGGTATAAAGGCTTTGGACAAGGACACAATTCATTCAAAAATCCGAGAGATAAAGAAGAGAAGGTGTGGAAGACCTTTGGACAAAAGAAGGTATGGTTATGTGAATTTTGTGGACCATTAGATCAAGATTTGGTTCAAGGGCTAGGAAGAAAGTCATCCTTTTGAAGAAAACCATTCATGATTCCCAAAACCACCTTTCTTCTCCCAAAACCATCGTCCTCAATTCAAATCCTCTCCATAATCTATCCTTATGGATGAAATCAACTCTCTGAGGAGATTATGGGTCTCATCTCAAAATTGCTAACCTTGCTTCGTGGTCCAATTGCATATTGGAGGGCTCTCAAAAATTTTCTTCTTCTCTTTTTCAAAAATATCACTGCACTTGATGGTTTAGTGGTTTAGTTTTCAAGAAATTTTCTTTTCCATTATATATATATATATATATATATATATATATATATATATATATATATATATATATATATACATAATCCTAAATTATTATTTTTTCCTTCCTTTCTCCTCCACCATTCGACTAGCGGGCGCCAACAGCCCAAAGTTTTAAATCCATCTCCTCTCCTTCTCCACGGCGGCGGCACAAAGGTGATTTTCTTCTTCTTCTTCTTCTTCTACTGCGCGCTGGTGGGTTTGTGTTGTGTGCCATCTACAGGGCCAGGCCCGTCGAAACTTTTTTTTATGAAGCTTTTTACAAAGCTTCAATAAGATTCACTTAAAAGCTTTACTAAGCTTTAATTAAAGCTTAGTTATAAAGCTTTAAAAACTCAAAGCTTTTAGTCGTCTTAAAAGCTTATATATAAACATATATATATATATATATATATATATATATATATATATATGTATGTATGTATGTATGTATGTATGTATGTATGTATGTATGTATGTATGTACACATATGTGTATATACATACATACATATATATATATATATGTATGTATGTATGTATGTATGTATGTATGTATGTATGTATACACATACATACATACATACATACATACATATATATATATATATATATATATGTATGTATGTATGTATGTATGTATGTACACACACACACACACATATATATATATCTCTCAAAAACCTTCAAAGATATCAAGGAGAAAGATGCTTCAAGTATTATGGAAAAATTCACAAATTTCACGGTTGCAAAAATTATTGGAACTTCTTCATATTCTTTTGGAAACTGCAACAAATATTTTGGGCGTTATTTCTCAGCAAAATTTTTGAAAATTTTTTGAGGCAGTTTTGAACGAGCTTCTTTTTGAACTTTTGACATCAAGACGATAATTGAATCATTATTTTTATTGGACACCATCATCGACTTCGAGTACTTCGACAACTCTTCTTTCGAAATACACTAGAGTCAGATAAGTTTAGTACCTTTTCTATTTTATTTTTGCATTTCCATAATAGTTTACTTGTTTCTTTTACAATGGCAATCTATCCACAACACCTACTATCCAAGATCAAGTAAACGCACTTCAAGCTCAGTTGTTGAGTGAGAAGAGGCAAAGAGAAGATTTTGAGCGAAAATTTACTAACAAGAAGCGAAGGCGTGTGTATTCCGAATCCGATTCTTTGGATTCTTACGAGGATCCTATTCCAAGGACTGTGCGAGCTACTCTCAAAGCTCAAGAGTCTCAAAAAGAACACAAGATCAACAAAAAGACTTTTACTTTTTAGGATTATGATGGCAAAAAGGATGCACACGTCATACTTGCATGGTTGAGCCAACTTGATGATTATTTTTCTGGTGGAGAAAAATTTTCTGAGAAGGATAAGGTTAAATGTGCTACTAATCATTTGGTAGGTAGTGCAGCTCTTTGGTGGAATGTTATTAGACAGGGCAAACGCAAACCAAAGTCATGGAAAGACTTCCAGAAGCTGATCAAGAAGGATTTCTTATCTCCGTCGTATAACAGTAAAGCCAGACAACAATGGGATATTTTTAGACAGCTCGAAAAGGAGAACATATCAACCTATGTTGACAGATTTTGGTAAACCTTATTGCAACTTCAAGTTATAGAGAAAGTTTGTGAAAAAGAGCAAGGAGAACATTCATAGCAGTGTCTCAAGCTAGTTATTAGAGCAAAAGTGAACATGTTTCATCCTCGTTCTCTTAGCAATGCCATCTCTCTAGCAACATACTGCGAGAAGAAAAATGAATTTCCAAGGGATACTACAATGACAGATTCTCATATTCCCAGTCTTCTCGATCTACACATTTTGAGAAGCTTCAGCACAAAGATAAAGCAGAGAAACACAATGGTCCACAAGTGTGTTTTTCAACTGATCACCATATAACTTATTGTTATTTCATATTCAACCTTTAAACTTTAACTCCTCATTTAAAACACTTTCTTCAAATTGTTCTCTTTTCTATTTCAAATAAGGTTAACTAGGTGTCTATGAGAGATACTTGTGTTAGTGTCTATGAAAGATACTCTTTTGATGTCCGTGTAACAGATAATCTAAGTGATTTTGTCTGTGATAGATAACTTATCACAACCTATTGCTGAGAGGGATTCTATCTGTGACGCATTCTGACTCTCTTCACTTGCAAATTAATACGCAACTGAGGTCAGTTGTAACCCGAACAAGAGGGAATGTTACGATAATTAATTTATTATTAGGTGATCCAATAAGTGAAAAGAATATCTTGGGTGACCCAAGTGTGATTAATTTGGTTGTGACTGAATCCAACCAACTTTGACATGTGTGACGCATGTAAGAAATGTGTGAGTCTGATTGTGAGTGAATCCAATCAACTCTTTTCAATTAATTCTTGATAAGGGTGACCCTAGTTGGTTGTGAGAGTGAATCTAACCAGCTGTGACACATGTGAAACATGTGGTATACTTTGTGAATATGTGTGACACGTATGAAAACATTGTGAGTGAATCCAATATAGGAGTTTGATTGTGAGTGAGTCCGATCAACTCTGAGACACGTGTGACGTGTGTAAAGGTTCTGTAAGTTTGATCGTGAGTGAATCCAATCAACTTTAAGACACGTGTGATGCATGTGAGGACATTAGGAGTGAATCCAATGTGGGAATGATTAATGTGTTTGATCACCCGTGTGTGCTAATGGTTACAACCGAGGACGGTTGTCTTCTCAAACGGGAGGACTATCACGGGAGTGAAATTTTTCAGAATATTTTATCATGGGTTGTCTTCTCAAACGGGAGGACTATCATGGGAGTGAAATTTTTCAGAATATTTTATCATGGGAGTGAATCCAATTAATTATGTGTGATACATGGTTCATGTGTGAAGCATGATAGTAAATGATTTCCATTTGTTAGAATTATTTTTGTGAGTGTTTCCAAAGTAATTGTGATCTAACATTGTGGACTATATTGAGTATAGATCATGAGTTCGAGACAACCAAGGTGGACATTGGACGAGATTAGCTAACCAAGTACATATGTGCTAAATATTTGATTTTGTATGGTTTGGCCCATTGTACATATGTGGGACAAGGTTTACTTTTTATGAGATTCTTTAAAAGAATTGGACTAAGGTTCAATTTTGTAGAAAGTCGAATTTTGAAAAAGCTATGCTATTTATGGTCCCAAGGGCTAAATTTATGAATATGATTTAAATACCGCGTGCGAGTGGAGCCACACAAGTTGGGGAGGAGATTGCACCCAATCTTGTGTTGTTTGATTTTTCATACTCTTGATTTATGCTATGATGTTATGGTTTATTTCTTTTATTATTTAATTTGTGAAATAATCTAATCTCCATGTACCATGGTCTTGTAATAATTAATTAAGGCCTTTGGTAGGAATTAAGGTTTCGTCACAATGATTAGTTTTGAAATAATGTTAGTGGTTCGTATTCAACCACTTACTCAAGGACAGACTCGAATTCTACCTCTACCTTCCTTACAAGCTCTCGGTCTTGTTTCATTTGTTCTTTCTCCGATGAGGGGTTGGGGTACTCCTTGAGTTTCTTTGGAAGGTTTTCATAGTTGATGTGTTTCTTTTCTTTGGGAAGAGAAAGTTTGAGTGAGAGATTGCTCATTGTATCCACTAGGGAGGTAGCTTTAGAGCTCTCTTTCAATGGTCACAATGTTATTGTTCTTGACAATTGATGCCTTTGGAGCTTGTGCCTTAGGCTACTGGCTTTAAGGATGAAGATTGAGATTTATTATTCTTTTTTGCCTTGGATGTTTCCTTGGCTATTACCCTCTTCTTGGTTTTGAGCCTTGTGATGGCATTAAGGGGGATTGCATGCATTAGTCCTTCTTGTACACTTAACAAGTTAAGGCTTGTTGAAGTGGTTGATGCTCCAACCATTAGGGTGATTGTCACTCTAATCCACACTTGTAACATGTGTCTTTGTAAATAATGAATTTGAGTTTGGCACTAGATTCAAGGATGGAGTTGGGGTACTTGGTGTGCAACAGCTCTATGAGGACACTACCCCTCTAGAATGTAAACAGTGGTATGTGTGACATGTTATTGAAGTCTCTTTCTCTTTTATTATACCATGGCTTTGAATAGAGGCATATCAATGGCTACGATTTGTTTGTATTGTATTGCTCATATGACTCATAGATTTCTTGTTTTGGACTGTTGTTGGTAACTAACAAAGTCACCAAGTATTATTATACTCATGTGATTCTGGGAGGAATATGGCATTGGCGATAGTCTATACATGCCTCTTGGTTAAAGGTTTTGATGAATGGGCATTGGACTATACACCAAAGTTTAGGTGCATTTGGAATGGCTGGTAGGGTTGCTTTGGCATTGGGAGAAAAGGTTATGCTTCCATAATCCACCCTACCTTCTTACTAACAATGTGCTATGTTATGGTTCTCGTGGCATTGGTAATGAGCACATAACTTTTTCTACCTAGGCCTTAGCAATGGACACTCTTGTTTGGTTTTAGTGGAACATTGCACACGAAACCATATCTCTTCATGGCAATAGGTGTGGGTGTCTAGCTTGAGGAGTTGGATGGGACTAGTTTTGAGGTTATCCTTGGGGCTATTTAGTTAAGCAGATTTTTTCCTAACTTATCCATGCTCATGTTGACTAGGACTCTTAGTGGGGCTAGTTGGACTCCTTTAGCTTGTAGAGTATTTGGATGAGATGCATCTCCTATCTCTTGGTTTGGGTGGATGACTTCTATATTCTTGTCTTACATATTGTCTACTTGGTCTATTGCCTTGTTACAGCGTCTATACCTTTAAAGATGGTCGTGCAGTCTCTTGCTCTTGAGACTAATCACATGAGTGATAAGTCAACAAGCCTTTCACTATATCTCATATGGAGATACTTGGTGCTAGCAATATAGTCCCGTATTATCTCTTTTGTCTCTTTCTTGAGGTTATAAATATAAAATGGGGCTCCATCTGGCTCCATTGGGTGAGAATCCCACAGTAAAAGTGTGTCATGAGGTTATGGATATGTGTAATGGGGCTCCATTTGACTCCACTAAGTGAAAATTCTACCAAAAAGTGTGTCTCAAGGCCTCATAGTTGGCCTTTTCAAGCGCGCTTAGAGGCTAAAACCTCTTGCCTTCTTTGTGTAGCCATATTTGGTAGTGATGTGTATGAACACACTAGGACCAGCCGAGAAACTTTTTTCCCTTTTTAGGAGGTTTTTCCCCTGTGCTAGTATACACCCATCTTGGGGTATACTTATCATCTTTGTGCAACACACATTCATTATCTATCTATCACCTCATTGTGTGCTCCCTTGAGATTCTCCACTGTATGTGTGTGTGCATTCTTGTAACCCTATTTCCAACATTTGGTATCAGAGCATACGCTGCTCGCTCCTATGCTACTTCCTACCCTTCACCCCGATGATGGGACCAACTACCCATTATGGTCCTATATGATGCGGCATGTATTGGTATCCAAAGGGCTATGGAAAGTTGTGGTTGGTACTGAGAAACGTCCTGGTTGGTACTGAGAAACGTCCTGGTTCCTGTAATGAACATGATGCAAAAGGCACATCTACAGACACGGACTCAGTTTCACATGGTGCATTACCATAGCATAGAATTTGTCCTTTTTTTCCAAAGTAGACTGCCAAACCCATTGTTGAGGAAAATAAATATATGATGTATCGTTTGCTTCAAAATGTTGTTTATTTACAAGTAAACCATTTCATGAGAGTAGTCTTTCCCACATTTTGCCTCTCTCAATGTTGACAATATTATCATTATCTTGGAAGAGAATATTTTGACCTATAGGTAAGTACACGTGCAAGTGTTGCACATGCAAATCATATTCAAAGAGTCTCTAGTAAGCCGATGATGTAGAGACATATACTGTGCATCCAAGTACCTTTATATTTCATTAAGGACTACCTGACGAGGGACAATATTTCTTTGTGCATCCTGTATATGCACAGTATAGATTTTGTCACACTAACATATAACCAATACGATACCTTTCTGGCTTTTTCATACTATGCCTCATATGCCTACACCTATTGTGGGGTTGGATTTTGTTCAGCAATCTCTAGCTTCTTTTCATCACCTATGATGAATTTGCAATATCCTTTTCCCATAATAAAATTGGTCATCCTGAATTTCCATACCTGAAAATCAATCTTATTCACAGGTTCTCGCTTACAATCTGTGACAAGCTATCAAACATCTTTACTCATGTAACAACTAAGCACTTTTAATAACTTCTTCACTTATAGTAACCTGTAAACTCTGATAGTCATTACTTGAAATTATTCTTGTTCACAGCTTCTCGCTTACAATCTATAACAAGCTATCAAACATCTTTACTCATGTAATAACTAAGCACTTTTAACTTCTTCACTTACAGTAACCTGCAAACTTTGACAGTTATTGCTTGGAAATACTATAAACATGTTATAATGCCATTGTATATGAACGAGTCACATAAATTCTTCAATACATGAAACACTTAGGATATGTGCACAAGCTATCTGCACACTAACTTTACACTATTACTCTATAAAAACTAGTGCTCGAGCAAAAATAGTCCCTATAGAAACCTTCTAATGTCTAAACAACACTTTTCCAAAGTCCCTCTACAGACTAGAGCCCTACAATGTTCAAATATGCCAAAAATATACAAAAACTTAGTTAAATTCACACAATATGGGTGTCATCTTCCTTCACCGAGGAGGATGTCTCAATTTGAGACGGTGACTTCCGTATCTACCTATCGCTTCACAGCTACCAAAGGTGTTGCTCCAAAATTAAAGAGGAAAAGAGATGGAAATACGATTACCCATGTCCGCTTCCTTGCTTGCCTTGTTCTTGCCGCTTTCTTACCTCCTAAGCTCTCACACGATCCAAATCTTTGATACCAAAAAGAGAATGTAGGAGAGAGGGAGAGCTTGAGTTCCTTGTTGTAAGCAAATACACACACATAAGAGAGAGCAAGCCATAAGAGAGATGCATGGCTAAATTTTCTTATATATTCTTCTTCTCTTAATCTAGGATATCATAAAGATAAGAGTACATACTGTAAGGGAAATTACTCTCCTACTAAAACATACAAGGTCGGTCCATAGTGTGAACCCAACTATGTGAGCTAGCGCTATAACTATGTCATACTCTAGTAATTCAAATCGGTTATCACACAACCTATTATCCATTGGTGGGATATCAACCATGATCTCACCAATTGTGCTAGTGGCATAGGTGTCGAAGTTATCACCCAAGTAGGTCATTAATGTTTGCAACACTAGTTGAGCTTGATATCTCAACAAAAGGAAGTAATTATTCTTATGAAATCATGTTAAAAAGGAAGATAAAACGTAATAAAATCTTAATGATTTCTATGAAATCATTTTGAAGAGGGAGAGAAAAACTCAAAATTTTTGTTGTTTAATGTAATTTTAAAAAAAGAGGACTGGAGAAAAGAGAGAGAGAGAGAGAGAGAGAGAGAGAGAGAGAGATTACATTGAACATCTATAAAAGACCCAAAGTATCTATGAGACTAAAAATGAGTATATTGATCCATGAAATATGGAAACAATAAAACTACTACATGAACCCATGTATACAAAATAGAGTCAACATAAAATCCTCCTCATGAATTATGTGAAGCATAACAATGTAGAGAGAGAGAGAGAGAGAGAGAGAGAGAGAGAGAGAGAGAGATTGATTGTACTGAACATCTATGAAAGACACTTGATGCATGTGAGAAAGGTACTTGAGGTATTGAGGGGGCCAACCAATACAAAGGAGAGAAAGTGTACTTTCAACGCTCTTGAAGTGGAGTATCTTGGGCACATATTGTGAGAAAGAAGGGCATTAAAGTGGACCCCAAGAAGATGGAATATGTGAACAAGTGGCCTATACCCACTAATGTGACATAATTGAGGGGTCTCTTGGGATTATCATTCTATAGAAGGTTTATTGAGAGGTATGTAGAAATTGCAGTCCCTCTCACCGATAAGCTTAAAAAAGAAGCCTTATTTTTGGGATACCATAGCAAAAAAGAGCATTGAGGAGCTCAAGAGGATGCTCACTTCAGCCCCTATTTTGGTGTGTACCAATTATACATGATCCACGAATAATGGAAACAATAAATCTACAATGTGAGCCCGTGTATAAAAAAAAAAGAAAATAGAGTCAACATTTATTCTCCTCATGAATTGTGTGAAGCATAGCAATGTACACCTTCCAAGGATGTCCTTGATAGCTATTAGAGAGAGAGAGAGAGAGAGAGAGAGAGAGAGATTGTATTAGACATCTATAAAAGATCTAAAGTGTCTACGAGGTAAAACACAAGTACACACAATCTATGAATAACTAGATGTTAGAAATAATATTTATACTATGTGAGCCCATGTATATGAAAAAAGAGAGTTGAAGCAAAACCTCTAGTGTGAAGCATAGCAATGACCACCTTCTAAGAATGTCCTTGTTGATCTATAGCTACTAGATGGATGGTCCAGGTCTTTGGGACTAGGTATGTCACGTTCTTTAGAGAGAGTTTCCCTCTTCATCCATGGTGACTCCTTGTGTGCATGGTGCCAGAGGGTCACGTGGCATATCGGTGGTGGTCATTTGTGATCACCTGCTCTACTGATGGTGGGAACCACAAAATTTTGTAATGGAGGTTTGAGAGGTTTCTAGATCAACCCATCTCCATAAGTGTAACCTCACGAGTATCTCCCCAATAGCAGTGAAGTCAATCCATCAAGAACCAGCCCATACATCTATGATCTCTATATTACATCATTGATAAGAGGGGCCAAAACCATCCTAAAAGAGACAGTAAAATCTCTCACCTCTCTTATAGTAAACTAGTCATCTCAAATTACATGTGTGAAAAGTTTGAAGTAAACCATCTTAAAAGAGACAATTAAATCTCTCTATCTTATAGTAAACTAGGCATCTCAAGTTACATATGTGAAAAGTTTCAAGTTATGATAAAACATTAAAGAATGAGTAATATCTTAAAATAAGCACCTCTTTTTGGTTATCTTTGTTTTTTAATTTTTAGCTTATTTATTGTTATTAGTGGCTATTTCTTTCTCCATTATTCATCTTCTTACTTTTTAGCAGTCACACATATTCCAATTATAACTAAACTTCTTAGATGCATTATCTTTGGTGCCATTTCTTTTGAACTAAATCTAATCTCTTCTCCATTAGAACATTCAAATTTTGTTCACACTCGTTTTTATACTTTTTTATATTTGCATTTCTCTTTTTAAGAAACTTATACGTCTAATTATTTGCTTTGCAATTATTGAATCCTTCTAGGCAAGTCAAGAATTTGTAGTCTAAAAAAGTAAACAATTTAAAAGGTCACACAATTAGAAGGCAGATAAATATTTATTTTTTATTCAAATATGCATTAAATCATCGAGGACAAAGGACTTGGACTCTCTCTGTTTATAAAAGTAACTTTATCAACTTGCACTCTGTCCATTACAAAAGTAACTATGTGTACAATTATATACTATTCAACTATTTTAATTTTGCATGTTTTCACTTCAGAATTTTGTGATTGGTAGGATATAAAAGTATAATTGGCTTGCTTTACTTGTTTTCTTATAAGTATAGGTGAAGATGGAGCTTTAAAAGAATGGAGACGTTAAAGGAAAAATTTTACAAGTGCTCCAATTTCAATCATAAGAGTGGTTAGATCCTAGACCTTGTGAGGTTCTTTAGATATCAATCTTTAGTAGGAAAGGACCGATGGTTCTTTGCACATTTGTTTACATCTTCTTGATTTATATACATGTGAAAAAGTTGCCATGATTGGGGCATATAGGTAAGGAGGTTAAAATGGTGTCACTTTTCATTGAGGTAAATGAAGTGACGGAGGTTAAAATGGTGTCACTTTTCATTGAGGTAAATGAAGTGACACTATAATGTGACTAAGGTGTGTTGGTTGATTTTCAATATCAAGACCATTGGGAAAAATTGGGATGTATCTTTATAGTCTTAAGATTAATAGTGAGGAAGATACAAGAAGCCATTAGGAAAAATTGGGAGTAAAAGAGGGCCCTCTAAGAAGAGCCATGCATCACTTTTCTAGAAAAAAAAGGGGTTGTATCTTACATCAAAACCCCCACATGTGGCATACCATTGGAAAGTCCACAAAAATTAGATTCTAAATCTACCACCTCCAACAAATTTGGATTAGATATACTCAAATTATGCCTTCCCAACTAAAATGTAGATTCCAATCATTATGGCATCCATGTTACAACTGTTGGAATCTACCTTTTTAGTGGGAAAGACATAACTTGAGCATATCAACTTTAAATTTATCGGAGGTGGTATATTTATAATCTGAATTTTAAGGTATTTCCAATAGTATGTCACATGTGGGGGTTTTGATGTAAGATACATAAGGTTCACCAACGTGATGCCATGACTCTTCTTAGAGGCCCTTCGTAGAGGGCCATTTTTCGAGTCCAAATTTACCTAATGTAACATTTGTATACTTAGCCTAGATCTTACACTCTAGCCTTGCAATGAGTTTATAATATTGATTTATTTTTAATTAGTAAAAGCGTTTCTCCATGTGTAAAATCTTTATGTCCAAAATTTGCATCACTTTCCACTAAATCTACTTGTAGAAAAATAGCTTTGCTATAATGAAGCGGGTTCAAATACTTGGTCATATAATTAGGCCAAGTATATACTAATGAAAATAAGAAGGCTAATAGGCCAACAAGGGGGCCGTGGGCATGGTCAAGTGTGGAGGCCAACATATAAGTGACTGTAAACATGGCCAAGAGCATATAAGTCAATTATAGGCTTAATTATAATTACTCAATTATGAATAAACATTTTTACTAATTTATTATCTTGCTCAAGAAAGCTTTAATGGTGATCTTCACCTATGTCCAACTCCCTATGTAAACAAGTTAATCATCAATCCCCTTTCTTGTAGTGGTATCAGAGCATGGTTCTTGATCCATTCTACATTTTCCTCTAATTTCTCAAAATTTTCTTGAACCATTTGCTAGCCCTAGCTCTCCACAAGCTTTCCAATGCTTAGTAGAGACTTCTTTTGAGCTTGATTTTAAAAATAACCCTAAAAATAAAATTTCTATTTTTTCCCAAATTACTGACAATTGCATCAACATTTTTGGCCATTTTCACTTACCTTAGCCTCTCCTATGATTCACCAAGCCTACCTAGGCTTATAAGAGGTTGATTCAAGCATTTTGGAATCTCATCTTGGCAAAGGATAACTAATGAGGAGGAAAATTTAAGAAATGGATGTAGATGCATTTTCGAAGTCAATAGGTGCATAATGATGGCCGTGATGCTCTCTAGCAAGTGTTTGGAGGCTTCAATAGCTTGTGTGCAAGCTTTGGTGAGTGATTTTTCCTATTTCTTGGCCTTTTTGACCTAGATCTTGGTTATTTGGAGAATACGTAAGCATTTCTTCCACAAAGAGGCTTCTTCTTGCATAAGCCATTTGGACATTCTTCTTGCTACTAGGAGAATTCGTAAGCATTTCTTCCCCTTATTCAGCTTCTATGCATTTCTTTTTTCATGGGAATAAGATGGGCTGAGATGAGAGTGAATGTCATTAATCTCATGCTAATTTTCATCAATCTCTTTCAAGATTGCATCAAGAAGCATCTAAGCACAAGAAAGATAGCTTTTCTCTTGTTTTCCCCTTCAATTTCATGCTATTTAGAGTCATAAAACCTTTCTTGATCATTAATAGAATCTTTTCTTCATGAATGCATGACTAAATTATGTTCTCTTACAGAAAAAATGCTAATATCATGCTAGCCATTCAAAGGAGTTATCATAGAGAGAACTCTACTCATAAGATTACCTTGGAGAATCAGCTTGCCAACCTGAAGATCTTCGACACTGCCAACATCATGGATTCCATCACGAAGTTTGTTACCATCCCAAAAGCAGTTGGTCTCTTTAGGAGGAGATGATGAACAAAGTCTTCATCAATAGCCCTATTGATGAAGACTTTGTTCATGATCTCCACATTAAATTGCCCGAAACTTTCTCATCTTTATGTGATACTATTTCACTTCTTCCCTTTACTCCCAATCTGTATACTATTGTTGGCATGCTTCAGGATAGAGATATGAGGAAGAAAACAAGCCTTGATACCCTTGTTTAGGTCAAGGGAAAATGCAAATGACAGTCTCTCTAAGGGTTCCACCAACAATAAAGTTGACTTTAAACCTCTGCTAACAATCTTTCTCATAAGGATCTTACTTACCATTATTATGGTCACACAGGTCACTTTCACAGAATAACTATCACAAGAAGAAGACATAAAGTGGTTCTGCAAAGAATCCCACCAGTTAAATCTCTCCGTCTACCAATCAATACCATAGACCCTCTTCTACCAAGGAGACTGTCTTTATTGACATCGAGAAGCTTCCTACATACTCACCTATTCCTACCACCTCACATCTTTTGAATTGGGTGGTATGATAGTGGGTGCATTACTCACATGTACGACATGTACTTTGACAGTTTAGTTCTTGAGGTCATTGAAACTAGCACCTTTTAGATTGTTTTTTCCATAGGTGTACAAGAAGGTGGTCTTTATAGGTTGAAGGAATTTGGTGGCTCACTTGAACTATGCTCCTCTTCAACAGATGGTCGAGGGTCTTTTGTAGTTGAAACCCTCCCACTCCACTTGTGTGGCTTGTTTGCATGGTAAGCAACATAGAGAGCCTTTCCCTCATGAGGCTACTCACATCATGCTTCTCACATCTTGGAGCTTATTGTGTGGTCCCACACGGACTACTACCTAAGGTGGTTCCAGGTACTTCATGCTTATTATTGATGATATCTCACATAAAGTTTGGGTCTATCTCTTGGTGGTAGAAAAATCTTAAGCTTTCTCTTGCTTTCAAGAGTGGTGGGTGGCTTTGGTCCAGAATGCGACCACACAAAAGGTTTGACAAGTCCATTTAGAAAATGGATGAGAATTCATCTCCGAAGCCTTCCACAACTTTAATTCCCAGAAAGGTATTGGCCATCAGTTCTCCACACTTGGCACTCCACCAGTAGAATGGTGTGGTTGAACACAAAAACAAGATTGTTTAGGGAGATGACCCGTACCATGATTTCTTCTTTTGATCTTCCTCCCTCTTTTTGGGGAGAAGCTGGACCACCACTGCTATCTACATCATCAACCGTTCTCCGGTTGCTAATATGACATCAGAGGAGACTTTTACATGACAGAAACCTTCAGTTTCACATCTTAGGGTTTTTGATTATGACTATGCTCATATCCTTGATTCTGCTAAGTCCAAATTCGATCCTAAATCTAGAAAGTACAAATTTTTCCAGGTCCAAATTCGATCCCAAATCTAGGAAGCTCTTAATCCAAAACTTAAAGGATTTGAAGAAGAAGTCCTTAGTGATGTCCTGCGGTGTTCACTCTTTTGAACTCTCCTCTGATGATTCCCGGTCTCATCCCGAGCTTATTATAGAGGTTCCTCATCCTCTTGCTTCTTTCTCTTCTTCACTGGAACCCCCACCCCCCTTAGCTTCTCCACCCCAAGTTTCTCCTCCCTAAGCTTATGGCAAAATGTTCTATTTTTATTGTTCATAGAGCTTAACTGTAAATGTTCACACACTTGAACTACAAATGTTTGACCAAGTCAAAAACCACTTGGACTGAAGTGAAATTAAACAAAGAGGCTTGTTCCTTATCTCAATAGCTTCCCAACAAGCTATAACACACTCGTTTTGGTGACTTGGGCAAGGAGACACAACCAATTTTTCCCCACGGGTACCTTTTGGACAAATTTTGAACTGTGTATCAAATTCAAAGTCCAACTTCACCATCACATCCCCCAAAATCTAAATAGCAATCTAAAAATAGCCTAGACACCAAGTTTCATGTAATTTGGAGCATCGGTGTGCACTCGGTGGTGGTCAAAACGCTTTCCAGTGCAAAAAAAAAAAAAAAAGAGAGTAATGGTGGATCTTGTTTTAACGTCGTTCTTCGCATTTTATTAAAGCCTATCACTTAAGCTTCACAACAAGCTATTGG
Organism: Cibotium barometz; assembly: GCF_041138505.1. Lineage (NCBI taxonomy): Eukaryota > Viridiplantae > Streptophyta > Polypodiopsida > Cyatheales > Cibotiaceae > Cibotium > Cibotium barometz. Next base: position 8,923,074 of record NC_141070.1, read on the forward strand.
GTGAAAAAATGGAGGTCATTTGGTTAGTCAATTGTGCATTTTAAGATTGCAAATATGTTGATAGGAAGACCCCGCAACCCAAAGATTCTTTAAGAGATAATGGACAATGACACTGGGGAGTACATAGAGGATGTGGAGTTTGGGCAACAATATGTCGGAATTGATGAAGATAATGATGACATGAATGCTAAGTTTGGAAATAAAGACAATATACATACTAATGTGGGCAATGCAAGGCATTCAAATGATGGGAATGCCAAAGGGTTGCAAAATGTGAGTGGTGGTCCTTCGATGACGAATAAAATGCAAACCATCATGCTAGTGATGAGATCTATGCTGGAGAATTTCAATCAACTTTTCAAGGGCTTCAAGAGTGAGATGCTAGCTTTGAGAAGTGAATTCAAGAATGGAGGTATGACACAACCAAGTCAAGATGTTAGGTTACCAACATGCCAAGGTGCTCCTCCTTTGAAAGACTCATAGAAGGAGAGAGTTTCTCATGAATTTAGGATGCACCAACCCATGAAAACATGGGAGATTATGCTAGGACATCAAAAAAGGAGAGAGTTTCTCATGAATTTGGCATACACCAACCTAAGCAAAAAAGCATGGGAGATTATGCTAGGCCATCAAAAAGGAGTGACTTTCGCATGAATTTGGGAGACATTAACCCAATCAAAACATGGAAGATTATACTAGACCATTAGAAAGATTAGTGTTTGGAGACATGGAAGAGGTTGATTATGGCAATAAGGAAATTCAACCACATTTTTTGTCATCTATGGGAAATTTGCATCGCCAAAATGCATCCTTCATCTCTAGGCTATGCTAAAGGCATTGCCTTTTGATTCTTCTCGCTATGATGGAAATCGAAGTCACAAAGGACATTTCTCGACATTGCATGGGGATGGTGTACATGATGATAAATTGCATGGGGATAATGTACATGATAAGAGAGATAAGTTCAAAGGAGTAAAAGACAAAGTTGTTTTGGCAAAGTTCAAGAATAAACCACCTCAAATCAAGGATTTGAAGAGTGGGTGAATAAATTGGACTTCTACTTTGAAGTGAATCCAAGGAGTGAGAAAGCAAAGGTTTACGTTTCTACTTTGCATTTGGAGGGATATGCCCATAGAACCTACAATCTGAAATGAGAGAGGCCTATTGCATAAGGACAAGATAGTGAATGGAGAAGAACAACGTTCTGTAGTCGGATGTACAGAATAGACATTCGGGTGACAAGTTGGGTCGCAGTAGGACTGAAAATGGAAGACTTCCCTTGGTATTTTTTTGGAAGACCAAAACGAAGCTTGGTCTTCTCAATTGAAACTAGACATAATGGTAGGTCTTCACTATGCATCTCCCAAAAAATTTTGGACTTCCCATAAACCGTTAAGTAGAGTCTAGAAGCATTTTATACACAAAATCTTAATATTCTTCTATACACCTTAAGTTTGTCTACAAATTTACGTCATTATAATTTATGTGGAGTTATATACTAAGCTATGAGATTACAAAAATAAAACTTTTAAAAGAGTTACAATACAAAAAAACATTAAAAAATAAATTTCGAACACAATGAAAAGAAATACCATTTGTTGATGCATCTTGATTCCAACTTGCCCATGTTTATTGAACAAAGCTTTTATCATCTTGTCCATCTTGAAAACCATGCCAAAAGATAAGATACTTGAGAAATCACAATAGAAGATAATGTTAAAGTTGAGTTATTTTATTCTTACCTCGATAAGTTTTTCATCTTTGAAAATAAAGCAATCAAGTCTTTCTTCATTATGGATCCACTTCCTCTCTTTGACAAAACAAGCTACTTGTGAAAAACATCTACCATTGTAATGAAGTGGCCTACACAAGCTAGCTTAGAGAAGCAAAAAGGTGATCCACTTTCAACAGACCTAAAAACTTACATAGCCACTTGAAATCCAAATAGTTTTAATGACTAGATAATTCACTCTCAAGGATGCAATACTTACCAATCTCACAAGGTTGTAGAAGTTACGTTGTTAATCACATAAGACTTACATAGTCCATTTTCTCTCAGAAAGTTACAACTTACATAGCCGATCTCTTTACACCACAAAGATGCATACATTTTAAGTTTCCTTCCAAAAATTTTGTAACATACATAGTCATCCCATCACCAAAAAGTTGCAATGCCAAAAACTTGCTCATATGGACATAATTTCCATCCACATCATCCTCTATTCTATTTTATTCAGGAGACCCTTTCTTTCTCTGCTTTCATGCATTGAGAATCAGGACTATTCTTTAAACTTACCTTCATCCATGACATGAAGCGTTCATCTTAATGCACTTTCGGATCATACCTGCCTTCATCTATGCAAGCCATGACATGTTCTTCATCTAACCTAGAGCTTTATCGAATATGTAAGAAATGTGCCTCCTCTATTTTTTTAAAACAATTAAAGTAAAACAAAAAGAAAATTGTGCAATGTGGCGCCATTACAATATATATATTATAGCAGAAGAATATATCTCCAAGGGGGGGAGGGTGCAGCAACATAGAAAGCGTTCGGAAAACTCTTTTTACAGAACCTTACATGAATCCTTTTTGCCCATGGTTGAGGAAATTATCATTTTGAGCAAGCATTTTCTTTATATTTAACTAACTGAAAAGGTGTGAAACCAAGAGAGAGTTTGTGAGTTGTCCTATAGGCCCATAGGACCTCTGGCAAATGCACATCCCACTTTCTCTTCATAGTATCCACTAGCTTAGACAAAGATCCACAAAGCAGTCCATTAGTTTTTTCTACTAAACCATTACATTGGGGATAATAGGGAGTTGACATCCATGCTTTATTTTTAATTTCTGCACCAAAGCTTCAATCAAGTCTGAAGAGGTTTTTCCTTCTCCCATAATTTTGAAAAGGTTTTTCCTAAAGCTGAACGAGTTCTAGGCTAAGTCGAACCTATCTTTTCAAACTCCCTCTATTATTTATTTATTTGAGCGACAATTTAGAGGAGAAAAAGCGACCAAATTTGAAGAAGGCAGGCAAGCGATGTCAGAATACGCAGCGGAGATGATGACCAGATCTGGGAACACAACAGCAAAAACAGCACAAGAGAGTGAGAGATGTAGGCGTGTAACTCTGCTCTGATATACACAAGAAGATCCCGAATATGATACAAATAGTGGTATGGGGCTGGGGGCCTATATATATGCCCCCACATCAGCAGTCGGCCTGTTGTAGGACAGCCGACTGGACACAGGAACCTCCACGACCGGATAATCACAGTCGGCCAGCATCTGAATGGGTCGGCCAGCACCAGAAGAGTCCCACGACTCATGCACTGCAGTCGGCCATGTCACAGCAGATGTAGTCGGCCAGGCTCAGGGTCCTCCTGCCACTACTAGACAGTCGCCTCCCATGCCACAAAAAAATGGAAAAAAAATAGGAAATTAATGCGGAAAGTGAGGAAAAATGATAAAACACTTGATAAGGGCGGGCACACCCACAACAAAGGCCCTGGTATATAAATCTAGACAGGAGATGACTTCTAACACCCCCTCTCAGCTCCTGGCTGTGTAACCAACCACTGGGAGCTGGGGTGCCGCCTGAGCAAATCTTGAGATAGCGACTTAGTGAAGAGGTCCACCGTACTGTCCTCCGTCGAACAGAACTCCAGCAAGATGTCATCAGCAACTATCTGTTCACGAACAAAGTGCCTCTGGATGACCATGGGTTCCTCCAGTGGAAGCCCAAACCTGCCATGCAACCTCTGCACCTTCACCACCTCACAAACAGCATCACAAACAACCCGGTACTCTGCCTCTGTTCTCGACAAGGCAAAAGATGACTGTTTCCAACTGCTCCGGAAAACTGCTCCTGGGCCTGAAGTAGATCCCCTCGTGTCCGAATCTCCTCCCCAAACCGAGTCACTCCAACCGCGGAGTCGGACTCCATCCAACAATCCCCCTCCTGTGTACAAGAGTCCATGATCCTTCGCATGCCGCAGAAACCACAGGAAACGCAATCCTGCCTCCCAAAGAGACATTTGCAACCATGAGCTCAACTGCCTCATCAGGAAGCTCCCATCCAATCTGGTGTCCATCAACCAGATCAATGAACCATACAGCTTCTGAGTCACAGAGACATCACACTGCTCACAAGGATCAACACCTGTTACGGTGCACAAACAAGTCCCAGAAACCTGATGAAACCTATCAACCACCCCCTCTGAATCCGGAACCACAAAGCCTGGAGAAACCACCTCCTTCTGCAGGTAAGCACCTGCCACCTGCCTGGCTTTCCGAAAGGTCCCCGTGGAAAGAATATCCTCAACTACTGGAAGTTCTGTGTCCCGAATACTACGAGACATCAGAGCATAAGTGACCTGTTCAGCTTCCTCTGACTCACGAACACAAGAACTACCAACATCAGTACTGGAAAGTTCCTGCCAACTGCTGCCATCTACTGGCAAGCTATCCACCACCTAGTCTCGGAAAGCTCGCACCTGCAGCGCATCCACACTTAAGTGGCCATTACCAGACTGCCACTCATCACAAACCTGAGGACCTGGGAGAGAGAGTGCTGAAAGCCTGTAAACTCCATTCTCCACTCCGCCTTCCCAAACCACTTGGCCTGTTGGTTTGTCCCGGAGAACAACAAAATGCTCATCAAACTCCACCCGTACACCAGTCTTGCAAACCTGATGCACGGACAACAGATGAAAACCAAGTGCCGGAACATACAACACCTGGGAGGAATGCTTCCCCCCTCTACCATCGGGAACTATCTCCATCCTGCCCTCACTGCTGTGAACTGGGATAGTGGACGTATCCCCAGTAAGAATATGACCAGAAAGCCTGCAGAGATCCTGTAAACCGGAACGGGAAGGAGTCATGTGCCTGGAAGCACCACTATCGAGAATCCACTCTCGAGTATCCGTTGCGGAGAGTCCTCCAATCTCCTCCCTACCTGAAGAAAATGAAACATCGGTGTCCATCGCCTCCAGATGCACAAAAGCCGGAGTCTTCATGATTGCTACTGAGGAATCTTCACCCTTCTCGGTCTTCCGCTTGGAAAACTGCCTCCAATAGTGGCCTTTCTCGCCACAATCATTACAGGTCCTCTCTGCCTTCAGTTTCTCACGGTCAGCGTCGGACTTCTTCTCAGAAGACTTCTCCGATGAAGCCTTGTTAATATGCTCCCGCATCGTCGACGACTTTGCAGGGCTCATAACCCGCATCTGTACTTCCAAGGAAATTCTCTTCATGGGCGATACCCTGTTGTAAAATGAGGCCAAATGCTCCCATATACCTCTGGCCAGCGTCATATGCTTTACATGATTGATTACCTGCGGTGTGCAGTTGAGGAAAATAAACGAACGGACCCTGGCGTTGACACGATCCCACATCTGTGTCTGGGCCTCCCGGTCCTTTCGGGTTGACGGTAACTCCTCTTCCTCTACTTCCGGCCGTGGAACACCAACAACGACGAAATTGGCAAGGTCGTAGGACTCCAGAACAGATTCCATCATCACCTTCCATATGCCGTAGTTGCTCCCGTCCAACTGACGGTCCACCGGGAACGTGGGGAGTGTCAGAATCTTCACATGTCTCTCGGCCATCTCAAACAGATCTGCCATAGCGGGGATGTACTCTGAAAAGGGTGGGTGGGTGGGAACAAAGAAGAACTAAAACCTGCAAGTGGCTGTCCAGCAAATCAGCCCGCCTTCCTCTTGCTTCTCCTCTTCCCGAACAGTCCAAAACAGTCCACCAATCAGCCACAAAACAGTCCCCCTCTTGCTCACACAAATCCCAAGAACTATCTAGAGCCTAGAGCTCTGATACCATGTCAGAATACACAGCGGAGATGATGACCAGATCTGGGAACACAAGAGCAAAAACGCAGGCAGAAAAACAGCACAAGAGAGTGAGAGATGTAGGCGTGTAACTCTGCTCTGATATACACAAGAAGATCCCGAATATGATACAAATAGTGGTATGGGGCTGGGGGCCTATATATATGCCCCCACATCAGCAGTCGGCCTGTTGTAGGGCAGCCGACTGGACACAGGAACCTCCACGACCGGATAATCACAGTCGGCCAGCATCTGAATGGGTCGGCCAGCACCAGAAGAGTCCCACGACTCATGCACTGCAGTCGGCCATGTCACAGATGCAGTCGGCCAGGCTCAGGGTCCTCCTGCCACTACTAGACTGCCTCCCATGCCACAGAAAAATGGGAAAAAAATAGGGGAAAAATGCGGGGAGTGAGGAAAAATGATAAAACACCTGATAAGGGCGGGCACACCCACAACAAAGGCCCTGGTGTATAAATCTAGACAGGAGATGACTTCTAACAAGCGAAAGCACACAAAGCAAGCAACGGCCACATTAGACCATCCAGAGCCCCGATTCCAATCTCAGCGCAACGCCGCTGTACAGAGCAAAGGAAAACCTTGAAAGGATCTCTTTCATGTTTAATTGTCAGTTTAGTTTTGCTTGTGTATAGCACAGACTTGATGATCCCAGAATCCAAAGGGGAGGTTTCCATGGAGAAGAAGAAAAGAATGGAGCCCTGCATCGAAGCCTTAGTACATGATGATGCCCTTGGAAAGAAGCTGAGGATGGCAAACATACAGAGAGCAATGAAGCTGAGGACGACAAGCCATATGGCTTGGAAGAAACAGTTTGCTGATTTTCTGAATCAGAGAGATTTAGGAGAAGGAAAAGGCCAATGCTGCTGCACAATTAGCCACGCTTAAAGGAGCCATTTGCCCAGTTTTTTTATCAGAGAATAACAACCGGACAAGGGCACACAATTTGAAGCAGAACATAATCATGCAGTAGAAGACATGCAAGAAGAAGAAGAAGAAGAAGAAGAGATGCGCCGATTCTGCTACCGCACAAGATGACAAGATGACGCACACACATGCAATGCCACTGTACACATGTATTGCTTCTTGGCAGCAGCAAATCTAGTCCCATATAAATCTATTCGGGTCTCGTACATGGATAAGTTTGCAGTCTGATAGTGGGAGGCGGCACACACACACACAACAGCCAGAAAGGCCGAAGCTCATTCAAACGTAAAGCATCTCAACAGTATATGCAGATGGGTGATGAAGTGAGTGGCCTTGCAGCCCCACCCACATCAAGACATGCAACTTGAAGTTGGTCCCCCAAATGGTGGTGGACTCTGAGCCCCAAAAATTGGGCACCCCATCAAGAAGTCAACTTTGGGCCAGATGATCAATTGATAAGCTGATCATAAAGGCTTGCAGCCGGCAAGGGGGATGGGTCTACTCAATCAAAAAGGCAGTTGGCTTCCTAATGCCGTGGTGGTACGTACATCAGTCAAAAAACCCAAGGTGTGTCAAAGAGCAGGTCACGTGTGCCTGGCAGCCACGTCTCTCTTTGTTTGCAGACATCCAGAGCTCCCTTATCACTGCCTATATTAATCAGCCTTAAACCAGACCACAGTCCCCTGTTTGATAATATTTGAGATGAAAGCCCAGATGATTTTACTCTTCTCCGCCATCTCTAGCCCATCCTTGTTCCACCGGCAACGCCCTCAGGTTGTCGGTATTTCTTCATTTTCTCGGTAAGTTTCGGCCTCTTCTGGTCTTCTCCCCCAGGAGGACTCCATGGCAGCTGCTCCGTCTGCCCCAACCGAGGCCGCCATTACCTGCCTTTCATTTTCCAAAGTGGACCTGCAGCTTCTCGCTACAACTGTCACATCCCTAGAGGCCTCCACTCTCGCATGCAAGATTGTCGCTAGCCGCCCTGTGCGTGGCCAACTCAGAGATCTTCTTCAGGCTAGCCTCCTAGGTGCGCTAGCAACGATCGTAGATATTCATCCTTTGGGGCACGGCTACTACCAGGTTGAGTTCGACTCACCAACGGCGTCTAATCTTGTCATGCACCTGAGCCCCATTGCACTGCGTAGGGCCCATGCCTTCTTTGCGCAGTGGCAGCACGGCTTCGACCAGGCATCTGACCCATTAGCTGGAGTTTCAAGCTTTCCTACGACAGTCTACTTTCCAGGCCTCAGGAAGGAATACCTTCCTCCTCCCAGTGATTGGTGGTGCCATCGGGAGAGTGATGGAATACCCCCCCACCGCTGCCTCGGCCCTCGCACGAGCAACGGGGATTCCATCTCTCCGCATTTGTATTGCCTCGTCGGATTCTGTGCCTCACATGATATCTATTCACAGTGTTCGGAGCGATCCCACTATGCAGCGAGTGGAGTATTTCGGCCTTCCAAGCCAATGCTTTATTTGCAAACAGATGGGTCATCTGGCCATAGTTTGTCCTCGGCGTTAGACTAGGCGGCCACCCCTGGTGGTTCCCCCTCCTACTTCCCACTCAGATCCTCATCAGGGGGCCGAGGGAGGAGCAGGTTCCCAGGCCGCGGTGCACCAGGTTCCGACCATGGATGGCAGACGGTTGGCCCCCGCCCCGATCGCCGGCCGAGCACCAGAGCTCAGCGTCGCCACCATGTGCGCCACGCTAGCAACATGCAAAAGGATTCGGTTCTATCCAAGAACCGTTTCGAGCACTTATCCAGCACCTGCCCGCAGACGGCGGACCCCCTCCAGTCCACGGAGCCCCCCCCCCCCCCCAACACACCCACCCCCCCACCCCGAGGTGGCGGCCGATTCCTCGTCGCGACTTCTCCTCTAGCCTTCAGTGCCCAGTGGGGCAGGTTGACCCCACCCTCACTTCGTCGAGCCTTCCCCAATAGCCTCCTCTCCGATGGATACCTCTCAGTAGCATCCGTCTCTACCTTTCCACTCCCCCTCACCTCCTCCCCTGCCTCCTCCCCCGCCGCCTAGAAGGGTGGTGATAGATTGGAGATCCAGCAGTGGAGACCCATCACCCTTCTAGGGACGGCCTACAGATTTTGGCCAAGGCCATCAGCAGGTGACTTCAGCCTTCCCCACCAGACTTGATCCATGACACTCAGACTGGTTTTGTTCAGGATCTGAGTATTCTAGACAACATCTTTACCTTTTGGGAGGTGACAGCTTCGGCCAAGATACGACAGCAGGACCTCATTGTGCTACTCCTTGACTTTAAGAAAGCTTATGATAGGGTGGATTGGAGCTTTCTAGAGGGCACTATGAGCCAGATGGGCTTCCCCATGGAGTGGATTCACGGAGTCTCAAGACTTTATTCAGCATCTCACAGCCAGGTTCTCATTCACGGAGCCCAAGGCGACATATTCCCCCTCTCCCGCTCGGTTCGACAGGGCTGTCTTCTAGCACTGTACCTCTTTGTATTTGTCGCCGAGGCCATTAATAGTTTTCTCTCCACTCTGGGAGTCTTCTTTCAACCCTAAACACTCCTGGAAACCATCTGATGCAAAACGCAGATATACAGAGAGAGAGATGCTGGAAATTCAGTATATTACTATAGTACAAAAAGGTACTTGTCTGCAACCCTAGGCTGCCTTGAAGAAAAGGTGATAACACCCAAAATTCTGTCCCCCTATGGGACTCCTACTGACCCAATCCCTAGGGGATTGAATGAATCTTTCAAGGAGCCTCTTGTGCTATTTACAGTTCTTTTGACTTTATGGAGAACTGGCCGATTGCTGGTCGGCCAGTTGATTGGACAAATAAATCATGTTTTGATGCGCTTGTAGTCCCTTTGCCATATCCTGATGCATTTCCGCCGCCATGCTCTCTGGTACAGCCGACAGAGCCTGTGTCCAACCAACAGTACCCCCTTTCCAGGCAGCCGACAGAGCCTGTGTCCAACCAACAGTACCCCCTTTCCAGGCAGCCGACAGCATCCTCTTCTTGTTTTCCCCAAGCCTTGCCCCACACTGCCCAAAGCACCTGTGCTCCACTCTCTGATCCTATCTGGTTCATAGTCTTTATCTAGCTGCCTCTTCTGGATCAGCGTCTGAAGATTGTCCATGGCATTGATCATGCACATGACACGGGAGACCGGACTTCAAGGATTGCGCCTTCCCCTCCGCACACAAGAGGAGCTGCTGGACTCAGAGTTTGCAGATGACACAGCAACCTACCTTGCTAGAGATGTTGGGAATCTCTAGAGATTCGCAGAGGCGATAGAAATTTTCTGTCGTGCATCAGGAGCACTGATCAACTGGCACAAGTCGTGTGGTTTTTGGGTAGGCTTAACCACCCACCCCAACTTGGCGACCAGTTGAGGCTTTCCAGTGGATCTCGAGGGGCACTCCAGTCCGATACCTCGACTGCCAGGTTGGCATTGATCTCTCTCCCGAGCAGGAGTTTGCTCCGCTTCTTCTGAGTATTCGAAAGAAGCTTCTATACTAGAGCTCGGCGAGGCTATCCCTAGCAGGCAGAGTGGTGGTGGCGAACCAAGTACTGCTTGCCACCATGTGGTACATCACCTCATGCTGGGCCTTTTCTCGGGCTTGTATTGGCCAAGTACAACGTTTGATCAGGAACTTCTTGTGGGCCGGAAGTGATGGGAAGTGAGCCAAGGCCAAGGTGGCATGGAGAGTGATCATTCAACCACATAGCAGAGGGGGGCTAGGCCTCATTGATCCAGCTATATAGAGCCATGCCCTATTGGACAAGTTGATTGTCAGAGGACTCCAACCCGATGGTGAGCTTTGGAAGGATTTCCTTTTGGTCTGGATTTCAGCCCGCACACCAAGACTTGGAGGCCCGTGGCCGTAGAGTACTAGATGGATCTTCACAGTGATGCGAGCCCGTGGTTTTAGTCCTGCCTTTGAGGACAGATTCACAGCTAGTCTACTTTGTGCTTGGGATCATCTCAAGCCAACCCTCAGACAGATTGTTCTAGTGGCCTCAGAGCAATAGCTTCGAAAGTTTTTGATTTGGAACCCCCTAATCCATTTACCCAGTGGCCACATGCTTGGGGCTCGACCGCACATATCCTGGGGCGCCTTGAGCATGGGGCGAGCCAGGGCCAAGGTGGCATGGAGAGTGATCATTCAACCACATAGCAAAGGGGGGCTAGGCCTCATTGATCCAGCTATATAGAGCCGTGCCCTATTGGGCAAGTTGATTGTCAGAGGACTCCAACCCGATGGTGAGCCTTGGAAGGATTTCCTCTTGGTCCAGATTTCAGCCCGCACGCCGAGACTTGGAGGCCCGTGGCCGCAGAGTACTAGATGGATCTTCACAGAGATGCGAGCCTGTGGTTTTAGTCCTACATTTGAGGACAGATTCGCAGCCAATCTACTTTGTGCTTGGGATCATCTCAAGCCAGCCCTCAGACAGATTGTTCCAGTGGCCTAGTGGCCTCAGAGCAGCAGCTTCGACAGTCTTTGATTTGGAACCCCCTAATTCATTTACCCAGTGGCCACATGCTAGGGGCTCGACCGCACATATCCTGGGGCGCCTTGAGCATGGGACCAGCTGGTCTCTTGGAGATTGGGTTGCACACATGCAGTTACCTCAAGAGGAGTAGGAGAGAGGCCTGACAGGGATCCGGGGTAGAGACAAGCTCAACATCGACATTGACTCAGCTATTCCTCCAGAGTGGCTGACTCCTATTCCAAACCCGACCCCCCCAATGTGGCTAGACATGTTCACCAGACGCGATATTCTCATGGCGGTCTACGAAGTAGACGAGGACAGTTGTCTACTCACTTTTTCTATTGGATTACATGCCAAATTAGAGACATTAGAGCACCCCTTGGAGGATTTCAGGGGTTGCACCTTGCAGAGGGTGAGAGTGATTGGTTTTCGGGCACGTGCATGGCACATAGATCCATCACCGGCCAAGGTGACCAAGGAGAGATTTTGGCGGTTATGGATTTGGGAGTGCTGACCTCTCACGCGGTTGCAGTGGAACCCTGGAGAGTGGACGTGGCATGATCCCACAGATAGGGTGGAGACTCTGGATGCCCCTTTCTTTGCATATACAGCGCGGCCCGACCGCAGGATCCAGATGTCAAAGATAGATGGCACACCGGCAACAACAGCACATTGGCAGTCTGAGGGCCTATCACAACGTGTCCTTTCAGATTTCTGGAAGAGGCTTTGGGACAGCTTTCGACCGAGGAAGATCACTCTCTTCCTTTGGTTGACGGCACACAGGAGTCTGGTAGTGGGTACTTGGCTAGCGGTCGAAGGTCGGTCAACAACTTGCCAGAGGTGCGGCCACCCCCAGGAGTCTCAGCGACATTGCCTTTCGGATTGCTCGAAGGCTCAGTAAATTTGGCAACAGATTCTCCGCATCTTTGCTATGGACAGGGCATCGACCCGGATTATCACTTGGGGTACTGTCGCTTGGGCCACTGAGGCTAGAGTGGTGGGGACTTACGAGGAGGATGGGGGAGGCCATGCCGTTCAGGTCTTCCACCGTCATATTGCATTAGTACCAGTCACAGCCCCACCTGCAGCAGCAGGTGTTCGGCGACCAGGCTCATGCCAATGCTCGGAGATTTTCAGTAGCATGGCAGCCTGGCACATCTGGCGTGCTAGATGTAGCGAGGCCATCAAGAGTATCCACATTTCACCAGCTAAGACCATTAGGAGCATATGGCTCGACATCATTCACACCCTCCGCGGTCAGTGGGGGAAGCTGCACGGAGGTTCTGACCGCATATGCAGAAGCGGCAGGAACCCTTCTTGAGACTTTGGAGGCCTGGCCCTTTCCTCACAGATAGAGGCGGTGACCCCATTCAGCACTTCAGACCACCTGTGTGGTTGTTTCCCACCCCCACAGCCCCCCCCCCCCCCCTCCTTATGAGATAGCCTTCTCCTCATAGAGCGGCCAACCAAAGGCTAGACACGAAGGGTATCATGGACATCTTTCGTACATTGTGTGTGAACCATAAATTAACCTCATAAACATCACTTGATCCACACATAGCTACATACAACTTGTTCAACAAACACATTGTGTAGTGTGGTGCCATTACAATATTATTATAGCAGAAGAAGGCAGGCAAGCAAAAGAACACAAAGCAAGCAATGGCCACGTGTAGACCATCCAGAGCCCCAATTTAATCTCTCATCTCAACGCAACGCACATCGCAGAGCAAAGGAAAACCTTGAAAGGATCTCTTTCATGTTTAATGTCAGTTTAGTTTTGCTTGTGTACAGACAAACTTGATGATCTCAAAATCCAAAGGGGAGGTTTCCATGGAGAAGAAGAACAGAATGGAGCCCCGCATCGAAGCCCTAGTACATGATGATGCCCTTGGAAATGAAGCTGAGGACCCCAAGCCATATGGCTTGGAAGAAACAGCTGTGCTGATTTTCTGAATCAGATAGATTAGGAGAAGGAAAAGGCCAATGCTGCTGCACAATTAGCTATGCTTAAATGAGCCATTTGCCCAGTTTTTTTTCAGAGAATAACAATTGGACAAGGGCACACAATTTGAAGCAGAACATGATCATGCAGTAGAAGACATGCAAGAAGAAGAAGAGATGTGCCCATTCTGCTGCTGCACAAGACGAGAAGACATGCAATGCCACTGTACACATGTACTGCTTCTTGGCAGCAGCAAATCTAGCCCCATATAAATCTATTCAAGTCTCATACATGGATAAGTTTTGCAGTCCGATAGTGGGAGGCAGCACACACACAACAGCCAGAAAGGACCAAAGCTCGTTCAAACGTAAAGCATCTCAACAGTATATGCAGACCAGTGATGGAGTGAGTGGCCTTGCAGCACCACCCAAATGAAGACATGCAAGTTGGTCCCCCAAATGGTGGTGGACTCTGAGCCCCAACAATTGGGCACCCCATCAAGAAGTCAACTTTGGGCCAGATGATCGATTGATAAGCTGATCACAAAGGCTTGCACCGGGGGCAGGGGGGGGTGCGGGGAGGTGAAGGGGTCTACTCAAGCAAAAAGGCAATCGGCTTCCTAATGCCGTGGTGGTACGTGAGTCAGTCAAAAGACCCAAGGTGTGTCAAAGAGCAGGTCACATGTGCATGGCAGCCACGTCTCTCTTCGTTTGCAGACATTGAGAGCTCCCTTATCACTGCCTATATTAATCAGCCTTCAGCTGGTGATTTATTCAATGGTCAAAGAGGAGGAGGGTTGTTTTCCGAGCTCCAGTGAAAAGATACAGGACAGCAAGCCTTTGATCTCATACGAAAATAGATCCAGGCTGATCAATGCTATTCCCTCTCAAAGATAGCTTCTAGACTTATTCAATGAATAAGATCCTCTCTTTAAGAGAGCGGGAACGTTGAGGTATATGTATTTACACTTACTCACAGATATGGTCACAACCCTCTATTGATGTGATTACCCCCATTAAAGTAATATGTACAACTGACATATACACCTAATCTATCGTCTCTCAATCTCTGCATACCCTTCACCATGGAGGTCTAGTTTTCCTCCTTTATAAGGCTGCCTCAGCATCCTCATAACATGACTAAAACATATGCAAACATACATTCTGCATGGGCTGCCCTTGCAACTTCCCAAGAGCTTCTAGAAATGAAATGCGGACGGGAGCTTCTAGAAACACAGCACAGGCAATGTGCCTGGCTCACTGCCAGCACTAAGGATCAGCTCATCTCTGGCCAAACCAGACCACAGTCCCCTGTTTAATAACATTTGAGATGAAAGCCCATATGATTTTATGTAAGGATTAAGAAAGGTTGTACGTCTTTCATAATAGACATACACCTGTGAATACTAGCAGGGTATACTGCAAGCCATGGATGGCAGGTAAGTTGATTCTCCTTGCACTCTGGACACGAAAGGCATCACGGATATCTTTCATACACTGTGAGTGTGGACCATAAGATAACCTTATAAACATCACGTGATCCACACATAAGTACACACAACTTGTTAAACAAACAGATTGGTGCGTGAGATAATCTCTCTCTCTCTCTCTCTCTCTCTCTCTCTCTCTCTCTCTCTCAAAATAAGAGGATTAGGGTTTAAGAAACTGCACCGTCTTCTTCTTCCAATCAAAATTGATGATGAGTACAAGGCTCCATCCCAAAAGGAAAGGTGGGGTAAAATTTACCTCATAGGGGGTGCCAGTGCCGGCCCCGGCCATAGCTAGCGAGAGAGAGAGAGAGGAGGTGGAGGCAGAGGAGGCGTGGGGAGAGATGGGTGGGCATAGTTTTCATGCTGGTGACTGGTTGCAAGCCAGTCTCCAGATGAACAGTTGGCCCCCCGTTCCCCCGACACCAAAAGGAGAATATGTAGTTTCCATGGCCAAAGAGCGGTTGCAAGCCGTTCCTTAGATGGACCAAAGTATATTCTCAAGCCCCCTCCACACCCACACCCAAAAATAAAGGTACTAGTAGGTTCCCCTCACGGTCGCGTCATGGAGTGAGATGACGCCAGAGCCCCACATAGGCTTCTTCCAAGGGAGCCTGTGCATGTGTCTGAGGCTGATCTCCGGGAGCAAACCATCATCAGTCAGACTGTGCAGGTGCCATGTGTGTGTGTGTGTGTCTGAGGCTGATCTCCGGGAGCAAATCTGAGGCTGATCTCCAGGAGCAAACCATCATCAGTCAGACTGTGCAGGTGCCATGTGTGCAGGTGCCATGCATCCTTCATCTCTAGGCTATGCTAAGGGTAAAGGCATTGCCTTTTGATTCTTCTCGCTATGATGGAAATCGAAGTCACAAAGGACATTTCTCGACATTGCATGGGGATGGTGTACATGATGATAAATTGCATGGGAATAATGTACATGATAAGAGAGATAAGTTCAAAGGAGTAAAAGACAAAGTTGTTTTGGCAAAGTTCAAGAATAAACCACCTCAAATCAAGGATTTGAAGAGTGGGTGAATAAATTGGACTTCTACTTTGAAGTGAATCCAAGGAGTGAGAAAGCAAAGGTTTACGTTTCTACTTTGCATTTGGAGGGATATGCCCATAGAACCTACAATCTGAAATGAGAGAGGCGTATTGCATAAGGACAAGATAGTGAATGGAGAAGAACAACGTTCTGTAGTCGGATGTACAGAATAGACATTCGGGTGACAAGTTGGGTTGCAGTAGGACTGAAAATGGAAGACTTCCCTTGGTATTTTTTTGGAAGACCAAAACGAAGCTTGGTCTTCTCAATTGAAACTAAACATAATGGTAGGTCTTCACTATGCATCTCCCAAAAAATTTTGGACTTCCCATAAACCGTTAAGTAGAGTCTAGAAGCATTTTATACACAAAATCTTAATATTCTTCTATACACCTTAAGTTTGTCTACAAATTTACGTCATTATAATTTATGTGGAGTTATATACTAAGCTATGAGATTACAAAAATAAAACTTTTAAAAGAGTTACAATACAAAAAAACATTAAAAAATAAATTTCGAACACAATGAAAAGAAATACCATTTGTTGACGCATCTTGATTCCAACTTGCCCATGTTTATTGAACAAAGCTTTTATCATCTTGTCCATCTTGAAAACCATGCCAAAAGATAAGATACTTGAGAAATCACAATAGAAGATAATGTTAAAGTTGAGTTATTTTATTCTTACCTCGATAAGTTTTTCATCTTTGAAAATGAAGCAATCAAGTCTTTCTTCATTATGGATCCACTTCCTCTCTTTGACAAAACAAGCTACTTGTGAAAAACATCTACCATTGTAATGAAGTGGCCTACACAAGCTAGCTTAGAGAAGCAAAAAGGTGATCCACTTTCAACAGACCTAAAAACTTACATAGCCACTTGAAATCCAAATAGTTTTAATGACTAGATAATTCACTCTCAAGGATGCAATACTTACCAATCTCACAAGGTTGTAGAAGTTACGTTGTTAATCACATAAGACTTACATAGTCCATTTTCTCTCAGAAAGTTACAACTTACATAGCCGATCTCTTTACACCACAAAGATGCATACATTTTAAGTTTCCTTCCAAAAATTTTGTAACACACATAGTCATCCCATCACCAAAAAGTTGCAATGCCAAAAACTTGCTCATATGGACATAATTTCCATCCACATCATCCTCTATTCTGTTTTATTCAGGAGACCCTTTCTTTCTTTGCTTGCATGCATTGAGAATCAGCACTATTCTTTAAACTTACCTTCATCCATGACATGAAGCGTTCATCTTAATGCACTTTCGGATCATACCTGCCTTCATCTATGCAAGCCATGACATGTTCTTCATCTAACCTAGAGCTTTATCGAATATGTAAGAAATGTGCCTCCTCTATTTTTTTAAAACAATTAAAGTAAAAGAAAAAGAAAATTGTGCAGTGTGGCGCCATTACAATATATATATTATAGCAGAAGAATATATCTCCAAGGGGGGGGGGGGTGCAGCAACATAGAAAGCGTTCGGAAAACTCTTTTTACAGAACCTTACATGAATCCTTTTTGCCCATGGTTGAGGAAATTATCATTTTGAGCAAGCATTTTCTTTATATTTAACTAACTGAAAAGGTGTGAAACCAAGAGAGAGTTTGTGAGTTGTCCTATAGGCCCATAGGACCTCTGGCAAATGCACATCCCACTTTCTCTTCATAGTATCCACTAGCTTAGACAAAGATCCACAAAGCAGTCCATTAGTTTTTTCTACTAAACCATTACATTGGGGATAATAGGGAGTTGACATAGCATGCTTTATTTTTAATTTCTGCACCAAAGCTTCAATCAAGTCTGAAGAGGTTTTTCCTTCTCCCATAATTTTGAAAAGGTTTTTCCTAAAGCTGAACGAGTTCTAGGCTAAGTCGAACCTATCTTTTCAAACTCCCTCTATTATTTATTTATTTGAGCGACAATTTAGAGGAGAAAAAGCGACCAAATTTGAAGAAGGCAGGCAAGCGATGTCAGAATACGCAGCGGAGATGATGACCAGATCTGGGAACACAAGAGCAAAAACAGCACAAGAGAGTGAGAGATGTAGGCGTGTAACTCTGCTCTGATATACACAAGAAGATCCCGAATATGATACAAATAGTGGTATGGGGTTGGGGGCCTATATATATGCCCCCACATCAGCAGTCGGCCTTCTGTAGGGCAGCCAACTGGACACAGGAACCTCCACGACTGGATAATCACAGTCGGCCAGCATCTGAATGGGTCGGCCAGCACCAGAAGAGTCCCACGACTCATGCACTGCAGTCGGCCATGTCACAGATGCAGTCGGCCAGGCTCAGGGTCCTCCTGCCACTACTAGACTGCCTCCCATGCCACAAAAAAATGGAAAAAAAATAGGAAAAAAATGCGGAAAGTGAGGAAAAATGATAAAACACTTGATAAGGGCGGGCACACCCACAACAAAGGCCCTGGTGTATAAATCTAGACAGGAGATGACTTCTAACACCCCCTCTCAGCTCCTGGCTGTGTAACCAACCACTGGGAGCTGGGGTGCCGCCTGAGCAAATCTTGAGATAGCGACTTAGTGAAGAGGTCCACCGTACTGTCCTCCGTCGAACAGAACTCCAACAAGATGTCATCAGCAACTATCTGTTCACGAACAAAGTGCCTCTGGATGACCATGGGTTCCTCCAGTGGAAGCCCAAACCTGCCATGCAACCTCTGCATCTTCACCACCTCACAAACAGCCCGGTACTCTGCCTCTGTTCTCGACAAGGCAAAAGATGACTGCTCCGGAAAACTGCTCCTGGGCCTGAAGTAGATCCCCTCGTGTCCGGATCTCCTCCCCAAACCGAGTCACTCCAACCGCGGAGTCGGACTCCATCCAACAATCCCCCTCCTGTGTACAAGAGTCCATGATCCTTCGCATGCCGCAGAAACCACAGGAAACGCAATCCTGCCTCCCAAAGAGACATTTGCAACCATGAGCTCAACTGCCTCATCAGGAAGCTCCTGTCCAATCTGGTGTCCATCAACCAGATCAATGAACCATACAACTTCTGAGTCACAGAGACATCACACTGCTCACAAGGATCAACACCTGTTACGGTGCACAAACAAGTCCTGGAAACCTGATGAAACCTATCAACCACCCCCTCTGAATCCGAAACCACAAAGCCTGGAGAAACCACCTCCTTCTGCAGGTAAGCACCTGCCACCTGCCTGGCTTTCCGAAAGGTCCCCGTGGAAAGAATATCCTCAACTACTGGAAGTTCTATGTCCCGAATACTACGAGACATCAGAGCATAAGTGACCTGTTCAGCTTCCTCTGACTCACGAACACAAGAACTACCAACATCAGTACTGGAAAGTTCCTGCCAACTGCTGCCATCTACTGGCAAGCTATCCACCACCTGGTCTCGGAAAGCTCGCACCTGCAACGCATCCACACTTAAGTGGCCATTACCAGACTGCCACTCATCACAAACCTGAGGACCTGGGAGAGAGAGTGCTGAAAGCCTGTAAACTCCATTCTCCACTCCGCCTTCCCAAACCACTTGGCCTGTTGCTTTGTCCCAGAGAACAACAAAATGCTCATCAAACTCCACCCGTACACCAGTCTTGCAAACCTGATGCACGGACAACAGATGAAAACCAAGTGCCGGAACATACAACACCTGGGAGGAATGCTTCCCCCCTCTGCCATCGGGAACTATCTCCATCCTGCCCTCACTGCTGTGAACTGGGATAGTGGACGTATCCCCAGTAAGAATATGACCTGAAAGCCTACAGAGATCCTGTAAACCGGAACGGGAAGGAGTCATGTGCCTGGAAGCACCACTATCGAGAATCCACTCTCGAGTATCCGTTGCGGAGAGTCCTCCAATCTCCTCCCTGCCTGAAGAAAATGAAACATCGGTGTCCATCGCCTCCAGGTGCACAAAAGCCGGAGTCTTCATGATTGCTACTGAGGAATCTTCACCCTTCTCGGTCTTCCGCTTGGGACACTGCCTCCAATAGTGGCCTTTCTCGCCACAATCATTACAGGTCCTCTCTGCCTTCAGTTTCTCACGGTCAGCGTCGGACTTCTTCTCAGAAGACTTCTCCGATGAAGCCTTCCCTTTGCCCGAGTTACGGCCTTTCGACCGTTGGCCAGTAAAGGCCTCCGAACCTCCACCCTGAGGAGGATTCGTGAATCGTTCCTCCTGGTCCAGGACCATGGGCACAAGCTCCTCCCACGTGATGGTGCTGAGCCTGCCACTGGTAATCAAAGAGGAGTAAAATGCTGAGTACGAAGAGGGCAAATGTGACAGCAACGTGATGGCCATGTCCTCTGACGATATCTCCTTCCCAGCCTGAAGAACTTCCTGCTGAAGAGCTAGCAGCTTGTTAATATGCTCCCGCATCGTCGACGACTTTGCAGGGCTCATAACCCGCATCTGTACTTCCAAGGAAATCCTCTTCATGGGCGATACCCTGTTGTAAAGTGAGGCCAAATGCTCCCATATACCTCTGGCCAGCGTCATATGCTTTACATGATTGATTACCTGCGGTGTGCAGTTGAGGAAAATAAACGAACAGACCCTGGCGTTGACACGATCCCACATCTGTGTCTGGGCCTCACGGTCCTTTCGGGTTGACGGTAACTCCCCTTCCTCTACTTCCGGCCGTGGAACACCAACAACGACGAAATTGGCGAGGTCGTAGGACTCCAGAACAGATTCCATCATCACCTTCCATATGCTGTAGTTGCTCCCGTCCAATTGACGGTCCACCGGGAACGTGGGGAGTGTCGGAATCTTCACATGTCTCTCGGCCATCTCAAACAGATCTGCCATAGCGGGGATGTACTCTGAAAAGGGTAGGTGGGTGGGAACAAAGAAGAACTAAAACCTACAAGTAGCTGTCCAGCAAATCAGCCCGCCTTCCTCTTGCTTCTCCTCTTCCCGAACAGTCCAAAACAGTCCACCAATCAGCCACAAAACAGTCCCCCTCTTGCTCACACAAATCCCAATAACTATCTAGAGCCTAGGGCTCTGATACCATGTCAGAATACGCAGCGGAGATGATGACCAGATCTGGGAACACAAGAGCAAAAACGCAGGCAGAAAAACAGCACAAGAGAGTGAGAGATGTAGGCGTGTAACTCTGCTCTGATATACACAAGAAGATCCCGAATATGATACAAATAGTGGTATGGGGCTGGGGGCGTATATATATGCCCCCACATCAGCAGTCGGCCTGCTGTAGGGCAGCCGACTGGACACAGGAACCTCCACGACCGGATAATCACAGTCGGCCAGCATCTGAATGGGTCGGCCAACACCAGAAGAGTCCCACGACTCATGCATTGCAGTCGGCCATGTCACAGATGCAGTCGGCCAGGCTCAGGGTCCTCCTGCCACTACTAGACTGCCTCCCATGCCACAGAAAAATGGGGAAAAAATAGGGGAAAAATGCGGGGAGTGAGGAAAAATGATAAAACACCTGATAAGGGCGGGCACACCCACAACAAAGGCCCTGGTGTATAAATCTAGACAGGAGATGACTTCTAACAAGCGAAAGCACACAAAGCAAGCAACGGCCACATTAGACCATCCAGAGCCCCGATTCCAATCTCAGCGCAACGCCGCTGTACAGAGCAAAGGAAAACCTTGAAAGGATCTCTTTCATGTTTAATTGTCAGTTTAGTTTTGCTTGTGTATAGCACAGACTTGATGATCTCAGAATCCAAAGGGGAGGTTTCCATGGAGAAGAAGAAAAGAATGGAGCCCTGCATCGAAGCCTTAGTACATGATGATGCCCTTGGAAAGAAGCTGAGGATGGCAAACATACAGAGAGCAATGAAGCTGAGGACGACAAGCCATATGGCTTGGAAGAAACAGTTTGCTGATTTTCTGAATCAGAGAGATTTAGGAGAAGGAAAAGGCCAATGCTGCTGCACAATTAGCCACGCTTAAAGGAGCCATTTGCCCAGTTTTTTTATCAGAGAATAACAATCGGACAAGGGCACACAATTTGAAGCAGAACATAATCATGCAGTAGAAGACATGCAAGAAGAAGAAGAAGAAGAAGAAGAGATGCGCCGATTCTGCTACCGCACAAGATGACAAGATGACGCACACACATGCAATGCCACTGTACACATGTATTGCTTCTTGGCAGCAGCAAATCTAGCCCCATATAAATCTATTCGGGTCTTGTACATGGATAAGTTTGCAGTCCGATAGTGGGAGGCGGCACACACACACACAACAGCCAGAAAGGGCCGAAGCTCATTCAAACGTAAAGCATCTCAACAGTATATGCAGATGGGTGATGAAGTGAGTGGCCTTGCAGCACCACCCACATCAAGACATGCAACTTGAAGTTGGTCCCCCAAATGGTGGTGGACTCTGAGCCCCAAAAATTGGGCACCCCATCAAGAAGTCAACTTTGGGCCAGATGATCAATTGATAAGCTGATCATAAAGGCTTGCAGCCGGCAAGGGGGATGGGTCTACTCAATCAAAAAGGCAGTTGGCTTCCTAATGCCGTGGTGGTACGTACATCAGTCAAAAAACCCAAGGTGTGTCAAAGAGCAGGTCACGTGTGCCTGGCAGCCACGTCTCTCTTTGTTTGCAGACATCCAGAGCTCCCTTATCACTGCCTATATTAATCAGCCTTAAACCAGACCACAGTCCCCTGTTTGATAATATTTGAGATGAAAGCCCAGATGATTTTACTCTTCTCCGCCATCTCTAGCCCATCCTTGTTCCACCGGCAACGCCCTCAGGTTGTCGGTATTTCTTCATTTTCTCGGTAAGTTTCGGCCTCTTCTGGTCTTCGCCCCCAGGAGGACTCCATGGCAGCTGCTCCGTCTGCCCCAACCGAGGCCGCCATTACCTGCCTTTCATTTTCCAAAGTGGACCTGCAGCTTCTCGCTACAACTGTCACATCCCTAGAGGCCTCCACTCTCGCATGCAAGATTGTCGCTAGCCGCCCTGTGCATGGCCAACTCAGAGATCTTCTTCAGGCTAGCCTCCTAGGTGCGCTAGCAACGATCGTAGATATTCATCCTTTGGGGCGCGGCTACTACCAGGTTGAGTTCGACTCACCAACAGCGTCTAATCTTGTCATGCACCTGAGCCCCATTGCACTGCGTAGGGCCCATGCCTTCTTTGCACGGTGGCAGCACGGCTTCGACCAGGCATCTGACCCATTAGCTGGAGTTTCAAGCTTTCCTATGACAGTCTACTTTCTAGGCCTCTGGAAGGCGTTAGACTAGGCAGCCACCCCTGGTGGTTCCCCCTCCTACTTCCCACTCAGATCCTCATCAGGGGGCCGAGGGAGGAGCAGGTTCCCAGGCCGCGGTGCACCAGGTTCCGACCATGGATGGCAGACGGTTGGCCCCCGCCCCGATCGCCGGCCGAGCACCAGAGCTCAGCGTCGCCACCATGTGCGCCACGCTAGCAACATGCAAAAGGATTCGGTTCTATCAAAGATCCGCTTCGAGCACTTATCCAGCACCTGCCCGCAGACGGCGGACCCCCTCCAGTCACGAAGCCCCCACCCCCCCAACACACCCACCCCCCCCACCCCGAGGTGGCGGCCGATTCCTCCTCGCGACTTCTCCTCTAGCCTTCAGTGCCCAGTGGGGCAGGTTGACCCCACCCTCACTTCGTCGAGCCTTCCCCAATAGCCTCCTCTCCGATGGATACCTCTCAGTAGCATCCCTCTCTGCCTTTCCACTCCCCCTCACCTCCTCCCCTGCCTCCTCCCCCGCCGCCTCCCCCCTCCCCCACCCTCGCCTCGGGCTCTTCCCGAGGTCGTTCCATTTGCCCCTTCCTCTTTCTCCGTGCCTACGACCCCCCCCCCCTCCACCTCTCCAGAGCATTCCCGTCGGCCCCCTGCAGCCCCTAACCCGAAGAGGAGACAGCTGGCGAGTACCGTTCACCCCCTAATTCATCGTTTCTCAAAGCTGGTGGAGATGACCGTTGCGGTCTCACCAGTGAGGGCTCTCCAACTTGAGTCTCCACGCGGGCCCCCCAGGATCTTGGAGCAGCCTGTGGATTATAGTTTCTTCCGGTGTCTTCCGACGCAAGGGACAGATAGGTTCGAGGAGACCGTAGCCCCTATTCGGGTATGTGTGGTCTTCCACCACTCTAGACCCTCTACGCCAAAGGATGGCGTGATGATCTTCTCTTTCCCCTTGAGCGCAACCTCCGAGACAAAGTTGGATCTAGAGTCGGTGGCCGCTACCATACAGGATCAGGCAGTTGAGCTATCGCATCATCTGCACGATCTCCGGATCACCAACGTTCTTACTCATCTATGACCTTTGGCCAAGATGGAGCTTGGTGGGTGAGCCCACAGAGACCAGGGAGGGGAGATGGTGACCTCCAACCTAGAGGTACTGCTTTTTCTGTTCATGCATACCTCTCTCACAGTACCTCTCCCCCCTTCTTACAGATAACCTCCATTGTGATCGATGGAGCATGGTGTATGCATACTCTCGCGCTTGGGCAGAGTGGCACTACATGGAGGGCAGGATCCATGGAGTATGCATACTCTCGCGCTTGGGCAGAGTGGCACTACATGGAGAGCAGGATCCATGCCCACTTCGCGCGACTCCGCTCCAGGACAAATTGTGACTATTCCCCATCTAAGCCCGCGCCCAAGATTCTTCGAGTGGAGGGCAGTTCCGATAGTTCCGCCTCACACAAAGATTGATATGAGGATTGTCTCATGGAACATTTAAGGCTTAGGGGGGCCTCAGTGCTTTCAGAGACGAGGCGTCCTTAGAGGAGAGATGCATCGAGCTATGATGGGGGGATCTATCGACATTCTTTTCCTTCAGGAGCACCATCTTACTGAGGGGCGTACCCGCCGCTACGGGAAGATTCTACCAAGCACCCTCTCAATGAGCAGCTTTTGCCGTCTGAGACATGATCAAGAGTCATAGTTCCAGGACGTGCTCAGTGGGTTACCATTCTGATTGGAGAGGATAACGTTGGCTTCCTCATCATTTATACCCTGAATGCGGCTGCAGGTAGAGCTATCTTTTGGAGCACTGTTCGACAGGCCCTGCCCCAGGCTGATTTTTGGTGCCTGGGCGGTGACTTCAACATGATAGAGGCAACAGAGGACAGACTTGGAGGTGGCACGGCCACTGTCTCAGGGGTGGAGTACTCTCCATGGGAGGAGATGATACTGATTCTTAGGGAACAAGACCCTTGGCATCTTCTAGTGTTTGGGCGCAGCCCTAGGAGTCTTAGCTTCTCTCGATCAGATAGGCGAAGCACTAGCCCCAACCTCTCTCAGCTGGACAGGTTTTATGTTGACGAGTGGGCTTGCAACCGTGGAGGCATGGTTGGTATTCTGGCAGGCACTACATTTTCAAATCATGCCCCAGTTATTTTGTCCCTAGAGGACCCATGGAGGCATGACAAACATGCGAGCTCCGGGATTCCAGACAGCCTCATTCAAGACCCTGAGATCTGTAGCCGGATTGAGCAGATATGGACGGGTTTGGACTTTTCCTCGGGATCTGCAGCGTCCACTTTGGATGAGGGCCTTGGGGAGGTCAGTATTTTCTTGCAGGAGGCAACCCAGGGTAGATTGGAGGGATTTTGGGAGCAGGAGAGGAGTCTGAGGAGGGGCCTAGCCTCTTTACAGCATCTTCAAGAGAGTTCCCCGGACAGCCCGTGGATTGAGAGTCAAATCGTTGCCGCCCACACTATCATGTGCAAGATTTGCCATGGACATTCTCTGAGGCTAGTCCTGAAGGGCAATAGATAAAGAATGTCGGCTGCATAAGGGTGATGTCAACTGCATGGAGAACAGGCGGATCTGCGTTTATCATATTTATGTCTAGTCAGCCAGCCGACTCACTCTAGTGGTTCACTCTCAGAGCTTCTGCATGTAGCATACACAGAGATTCGGTCCATTGAGGAGAGGAGGGTGGAGTATAGATACCATGCCAGGGCCTCATTCTAGACTCAGGCTCGTGACAGAGTTACTGGAGACTTCTTTGAGATAGCCAGCCCTCATAGGAGGAGAGACGGCATTCGCAGGCTACGTGGCCAAGATGAAGTTATTGTTTCCAATCCCCCGCCGCAGGTGAGAGCCATTGCCATGGATTATCCCCCCCAATGATGGATGCGCGCCGGAGAGTCTGGAGACACACGAGAGAGGTGGTCCCCCCTCCCTTCCGTTTTTCTTATTGACCCCTTTCATTGCAGAGGAGCTCGCGGAGGCGGTGAAGGCATTACCCAGGGGCAAATGCCCGGGGACGGCAGATGGACTTCCTGCTTCTTTCTTTCTTCGCCATTGGGACCTCATGGAAGGTGGCCTTTGCGCTGCCTTCAATGAGATTATGCTCACAGGTGCCATGTCAAAGAGGCTCACAAAGAGCTTGATATATTTGATTCCCAAGAAGGGTGGTGATAGATTGGAGATCCAGCAGTGGAGACCCATCACCCTTCTAGGGACGGCCTACAAGATTTTGGCCAAGGCCATCAGCAGGTGACTTCAGCCTTCCCCACCAGACTTGATCCATGACACTCAAACTGGTTTTGTTCAGGATCTGAGTATTCTAGACAACATCTTTACCTTTTGGGAGGTGACAGCTTCGGCCAAGATACAACAGCAAGACCTCATTGTGCTACTCCTTGACTTTAAGAAAGCTTATGATAGGGTGGATTGGAGCTTTCTAGAGGGCACTATGAGCCAGATGGGCTTCCCAATGGAGTGGATTCACGGAGTCTCAAGACTTTATTCAGCATCTCACAGCCAGGTTCTCATTCAGGGAGCCCAAGGCGACAGATTCCCCCTCTCCCGCTCGGTTCGACAGGGCTGTCCTCTAGCACCGTACCTCTTTGTATTTGTCGCCGAGGCCATTAATAGTTTTCTCTCCACTCTGGGAGTCTTCTTTCAACCCTAAACACTCCTGGAAACCATCTGATGCAAAACGCAGATATATAGAGAGAGAGATGCTGGAAATTCAGTATATTACTATAGTACAAAAAGGTACTTGTCTGCAGCCCTAGGCTGCCTTGAAGAAAAGGTGATAACACCCAAAATTCTGTCCCCCTATGGGACTCCTACTGACCCAATCCCTAGGGGATTGAATGAATCTTTCAAGGAGCCTCTTGTGCTATTTATAGTTCTTTTGACTTTATGGAGAACTGGCCGACTATTGGTCGGCCAGTTGATTGGACAAATAAATCATATTTTGATGCGCTTGTAGTCCCTTTGCCATATCCTGATGCATTTCCGCCGCCATGCTCTCTGGTACAACCGACAGAGCCTGTGTCCAACCAACAGTACCCCCTTTCCAGGCAGCCGACAGCATCCTCTTCTTGTTTTCCCCAAGCCTTGCTCCACACTGCCCAAAGCACCTGTGCTCCACTCTCTGATCCTATCTGGTTCATAGTCTTTATCTAGCTGCCTCTTCTGGATCAGCGTCTGAAGATTGTCCATGACATTGATCATGCACATGACACGGGAGACCGGACTTCAAGGATTGCGCCTTCCCCTCCGCACACAAGAGGAGCTGCTGGACTCAGAGTTTGCAAACGACACAGTAACCTACCTTGCTGGAGATGTTGGGAATCTCTAGAGATTCGCAGAGGCGATAGAAATTTTCTGTCGTGCATCAGGAGCACTGATCAACTCGCACAAGTCGTGTGGTTTTTGGGTAGGCTTAACCACCCACCCCAACTTGGCGACCAGTTGAGGCTTTCCAGTGGATCTCGAGGGGCACTCCAGTCCGATACCTCGACTGCCAGGTTGGCATTGATCTCTCTCCCGAGCAGGAGCTTGCTCCGCTTCTTCTGAGTATTCGAAAGAAAATTCTATACTAGAGCTCGGCGAGGCTATCCCTAGCAGGCAGAGTGGTGGTGGCGAACCAAGTACTGCTTGCCACCATGTGGTACATCACCTCATGCTGGGCCTTTTCTCGGGCTTGTATTGGCCAAGTACAACGTTTGATCAGGAACTTCTTGTGGGCCGGAAGTGATGGGAAGTGAGCCAAGGTCAAGGTGGCATGGAGAGTGATCATTCAACCACGTAGCAGAGGGGGGCTAGGCCTCATTGATCCAGCTATACAGAGCCGTGCCCTATTGGACAAGTTGATTGTCAGAGGACTCCAACCCGATGGTGAGCTTTGGAAGGATTTCCTTTTGGTCTGGATTTCAGCCCGCACACCGACTTGGAGGCCCGTGGCCGCAGAGTACTAGATGGATCTTCATGGTGATGCGAGCCCGTGGTTTTAGTCCTGCCTTTGAGGACAGATTCACAGCTAGTCTACTTTGTGCTTGGGATCATCTCAAGCCAACCCTCAGACAGATTGTTCTAGTGGCCTCAAAGCAATAGCTTCGGCAATTTTTGATTTGGAACCCCCTAATCCATTTACCCAGTGGCCACATGCTTGGGGCTCGACCGCACATATCCTGGGGCACCTTGAGCATGGGGCGAGCCAGGGCCAAGGTGGCATGGAGAGTGATCATTCAACGACATAGCAAAGGGGGGCTAGGCCTCATTGATCCAGCTATATAGAGCCGTGCCCTATTGGGCAAGTTGATTGTCAGAGGACTCCAACCCAATGGTGAGCCTTGGAAGGATTTCCTCTTGCTCCAGATTTCAGCCCGCACGCCGAGACTTGGAGGCCTGTGGTGGCCGCAGAGTACTAGATGGATCTTCACAGAGATGCGAGCCCGTGGTTTTGGTCCTACATTTGAGGACATATTCGCAGCCAATCTACTTTGTGCTTGGGATCATCTCGAGCCAGCCCTCAGACAGATTGTTCCAGTGGCCTAGTGGCCTCAGAGCAGCAGCTTCGACTGTCTTTGATTTGGAACCCCCTAATTCATTTACCCAGTGGCCACATGCTAGGGGCTCGACCGCACATATCCTGGGGCGCCTTGAGCATGGGACCAGCCAGGTCTCTTGGAGATTGGGTTGCACACATGCAGTTACCTCAAGAGGAGTAGGAGAGAGGCCTAACAGGGATCCGGGGTAGAGACAGGCTCAACATCGACATTGACTCAGCTATTCCTCCAGAGTGGCTGACTCCTATTCCAAACCCGACCCCCCCAATGTGGCTAGACATGTTCACCAGACGCGATATTCTCACGGCGGTCTACGAAGTAGACGAGGACAGTTGTCTACTCACTTTTTCTATTGGATTACATGCCAAATTAGAGACATTAGAGCACCCCTTGGAGGATTTCAGGGGTTGCACCTTGCAGAGGGTGAGAGTGATTGGTTTTCGGGCACGTGCATGGCACATAGATCCATCACCGGCCAAGGTGACAGTGGACGTGGCGTGATCCCACAGATCGGGTGGAGACTCTGGATGCCCCTTTCTTTGCATATACACCGCGGCCCGACCGCAGGATCCAGATGTCAAAGATAGATGGCACACCGGCAACAACAGCACATTGGCAGTCTAAGGGCCTATCACAACGTGTCCTTTCAGATTTCTGGAAGAGGCTTTGGGACAGCTTTCGACCGAGGAAGATCACTCTCTTCCTTTGGTTGACGGCACACAGGAGTCTGGTAGTGGGTACTTGGCTAGCGGTCGAAGGTCGGTCAACAACTTGCCAGAGGTGCGGCCACCCCCAGGAGTCTCAACGACATTGCCTTTCGGATTGCTCGAAGGCTCAGTAAATTTGGCAACGGATTCTCCGCATCTTTGCTATGGACAGGGCATCGACCCGGATTATCACTTGGGGTACTGTCGCTTGGGCCACTGAGGCTAGAGTGGTGGGGACTTACAAGGAGGATGGGGGAGGCCATGCCCTTCAGGTCTTCCACCGTCATATTGCATTAGTACCAGTCACAGCCCCACCTGCAGCAGCAGGTGTTTGGCGACGAGGCTCATGCCAATGCTCGGAGATTTTCAGTAGCATGGCAGCCTGGCACATCTGGCATGCTAGATGTAGCGAGGCCATCAAGAGTATCCACATTTCACCAGCTAAGACCATTAGGAGCATATGGCTCGACATCATTCACACCCTCCGCGGTCAGTGGGGGAAGCTGCAGGGAGGTTCTGACCGCATATGCAGAAGCGCAAGGAACCCTTCTTGAGACTTTGGAGGCCTGGCCCTTTCCTCACAGATAGAGGCGGTGACCCCATTCAGCACTTCAGACCACCTGTGTGGTTGTTTCCCACCCCCACAGCCCCCCCCCCCTCCTTATGAGATAGCCTTCTCCTCATAGAGCGGCCAACCAAAGGCTAGACACGAAGGGTATCATGGACATCTTTCATACATTGTGTGTGAACCATAAATTAACCTCATAAACATCACTTGATCCACACATAGCTACATACAACTTGTTCAACAAACACATTGTGTAGTGTGGCGCCATTACAATATTATTATAGCAGAAGAAGGCAGGCAAGCAAAAGAACACACCACGTGTAGACCATCCAGAGCCCCAATTTAATGTCTCATCTCAACGCAACGCACATCGCAGAGCAAAGGAAAACCTTGAAAGGATCTCTTTCATGTTTAATGTCAGTTTAGTTTTGCTTGTGTACAGACAAACTAGATGATCTCAAAATCCAAAGGGGAGGTTTCCATGGAGAAGAAGAACAGAATGGAGCCCCGCATCGAAGCCCTAGTACATGATGATGCCTTGGGAAATGAAGCTGAGGACCCCAAGCCATATGGCTTGGAAGAAACAGCTGTGCTGATTTTCTGAATCAGATAGATTTAGGAGAAGGAAAAGGCCAATGCTGCTGCACAATTAGCTATGCTTAAATGAGCCATTTGCCCAGTTTTTTTTCAGAGAATAACAATCGGACAAGGGCACACAATTTGAAGCAGAACATGATCATGCAGTAGAAGACATGCAAGAAGAAGAAGAGATGTGCCCATTCTGCTGCTGCACAAGACGAGAAGACATGCAATGCCACTGTACACATGTACTGCTTCTTGGCAGCAGCAAATCTAGCCCCATATAAATCTATTCAAGTCTCATACATGGATAAGTTTTGCAGTCCGATAGTGGGAGGCAGCACACACACAACAGCCAGAAAGGACCGAAGCTCGTTCAAACGTAAAGCATCTCAACAGTATATGCAGACCAGTGATGGAGTGAGTGGCCTTGCAGCACCACCCAAATGAAGACATGCAAGTTGGTCCCCCAAATGGTGGTGGACTCTGAGCCCCAACAATTGGGCACCCCATCAAGAAGTCAACTTTGGGCCAGATGATCGATTGATAAGCTGATCACAAAGGCTTGCGGCCGGGGCAGGGGGGGGGGGTGCGGGGAGGTGGGGGGGTCTACTCAAGCAAAAAGGCAATCGGCTTCCTAATGCCGTGGTGGTACGTGCGTCAGTCAAAAGACCCAAGGTGTGTCAAAGAGCAGGTTACATGTGCATGGCAGCCACGTCTCTCTTCGTTTGCAGACATTGAGAGCTCCCTTATCACTGCCTATATTAATCAGCCTTCAGCTGGTGATCAATGGTCAAAGAGGAGGAGGGTTGTTTTCCGAGCTCCAGTGAAAAGATACAGGACAGCAAGCCTTTGATCTCATACGAAAATAGATCCAGGCTGATCAATGCTATTCCCTCTCAAGGATAGCTTCTAGACTTATTCAATGAATAAGATCCTCTCTTTAAGAGAGCGGGAACGTTGAGGTATATGTAGTTACACTTACTCATAGATATGGTCACAACCCTCTATTGATGTGATTAACCCCATTAAAGTAATATGTGCAACTGACATATACACCTAATCTATCGTCTCTCAATCTCTGCATACCCTTCACCATGGAGGTCTAGTTTTCCTCCTTTACTAGGCTGCCTCAGCATCCTCATAACATGACTAAAACATATGCAAACATACATTCTGCATGGGCTGCCCTTGCAACTTCCCAAGAGCTTCTAGAAATGAAATGCGGACGGGAGCTTCTAGAAACACAGCACAGGCAATGTGCCTGGCTCACTGCCAGCACTAAGGATCAGCTCATCTCTGGCCAAACCAGACCACAGTCCCCTGTTTAATAACATTTGAGATGAAAGCCCATATGATTTTATGTAAGGATTAAGAAAGGTTGTACGTCTTTCATAATAGACATACACCTGTGAATACTAGCAGGGTATACTGCAAGCCATGGATGGCAGGTAAGTTGATTCTCCTTGCACTCTGGACACGAAAGGCATCACGGATATCTTTCATACACTGTGAGTGTGGACCATAAGATAACCTTATAAACATCACATGATCCACACATAAGTACACACAACTTGTTAAACAAACAGATTGGTGCGTGAGATAATCTCTCTCTCTCTCTCTCTCTCTCTCTCTCTCTCTCTCTCTCTCTCTCAAAATAAGAGGATTAGGGTTTAAGAAACTGCACCGTCTTCTTCTTCCGATCAAAATTGATGATGAGTACAAGGCTCCATCCCAAAAGGAAAGGTGGGGTAAAATTTACCTCATAGGGGGTGCCAGTGCCGGCCCCGGCCATAGCTAGCGAGAGAGAGAGAGAGGAGGTGGAGGCAGAGGAGGCGTGGGGAGAGATGGGTGGGCATAGTTTTCATGCTGGTGACTGGTTGCAAGCCAGTCTCCAGATGAACAGTTGGCCCCCCGTTCCCCCGACACCAAAAGGAGAATATGTAGTTTCCATGGCCAAAGAGCGGTTGCAAGCCGTTCCTTAGATGGACCAAAGTATATTCTCAAGCCCCCTCCACACCCACACCCAAAAATAAAGGTACTAGTAGGTTCCCCTCACGGTCGCGTCATGGAGTGAGATGACGCCAGAGCCCCACATAGGCTTCTTCCAAGGGAGCCTGTGCATGTGTCTGAGGCTGATCTCCGGGAGCAAACCATCATCAGTCAGACTGTGCAGGTGCCATGTGTGTGTGTGTGTGTCTGAGGCTGATCTCCGGGAGCAAACCATCATCAGTCAGACTGTGCATGTGCCATGTGTGCCTCCCTTGGAAGGTGAGACAGTACGCCCCCCTCCTCCATGCGTATGACCGTGGGGTACTTTATTATTCTTGTGCCTTACTTTGCAGGTGTGGGCCCGGAGAGGACGAGCTGATGCCCTTCCCCACCTCGCCCACCACCACCACCACCTCCCTGCTCGCAAGCCGCGACCTGGCGCCAGCCCTGGCTCTCCCCATAAGACTCATGCTGCACCCATAAGCGGTTGGCGGCAGCGGCACATGATGAAGCAGCCAGCGAAGAGGGGCAGCGCACACCACCCGAACGACATGGCCCCGTCCCTTGGCCTGCTTTCGCCTCCCCTCTTCTCTCTCCAGCGCCAGCTTTCTCACAAGGAAGGGGTTGAGCTTCTTGGCAGCGGCAACAGCAGCAGCAGCAGCTTCTTCTTCTCCTTCATGAGCGGCCATGGTGGTACGTTCCGCAATTAAAATGCAGGAGCGGGTGTCTCTCTCTAGGTGTGACTTCTTTTGCAAGGCAGCGCCAACAAGCCACCGTCCGAGTTTTTTTATGAAATAGTATCATCGGGTTAAATGCTCTAAGATTTATTAGGGCAAGCTGATATAACCTCTAGGAATTTCTGGCTGCTGAGACATGCCCATGACAGATTATCCATACAAAATCCTTCAAAGGCTCTAATATTATTTCCTAATAATCCATAGGAGATTTAGAAACCAAATTCTGAGAAAGCGCGCAACGCACTCATCCTCTGCAGCAGGCGCAACAAAGTTCAAGTCCATTGAGTTTTACTAATTTTGTACCCAAAGGCTTTGTAGATGCTGTCATTGATCTCCTTCTAGAATTTAGCTTATATCCTAGGGCACAAATGAAGTGCTTGGTGTGTTCCACATCCAAGACAGAGAGCATTAGTCATGTGCCTAGCTAGCATTGAGCCTGTGTGGCCAAGAGGAAGAGATCCAGTGGTCATCCTCCACATGAAAACCTTATGCTTCAAGCATAATAGGTGTAGTCGACCACAAATTTTGAAAAGTATGTTTGGTGTTTTGCAGCCCCCAGGTAGTGTTACAATGGCTATATACGTGTGCATAATAGAATAGAAAGATTTTATGGGAGCCTTCCATTGATCCCCTTTGTGTAAGAGGTGATCATCCAATCCTTGTGTCTGCACATTAAAACCTCTCTCCAAGTTACAGTAAATGTAATCCGAATCTTCTTTTGGCTTGGAAAAAGGGGAGGAATTTTGCATTGGTATCCTAAATTTGTCTCACCCCTTTCTTGAAAAGGGTCTTGGCTCTCTCAAGCCTGGAACAAGAGCAGGGGGCTCTTTAAATTTAAAACTCCAAAAGATGTTTTCCACAGCCAGAGAATTCCATGTGTATCTCGTTCTTCCATTCCATTTAAGCTCAACACAACAAAGCTTCCAAGATAAGGAGCATTAGAAAAAAACGTATCCCATGTGTCAAGGTCCCAAATATCATGAAAATATAATTTAAGACCTTGGATAATGTCCCACAAGCATGTACACCGAATCTCATGATGATCAAACATTTTGTGCATAAATGTAGCTCTTTTAGTAATGCTTTCAAACCAGGCAACATGAGTTTTTTTCCAATCTAAAAGTGGGAGATAATACAAAATGTAAGGAATAATGATGGTTTGAATGATGAATGGTCTTTGTTTTACTCATTCCTAACCCAAATAGGAAGCCTTTAACCAAAATTATAGCAGTGAGGTTGATAAGGTGTGGACTTACTAACATTCAAGTCAAGGCTAATAGCACATTAA
This sequence comes from Cibotium barometz, assembly GCF_041138505.1. Classification (NCBI taxonomy): domain Eukaryota; kingdom Viridiplantae; phylum Streptophyta; class Polypodiopsida; order Cyatheales; family Cibotiaceae; genus Cibotium; species Cibotium barometz. The sequence continues at coordinate 8,957,483 of NC_141070.1, forward strand.
ACCTCTCTCCAAGTTGTGAATGTAGGAGCAAAGTGTATGCCATGCTTTCATATAGTTGGGAGGTAATCTGAATCTTATTTTGGCTTGTGAAAAGGGGAAAATTTATCCATTTCTATCCTTGGTATCCTGAATTGGCTCACCGCTTTCTTTAAAAGGGTCTTGGCTCTCAAGCCTAGAACAAGAGCAAGGGGTTTAAAACTCCAAAATATGTTTTCCGTAGCCAGAGAGTTCCATGTGTAACTCTAAGCTTCCATGATAAATAGTTTTTTACTCGATTAATTAAAATTATGGATAGCTTGTCCTAAGGGTTTCTGATAATAGCATCCAAAAATATAAATGCATTCATACTTTAGTGAACCTTAGGAAACACCCTTAAAAGATAGAATATTCTCACACAAATACTAGGTCCCTAAACCAACAACTTTTGGGACTCTTAAATGCATTCATGATGATCTTCAAAGATGTACGATATATACCATTATCGCTCTCCTCATCCATGTGCTATAGTTCCTACATTGATTATGACAATAGTTTGGCATACATATAGTTTCCAAATCCCTACTAATATCATATTGATTTAAAATGTATTACTGCAATAAATTAATCAATACCTATGGTTCAAAAGAATTGTTCATGTATTGCCCTTCAAATCACGTAGGTTTGGACATACCATAGTATTACTCAATTAGCCAATATGCTCCCTAAATATCCTTTTTAAATGCGTTAATTAATCCGTTGAAGATGATGCGTGCTTAAGATTTGTTCTTATTCCAATGTCATTAAATTGAGTCTTATTCCAATGTCATTAAATTGAGCCTTTTTTAACAAGACATCCAAAAGAATGTACCCATTTACATATTTACAACCACTTGGTGAATACCCCCGTACTTCCTCTTGTTGATCACATGTATCTAGCTCTCATTGCTCCATCTCGCTTGCATACATGATGTCACGCATTAGGGGGGGATAGTGCTCAAGTTATAGACGACAATGAATCTCTCTCTCTCTCTCTCTCTCTCTCTCTCTCTCTCTCTCTCTCTCTCTCTCTATACTTGCTATGCGTAGCTTACATTCTCTCTAAGAAGGAGACATAACACAACAATTTTAGCTGTACTCTTGGGAACTCCTTGCAAATTCCTATAGAGAAAGACCAATATAACTTGCTTCATTTTAACACCTTAAATAGATGTGCACTCCTCTTCACTGCCATAGTGTGTGCATTAACTACACTTCCTTAGGCATCTACTTGCAAGATGACAACAATTATAGTTGAAATTTCAATGCTTTAGAAAAGCATCTAGAGAGAGAGAGAGAGAGAGAGAGAGAGAGAGAGAGAGAGAGAGAGAACTTGACCTATAGCATGAGAAAGTAAGAGAGATAGAGTGCTAACCATAGGTGTGCATCCTCTTAAAAATTATCTAGAAGAGAGAGAGAGAGAGAGAAGCTAACCTGTAGCTCAATGCACACTAGTTGAGAAAGTAAGAGAAATAGACTGTTGATCATAGGTGTGCATCCTTGTGACAAGCATCGCTACCTTTGTGTAGTAGAGAGAGAGAGAGAGAGAGAGGAGGTCAAAGAAGGGAGTTTTCAGCATCATTATGAGACAAGCATCACTACCTTTGTGTAGCAGACATATGAGAGAAGGAGAGAGGGGAGGTCAAAGAAGTGAGTTTTTAAATGTTCACAAAACTGTTACACAAGCTCTCTAGGAACGACAACATACAAAAAGGGTGTGTTCATTCTCTAAAGGTAGCAGAAGTGGCAACATCTGTAAATTTGTGTAGCATTCTTTTGAAGTGTAGCTAGGATCTCTTTTTGAGTCATGACGGCCACATGAGAGCACAAATCATGTTTTTTGTTTTCCACCAACATTATTTCTTTTGAAAACCTCAAGGGTCATGTCCTTCATTGTGTAAAAAGTGGTGCAAAGGAGACTTTAACAAGGATGTATTCACATCCAAATTTTTTATATGAATTGTTTCTCATGTACATTAAGGGTAGTCACTAGCGTGGACTTATGGCTTGTTTGTGGTATTTTAATCAACATCCAATCCAGCACTTAAAGTTGGGTTTAAAAGAAGAGAGAGACTGCGACATGGGTTCCACTAGCATCGACATGGAGTTCTTCATTAGCATCAATATCAACTTTTTCCTTTGCAAATAATTTTGTAATACCTTTCGTAAATGACCATGATGACCAGGCATGTATGCACACATGGGGGTTTTTTTTGGCGAGCATTTTCAAGCAAGCGCTTTTTGGGAATCAGGTGAGCAGATTCCAAAAATATACCCCAGCCTCCCCAAAGAGAAAGAGGTGCGAAGTAAGTTGGAGAGAGCAACATGACATAAATATTTGAGGAGAGGGTGATAGTGAGCCAGAGGGAGTGAACACAGAAAAACATCCTCTACAATTGAGGTTATTGGTTCAAACTAAAAATAAAACCAAGTTCATTCAAGTACAACTTCCAATTACAGAAATGCTAAACCCTCCTCCATGAAGAGAGAGGGGCGAAGTAAGTTGGAGAGAGCAACATGACATAATTATTTTGGAGGGAGTGAACACATAAAAAACATGTCAACATCACATCCTCTACATTGAGGTTATTGGTTCAAATTGAAAATAGAACCAAGTTCATTCACATACACCTTCCAAATACAGAAATGTGAAAGCCATCATCTTTACTACTATGGGCCTCAGTTGTTCTCTGGGGTGTAGGCACAAAGTAAGCGAACGGTGTTCGTACCCTTCCTCACTTCCTCTAGCAAGACACGCTCAGATGATTCATCAATAAAACCATGGACTTGCGCCAAATTGCAATTAATCCCACCACTGTCCTTAACTTGAGAAATAACATCATCATTTTCTAGGAAGTGGAAAGGATGTGAGACCTTTCCATACTTGTGCACCATCTATGGTCTTCTGCTTGACCTCCACATTGGTGGCCTCCCTCTGGATATGCGCAGCAACAACTTTAATGCTAACATTTGAGGCCATCATAAACAAAATGAAGGAGGGTCTAGGGTGCTGTACTCTACTAACAAGGCTTGGTGGTAATGGTGTATAACAAAGTGTTTTAAAGATTACCTCTATATTTATAGTAGTGGGGAGGAGAGGTGTACTCTTCCTTCATGTAAGAGACTGCCTTTGTGCTTTGCAAAATTGCATTATTCGCCATATCAGCAGTGCATGCATCATAAGGGGAAATCTTGCGTCTACATCCTTCCCCTACTAGCCAACTTCCATGCTTGCTTTCTGCTAGGTTTGTTCTTGGGGTATTTGGACCATCATTACTTCTCTCTATCGTTATCATGATTGAACCCCAATGTGCTATGTGCACCTCCCACCAACTCAACCAAGAGTCCATTGCTGACAAATTCATATCCATCACATGATGATTATGCCATTGTTGATGTATCAATCGAGCCTCCACTGATATGCAACTTCACTGATAGGAGCCATGTGCCACTTCTCGTATATTTCTTTGTGCTCTCCTTGAGACGTAACACACACATACTTTGTTGTGTAGGCAAACATGGTTTGCTTCTAATGAAATAGGCAAGACCTCTCCCTATCTATTAAGACGACGTTTTTCGACCATTGAACACATGTCGAACTGCATTCCAGTTAGCATGAGCCTCCTCTGCCATGAAACCATAGAAATCTACCCTCTCACAACCATGGTTGGCCATCACTTCATTAATGCATTCCCAGAATAGACATTGGGCCTCCATATCCTCCTCTTTCATTTCACATACCGCAATCGTGAGAAGATCATGCATGCTCCGTAAAAACTCTAGTCATTTAAGAGGTTGTACAATTAGCTAGCTCTAACTACCTAAATACTCTACATTGGTAATTTGCTACCTTGGAACCTTGGATCATATACATGACAAGCCATGGTCACCCAATCTGATGTTCGTTGGGTGTGGTCAAACTGTATCCATGCATGTCGCAGGTCACCAGAGCTAGTCCGTTGCATTCGATTCACCAAATCCAACCCTGAAGCGGGTCCAATGGTGAACATCTTGAAAACATAGCACTTCTCACGTGAGGACCCTGGACCTGGGAACCTGCTTCCGTGGAGAAGTTGTAAGTGCACTCTCGCTTCAGCTTTAGAAGTGCATCCAAGACAAAGCTCTCCTTTGAAGGCCCTTGCCAAGTTGCAATGACTGATCTCCGAAACCTAAAAATTAAATTGTTCAAATATCACAATTTACTTATCTAGATTTAAATAACTCTTTTACACAAACCTAATTTCGAAACAAGATTAGCCTACCAGTTATCTTCCACTAGTGGTCCCATCTCCTTTGCAATGTTGATGAACTCTTGTTCCTTCCCCAATGAAATGTAAGGAACCACCTTCATGCACTAGTGTTGCCATTACGATTTCTTTTGCCACACATATTTGTACCTTCCTTGCCCCAGCATTGTGATCCACCCCTAGCACCCTAGACACCATTTGCATTGTCCTACCAGTTAGTTCCTTTGATTTGCCTGCATGTATATTATGTTGATGGGTGCCGATGTGTATCATTAATTTGCTCATCGTCTCGTTAGAGGGCATCACATAGTAGATGTAGCAATTGCATGTAGAAATACACATTGCCGGAATTGAGCAGTAATGGTAGCAAAGGAGCTTCCCAGATGCACTGTTGCACTCCTCTCCAATGGTTGGTGGCTTTTGCATGCTTCCAATAAAATGTGATGTATTTGGCACCCTGTGCTTCTTTAAATGCGGGCAAAGTTCATTAACACACTTCAAACTACCTAAATACCATATTAGGGAGTTTAGAAAAATCCCATTACTTTGGGAATTTTCTTTTCAATCTATTTTTTTTTGGCATATCTTAAGCATACTAATTCCAAAGTTTTTGGAGAATGTGGATTTAGAATCTACTCTTCAAGAGCTTTCCAATGATATGTCACATGAGGGGGTTTTGACAAAATCTTAAAAGGGTTTACCATGCCTCCCATTTTTTGATCTTGCAAAATGGGAATTGGGATTTTTCCAAACTCCCTAATTATGTTATGAAGTAGTGCCAGCATTATTATTACTCTACGACGCGTAACCATATTGATTAAACCGAATTCCTAATTAGTTGCTCGTTCTCATCGTTGATGACTCTGTATGTCCTCAAGTAAGCAATTGCACTTGATATATCTATCAATGCCAGGTCATTCTCCTTTTCTTTGATTATTTGCTTTAATTCTAATAATAAACTCCCTGAAATCTCTTTAACTTGGTACAAGTCTGGATTGTTTGAGTCTTTCTTGTACATCTCATCAAGCGCCATCATGTATCCTTGCAAGATGATACACTCCATGGTAAGCTCCTCTAATGATGGCGTGGCCATGACGAGTAGAAAAAAAATAAAAAGACGTGTTGATGGAAGAGAAGTGGGTGTTTGCACGACGCTGATGGAGAATAAAGAAAGTTTCGGCCTTGATTACTGTGATAGAAGAGGGGGCGCTTGGAGAGAGGGACAATATGAGAGGGGGCGGTTGGAGAGGGCGATAGCAGAGGGCGATAGGCGAGGGGCGCTTGGGAGGAGGGCTTTTGTGGGCCCTCCTCTAGTGCAGCCACATGGTCTGCATGCCACCGGTCGCACCGAGTGGCCGGTGGCATGCAAGCCACGCGGCACATGCCATTACATGTGGCTGACACGTGTAGTGCGTAGTGCACGTGGCATCATGTGCACTGTGCACTTGACGTAGTGCCCATGTGGACTGCACGGTGCCGCAGTCCACGTGGGTGCCTTGTGAATCACACGTGGTGCCTACTAATTGGCTCCACGTGTCACCATTGGTGACACATGTGGCTGGATGTGGCATGCCACATGGACTATCTAGTCCACGTGGTGAGCACATGGTTAGCCACATGGACAGCGTCCACGCCACGTGGACTGTTTAGTCTCTGTGGTTAGCCATGTGGACTATTTTGTCCACATGGATTTGCCACGTGTAATATCTAAGTGTGGGCATTACACGTGGCAAGGCCATGTGGACTAAATAGTCCACATGGACTAAACAGTTCACATGGCATCGCCACGTGTAATGCCTGCACTCGGTCATTACACGTGTAATGCCTGCACCACTCGGTCATTACACGTGGCAAGGCCACGTGGATTAAATAGTCCACGTGGCCACGCCATGTGTAATGCCCTCATGAGGGCATTACACACGGCCCATGCCATGTGGCCTTTGCCACGTGTGTGGCACGCGGCAAAGGCTACAAGGGAAAAGGCCACAAAGCCACGCACGCGGTTGGCCTGCTAGCCGCATGGCCACATGGCCTGCGTGGTGGCTAGCCACGCAGGCCACATGGCTATGCAACGGCTTTAAAAGCAATTGCACAACCAATGTTGAGGGATCACAAAGATCCCTCAACACTCGCCCTCTCTCTATCAAGCCCTGTCAAGCTCACAAAGAGCCCTCAACACTCGCTCTCTCAAGCCCTCTCATCGGACTCGCCCTCTCTTGCTCTCTCAAGCCCTCTCAACCTTTCTCTCTCTCTCGCCCGTCCTCAAGCACCTTCAAGATCAAGCGGCCCTCAAGCGGTAGCGGTCTAAAAGCCCTCAAGCAGTAGTGATCCTCACTGGCCCTCAATGCCCAAGAGTTCTCGATCATCCAAATTCTCAAGGTAAACTTGTTTTGATTAATATAAATGGCATAATATTTCTAAAATTTAAGAGATAGTGCATCACATGTTATTTGAATAAAAAATTAATGATAATTAAAGACTAATTTAAAATAATCGCATCACATTTTAATGATAAAAGACTAATTTAAGAACTAATCTTAAATATGGATGAATATTCAGGACAAAATGCCTCCATGCACTTGTTTGCAATCGAAGGGGTTCACCGAATCGCAAGATGAGATCGCTCTCTCACAAGATGTGGGCATATCAAAAGTGGCCACATCAAGCGAGGTAACAAACACCTCACAATTGTAGTTGACTATGGGAGCTGGTTCTTTAATGCCCGTCGACAATCGTGTGGCCAGTAGTAGTGCCACGATTGTAGAAGAAGAGGATTCTGTGAAAGAGATTCTCGGCCAAGTGGTTGATCAACACATCTCTACAAATTGGGTGGAGGACCACTTGGTTGACAACCAAAACCGCCTTCCTAGAGTGCCACTTTGTTGTTGTTTTGCAAACCTGACAATTCGCATGAATGAAAAAGTCATGGCCAGAGTGGGAAGGGGATGACTTTGATGAGAAATCTGAGGACATCCATTCCAAGGAAGACGAGCATGAAGATGAGCGGTAGTCCCATGCACAGGGCAAAGAGCATGTGACCCCTTCGCATGGTGAGACCCAAGAGTAGGGGTTAGAGAGTTTAAAAGATGACGAGGCAAACCTCTTGGGATCTAGTAGTGAACTTAACATGTTTGAACATTCATTAGATCATTTATTCATCAACGCTCATAACATGTATTTGGTGGTGTGTAAATGAAGACTACCATCCTGTTGTGGTGGACCCCCCTGCACTTAGTTTTGAGCTCCAACATTGATCACCTCTATCTCGCGCTTTTGGGAAAGCAAAAACACAGGTAAAATCTCTCTAGCGTGCTAGGGACTCTCTCCATTCATCGTCATTATATCATTTACACTCCCTTTACATGCTTTGTTGTTCCAGGAATCTTGCAGTATTGCAACGACTCATGGGATCTCTAACGAGGTGGGGAAGCATGGATGCCTTCGATATCCTTGGAGGCATGCGCTTGGTGTGGGCTCATTTTCCTACAGATTTGTGTCTCCACAAGGGCGATTTTGTGGTTCCTCAATGGAATGTTTTTAGGGAGGTACTTGTGGAGTCGGCTTTTGTGCTTGCTGCCTGCAGAGTTTCGATAGGCTGATGGCACTATGGTGTGCACTCTACATGCGGAGCACCTAGGGATTGTTGTGCAGGAGGCAGGAACGTGGAACTTCACATTGCAAAGGACTTTGTTCTTGCGTGTCCCACGATATCTGTATGTCATGTCAGAAGATGGCCAAGAAGAGGTGAGTGCAGGATTCTTTGGTTTTTATCAAAGTGAAGCTCAAAGATTTTCCTCCCTAACATACTTACTAGTGTGTGCAAGTAGGTCTCTGCTTTGGTAATCGTTATTTTCACGCACCCGACACACCCTAGTGAGAGTACATCCAATTTTCCAAAGTATGACAGGCGGGGAGGCGAGGTAGCTAAACATTGTTTAGGTTTTGTGGTGGGCGAGGATATCTTCTTAGAGCTGAAAGCACAGGAGGAAACCTCCCCATACTAGTTGAATGTAGATGGGAATCCCATCCAATATACTATTGAGTGTAGCAAGCCTTTCACAAGGTAATTAAAGCACAATTCAAGTATTGAAATCATTATATAGTCAATGTCTTACACATTGTCGTCTACTTGTACATATGGTAATTGTGAGCTTGTACTCTCGTAAGTGGTTACTCGGGATGTTCACTGATTGCAGGGATGCAGTCCTAGATTGCTTTTTTGGTACTCGAACCATGGCTAGAGCATGCATGACATTGCAAACATTGCATCAGTGTGGAGAGAGGCGAGGTGTGCCTTAGTTCATGTCTATGAACACTTCATGTGGACTTGACAGCAACATTTCTCTCATTGAATGAAGTGTGCGAGTGTATGGATTATGTACATACATCATTGTTTGCAACCTTTCAACAATTTTATGATTTAAAGAGGGCATCCCCATGAAGTCTACTCTCTAATTCATGCTCTATATCATACACATAAAGCTAGGAAAATCGAGGAGCCGTATCTCGGGTTTTATAAGGTATAACAGAACCAACACAATGATAGGTGGTACCATGGATTCGAAACTTGAATACTCCTCCTCTCCTAGTGAACTGACTATCCAAGTGAGCACCTAGTGAAACAAATGCCAAGGCATTATTATAAGAGCGTATATTCTTTATATATTCCTTACTTGCATTATCATTACCATGCAACAACTCCACCAATGCAAGAGGTTGATTTTCCAATGGTAGTAAAGAGACCTTCCCACTTCCACAACAGTGTTTGCCCACATATTCTCCAAGCTTTCTTGACGCCTCACACTTCCAAATTATTGCACCATAAAAATGGCACTTGTAAGAAAGGCCTCCTAAATGAGTGAAGAGTACAATCTCCAAAATATATCACCATAGTTGCTGGGTGCTTGACATTTTGAGGTAAAGAAAACACACGCGTTATAGAGTGACATTCAGATCTAATATCTTTCACACATCACCAACAACAAAAGTTATAGATTGGAAATTATCATCCTCCATAGGTAGCTCATTTAAATCAAATGAGAAATGGCCTCGCACCAAATCTCTATGTGTCTGAGCATTGTGATGTTTATTGATAGGTTCTTGAAGAACCGTAGCATTGAGAATTGTTTTGTTTCTTGATTCCAAGTGGATTCTACCATGGGGTTCACTGTGCTCCTCATTTTCAACCCTTCTAAATGTTTCGATCCCATCTATTTGAAGTAATCCGTAAAATTAGCAACATTTTGTTTTTGAATGCATGTTGCATCCAAAATTCGAAGCCAACGAATGTGTTTGAACTCAAGTATGTACAGCTCCAAGCCATCTTCAATCTCTTTCGAAACAAAAAATAACAAATACTTTTTTTGTTAACTTCAAACAACATAATACTAAAGATAGACAAATAGATAGACAATGACATAGATAGATAGATAGATAGAGAGAGAGAGAGAGAGAGAGAGAGAGAGAGAGAGAGAGAGAGAGAGAGAGAGAGAGAGAGAGAGAGAGAGAGAGAGAGAGAGAGGAAGGCAAAGTTGAAACATGTTGAGAGATGGAAAATTAGAGCATGAAGATAAAATAGAAGAGAGAAGTATTAAATTTGAGAAAATAAAAATTTCATATATATCGCCAAGATGAAGAGCCAAATATAAAAGTTGGAACACATTTTGACCCTTGATAAAAAAACATCATCCCTCTCACAAAAAATCTCTAAGCAACTACCCTGGCTTCTAAAACACGGCACATCTTTTTCATAATTGTATTGAGTCTATTAACAGATATTATTAGACTCAATACCTCCACGCCTAATGTACACACTTAATCTTTTAGAGAATCTACATGTTATTTACATTGCCCATTACATCCACATAAACATTCCCCGATTTGAACATGCATGTTCTCCTTGAAAGAAAACATATCTAGTTGGTTTGCCTCCATGTGACCACTACTATCATGGACGTGATGGAGATGATGAGTCAACTCATCTCTTAAAGTATCTCCCCTCTGGCCATAGTCTGTAGACGTTTAGAGCTTGATTGTCCAAATGGAGACCTTGACCAAGCAAGGTGTTTTGCAGCACGACCATTCATAAACTCAGGTGGTGTAGACAAAGGTACTTCTTCATTGAAAGAATCATCCACAGCCACTACATCTTTGGAGCGGTTGTTATCATTTTGAAGCTCCATTTGCTGAAATCCAAAATTAATATCTTAAAGCTCTACAATTATCTCTATGTATCTTTGCCAACATATACCTAACCCTAGCAACCTACATGTATACCATAACAAAAAAAAGAACACATTGATACATATAATTGTTTATGAAAGGTTTTTTTGCTTTTTTAAGAATGTTTATCAATTAATATAAATGCATATATTCTCCAAGGCTACTACAATTTATATATTCTATATCTATATATTCTGAACAATCTCAATGACAGAAGTCCAAAAAATGAAAGATTTTTAACATATCAACTTACACTTATATTTGCAATCAGATTATCAACAACAAAAACACTCATAAGATAGAAAGAGATATAAAAAGTATCCTGATGTACACAATCCTCTCTCTCCCTCCCTCCCTCTCTCTCTCTTTCTCTAGGTAGTCCTCACTCTATGCATCCCTTTTTAACACAAAAATTGAGAGAGACAATGATAGTATCCAAAGAACTAACCTCAAGTTGAAGAGAGAATTATAGTCGAAAGCACCAACTTTGATTCAGTTGTCCTTGTTATTGCTTCTACACATTCATATACAAAGGCACATAAAATAACAAACTTATGATCTCTCTATTTCTTTCACCCTCTCCTAACTATATTTGACACCAAATACAAAATAAAGCGCAATAATAACTATTGGTATATTTTATGTGTGTGTGAGTATGTCAAAGAGAGAGAGAGAGAGAGAGAGACAAACAATCAAACATACAGAAGGAGGGAGAGAGAGAGAGAGGCCCATCCATCAATAATCTTAAATCTTATTACATTATCTTTACCAACTTTTTCAATGGAATGCATTTCAATATTTCCCTAAAAATGAAGCGCTTTTCCTCAGAGCTTCTACATCTACTATCCACAATGTAAAAGCCATCTAATAATCCCAATGCCTTAATGATTAAAAGGAGCTTGAGATTGTCATCTAGCCTATAAGGATCTAAGACTATATAAATATATCAGGATTAATATCATCCCACCCATCAAAGCCAAGAACTTTCCATTTTGGACTACAATGATATCCAAAAAATCCTAATTGGGGCGTCTCCTAAGAAGATCGTATCCAACAATTTGTTATTGTCATAGGTCAACTTCAAGATATTTAAGGACATGTCTCTGCATGAAACATAATCAAGCTATATATTAATAACAATCATGATCTTTTTTATACTTAGAGATAGTAAGAAAGAATAAAAAATATTTATACAATCTACCACCAATGGTTACTAAATAATAACACAACCATATTTATTTTCGAGGAGCTTATGCTTCGGGACACATTTGAT